>NC_048222.1:109408644-109657798 GCF_002007445.2 Ailuropoda melanoleuca | reverse complement strand
CCCACTCCCCCTGCTTGTGTTCCCTCTCTCGCTGGCTGTCTCTATCTCTGTCAAATAAATAAATAAAATCTTTAAAAAAAAATATTTGTAGGAATAAACGCACATTTTTAAAACTATTAACAGATTACAAGAATTCATTAATATTATTTAAATTCTAATGCAACATACACAGCATAGAGCAGGGATCAATGGATGATGTACCTGAACACTGCTCTAGTGAATAGGCCTCAGTGTAGACTCAGTATCATGCCTTTAAGAATGAGGTCATTTCTCAATTTCCTACAGTCCTTCAACATGGCACACCATTTCTCAAGGTCAGATTATAAGAAAACTAGTATATGAACGAATTTTGTATTTTGCTATAAATAAGCAATACCAGTATATTTTATTTTTTTAAAGCAATTGCTAGTTTAAAAAAAAAAAAAGGAAAAGCTAGTAACTGCTAGTTACAATTTCTTCCCCAATTTTTAATTTTTAAAAATTTCAAATCTATAGAAGAGTTGAAAGAACATACATACTCTTCACCCAGAACCCTAATTAACACAGTGCTGTTTTCTCTTTACATACATACTTTTTTTGTGCCTGGACAATCTGAAAGAAGTTCCCAGACAGTAATCATGATCTCTCCCCTAAAGACTTGAACACGTACCTACTAAAAACAAAAGCATTTTGGTAATAAGCACAATTTATCATACCTGAGAAATTTAAGTCAACAATATATCTAAGTTTACTTCCATGTTTAAATTTCCTCAATTGTTCACAAAATTCTTCTAAAACTTAAAAAAAAATCCACAATCCTATCCACGTCAGTTGCCCTAGCTGCAGACCGTCCTTTTTTTTGGTACTTCTTCTGTGCTTTGACCTTACACTGAAAAGTACAAATAAATCACATTGTGAATTTATCGGAGTGTTTCTCACAGATTCAGACTAAGTGTTTTTGGCAAGAATGCTACATAGATGTACTTGCAATAACCTCACAGCAACAGGTGTGTGTTTTTCCAGTACCGATGCTGGAAATTTTTTCCATGAAGCATCTATTAACGTTCTGCAAAGAACTAATGTTCCATAGAACAGTTTAGGAAACACCTGGATTGAAAAAAAAAATAAAAGTGAAATGAACTAAAGTGTTTAACAGTTTGTAGAATAAAAACCAGGTATGGATTAAAAATCATTTTTAAATTAACAAACGTCCTCATTTCCTTAGGTAATGCAAACAGAGCTTTCATAAAATTTAACACCAAAAAAATAAAAAACAAAACCATTGTAGAGATGATTAACCCCTAACTTAAAGAAATGAAGTAACTGCTACCAAGTTTTTATCCTTACTGTATTTACTGTGTTCAGGAGCAGAGATTTGAAACCAGATCCGCTTCCATGTTTTCCACTAGGCCCTCTACGTCACTTAGACTTATGTTTAGTTTTCTGTAATTGACTATACTTGGGTCAATTACAATTGGGGTAGAAGTGGTGGTCTTTTAGTCTGAAGAATAAAGACAGTAATGAAAGCCAAGAGTTCATTTTTTTTATTGTTCTGTGTCCATCAAGAATGAACCCATACCAAGTACCTGAGGAGGGTCTAACCCCTCACAAATGCATGCAAGTATGCACATCATATGGGGGGGGGGCGCGCGGATTGCGGCCTTGGCTCCAGATATTAATTATAATATAGCCCCCAGTTATGACCATTTCTATTTGCCATAATTTGCTCCTTGCTATTTATTGCCTATTGGTGCTGTCTTTATTACACTACACCATACATTCGGGAGACTTCAGTTTTCCCTAAAAATCCTAGAACTCAGGTACAACTCACGTTTTACTACTTATTCTATAAATCCAACAGGTTTTCAAAAAATTAGTTACCATTCCGGCCCCCGCAGTGAGGTAGCAAATATTAAGCATGTCCGTTTTCATCTCCATTTCAACCGGGAGCCCAACCCCCTAAGTGACTTTACGAGGGCAGTCGCGGGTCCTTACTTTTGGCACAAGTTAAAATGTTATTACGAATGGTAACTTTCAAGAGAAAAAAAAAAAAAAAACCTGTGCCAAGGCTTAAACACTTGAGCTCTACTTCGGCGGAGCATTTAGTCCAATCGGCTGGAAATTGCGGAGTTTTGGTGCCTCCTGCAGCTGCCAGTTTGTCAAACCTCCCACGTGGGAGGAGACGTGGGAGGGTACCTCTACCCCACACTTGCAGCTTCTGGGATCAGAAGAAAGAGGTCTGCACTTGCGGACCGCGCTCCGGCTCCGTCTCCCGGACTTCTCACCGCGCCAAGGCCGGGAGGCTATGAATGTTACCCTCGAGCTCTGGCGGGGGACAACCGAATACGGACCTGGAGAAGAGCTACCCGAAAGCCGTAAACCACCTTCTCCCGCTTCACTTCCCGACAGCTTCCCAGCACCCCGCCGACTTCCCTCCCCGACGCAGGCCCGCAGGCCTTCACGCACACGCGTCCCCCACACGCGCCGGAATTCCGCGGCCACGTCCGCCGGGGCCCTAGCCCCGCCCCGCGCCTCCGACAGGCCCCCGGCCGCCCGAGGGCTTCTCGCGTCCGGCAGTGGGCCCTGCGCCTGCGCGCAGCGGCCAGCGCGAGGCGGGGCGAACCCTGTCCGGCGGAAGGGGCGGGGCGGGGCGCCACTTCCATGACTTCGGGCGGGTGAGTGTGGGGCGGAGGTTGCGCGCGCCGTCCCGAGCCGGGGATGGGTTCCCGCATCGGGCCGCTGGGGAAGAGGAGCCCACCCCGGCGTCGGGGGCGCCCCCTGGAGGATTTGGGGTGGGGGAAGGAAAGGAGAGTATCATTGAACTGGATGATACTGGGAATGAGGGATATGTGCTGAGAGGCAGGCAGGCAGGCGTCGGGAAAATGGGTTTAGAGGGAAGTTTCGTCGTTTTTTTCCTTAAAAAGGAAATGCTCTGTAGTCAGTGTTTTAACATTTACATCATTTTAGGCAAGGTTGTGAGCTTACTTACTGTTGTGCCACAGTAAGGTTTTGGTAAGGTTGCTGGTCCCTTGCCACTGCCAAACCTGGCGAATGGTTAACCAGAGAATGGATCTGAGAAAGACACGATAGTCCAGTGTAGCTAGGTACTCCCCAAGAGTGAAATTAAAACTCCTCTTTTATGGGATAAAATCCAGGATATAAAAGTAGGGTTCAAACTAAAAGTCACAAAGAGTATCTAGTCTTTGTCAAATACTCGAGAGGCGGGGGCTAAGTCCTTTCCAGCAGACGTCCTGTATTCAGGTCATTTATATTTCTCATTAGCAAATGAAAGACCACCTGAGCAAAAATGGCATAAAATTACTTATTTTATTACCTTTCTTAAGAGCTGTGCCCTAATACATACACTCTGGAAAACAAAGATTACTAAAGCTTTTCCAAGTTAGAGGAAAACCAAGTTTCCCGAAGGCCTGTGCAGATTCTTAATCATTTTGGGGTCATCTGCAATGTCCAAAATACTCTTTTATCGGTAAACACTTAATAACGTTTTGTGTTCAAGGTAATAAGAATTTTAAAAAGGGAATAACTCAGTTATTTTAGGGGCTGTATTCTATTAGAGCCAAAACAAACGTGAAAAGTTATATAACCATAAGAAATGTAAATCTCAAGATATTTGAAGCTGTCTAAAGAAAACCTGTATTTGACATGGAAAGGGCTGGTGAGTGCTTGAAACATCTGCCCCTTAGCTGACTGTTGCCATGTGGGCTTGTGGGTCCTTCATATGCAGATCATACACAGGGCTCCCTAAGACCAGTTTGGATTTGAAACTCAGTGGTAGCAATGGGAATGAATGAAAACGTTTAACAGTGATGAAATTTAGAAAAATAGAGATTTCCCAAACAGATTGAAACCTAAAAGTGGAAATTGGGAAATCTGAGTCTTAACTGAAAAAGTGATAAAATGTAAAGTGGTTAGAGAACCTTAGACTATCAATATCCCCTGCATGAGTTCAGATGTATTTGGTGTTACTCTTTTTTTTTTTTTCAAAGATTTTATTTGTTATTTATTTGACAGAGATAGAGACAGCCAGCGAGAGAGGGAACACAAGCAGGGGGAGTGGGAGAGGAAGAAAGCAGGCTCATAGCGGAGGAGCCTGATGTGGGGCTCGATCCCATAATGCCGGGATCACGCCCTGAGCCAAAGGCAGATGCTCAACTGCTGTGCCATCCAGGCGCCCCTTGGTGTTACTCTTACATAACAATGACCTATTTAAAGGTTGTTTGTATAAAAAGTCATTCTGCTCTACCAAAATTTCCTGAGATTAATGGAAAAGGATAATGTAAAACCCTCAGTGGGGCGTGTGGGAGATGGCAAACAGATTAATGGCATCTGACAGTTTATCTTCAAATCAAAAATGATTAGCCTTGCGAAATGGAAACACATGGTGTAACTCTGCATTGCCTGTATGAACCGTGCTGTGCTGCAGGCACTGACCTAATGTATTGATTTTGGAAATCCTATATGCTTTTTCTTGCCAGAGTAATTATTGAAATTGAGAGTATTCATTGGATCAATTTCAAGACAAAATTATCTTGACTGGCTGCTGCTGAGCAAATTTTTAATGAAGGAAAACATCCATATATTGAAATAAGACTTTAAAAAGAAAGTCCTTAAGATAAATATATATTTACTGTAAAATCTAGAAAAATGTGTGTTTCAAACATTGATAAGTTGAATAATCCCCATAATGGAGTTATTGACCCATACACAACTGTTGTATATGTTAATTTATTCTGTGAGCAATAAACTGTGCTGTGGGTACAAAGATAACTCATAGTCTAGGCAGGACTAACAACTTAAAACAATGTGACCAGCATTATAATAGAGGGATGTGACCTGTATATGATGACAAGAGAGGAGTGACAATAGAAAGGGCATGGAAAGGGGGAGTGGAGTACTGTTTCTGGAGGAGAGACTTGAGTTGATTCTTGAAGGCTGAAGAGGAATTTGGGAGATGATTAAAGAAAGAAGGAGAATTTTTATTCATCTCATTTATTTAGGGAATATTTTTTTGCTTGCATTATAAGTGGATGTACTTTCATCTAGTAAAGCTCTTGTTACCGAGTTTTGATTCCTTACAAACTTATCTTTCTGTTTAGGAACATTAGTTAGATGCCAAAGTTGCCTTGATTCAAAACAGGGAACTTAGAAGGTAGAAGGTTTTTAGTAAAGATTCTCAGATCACACAGATTAAGGATGTTACTCAGACTTTCTAGTATATTAGATCAACATAAAGTAGAGAATTCCCTCATGAACCTTAAAAAAATTTAACAGGTTACCATATGACTGACACTGTGCTGGATTCTGAGGAAACTAAGACTAAGCCATTGCCTCTTCTCTGGGAGGATCATTGGCTGGGATGAGGGATGAGAATTGGTGGGGCGAGATCTGTAAATAGATACATGAGAAAACAAGATGAATAAAAGGCTGTGGAGCTTTGCAGATGGAACAGTTGACTGCCTGGGAAGATGTGTCCTAGAAGAGGTAATATTTGAACTGAGTAGGACTTTGTCAGGCAAAAAAGTAGAAGATAAGCGTTCTAGACACCTAATTTTTATTAGACTTTTTCTTTAAAGCTATCATGCTCAAAATGGTTACTAGCCCGTGTGTATCACATTATTTCAGAGTGCTATTGAACTTCAATAGTACTTCAATAGTACTTCAATCATCAACTTCCGTGATGATTCTGACAGAATGTGCATAGAAGCATAGCTAAAACATAATTACCACTTTTTTCACCTTGTACAGAATTCTTTTTTGCTAGGTTTTTAAGTATATATGCTAATTTTATGTTTAATTTAGAAATTGACATGTAAATACATATTGAATGCAATGCTGATGGTCATAGTAACTGTTTAAGGACTCATCAAGTTTGAGTCTTACATTATGAAGAAGTCTCAATGCAGAAAGAAGGAAGTTACAGGTTAGATACAGTCAAAGGTAAAAATTAAATCATGAGTAGTTATTACACATTTCTTACTAAAAGTATACATATTCTATTTTATCTTTAAAAAAGAATTTTTTACCATAGCAACTGTATTAGTTTTCTTTTGCTGCTGTAACAAATAACCACAAACTTAATGCCTTAAAACAACACAAATTTATCATCTTACAGTTCTGTAGGTCAGAAGTTTGACATGGGTTTTACTGGGCTTAAATTAGTCACGGGTAGCCCTTTATTCCATCCTAGAGGTTCAGCAAGGGTGGGCTGAGTCCTCCTCACATGACATCATTTTGCTCTTCCCCTCTCTCTTTTCTCTAAAGGACTTTGGTTATATTGGGTCCACCTGGATAATCCAGGATAATTATTTTATCTTAAGGCCAGCTGATTAGCAACCTTAATTCTGTCTGCAAATTTAATTTCCCTTTGCCATTTAACGTAACATAGTGAGAGGTTTCTTGCATTAAGACATGGACATCTTGGGGGGGGCTTTATTCTGCCTACAACAGAAAAATATGATTAGCCATAAAACAGCATATAAGTGCTGTAATACCACTTATCTATAGACACAGTTAACATACGTATTTCTCTGTGTGTGTGTGTGTGTGTGTGTGTGTGTGTAAAATTTTATGAAAAATGGTATAACGCCTCTTTATCTCCAGCCACTCTTGTGCTAATCTCATTTGGTCTTATGGATTTAAGTAACACCTAAATACTTAATGATTCTCAAATTTACAGGTAAGCTCTGACCTCTCCCTTATACTAGTAATGCAACTGCCCACTCAGGATACCACCTGGATATTTGGTACGCATCTCAAACTTAACGTATCGGAGCTGGAACATGCCTGATCTTACCTGAAACTTGACCTCCTGAGTCTTCCCCAGCTCATTAAAGGGAACCTCCATCTTCACCATGGCTCAGGGTAAAACCTGTGCTGAAGCCTTGACTGCTCCCTTCTCTTCCATCCCACATCTCATTTATTAGCAGGTCCTTTAGAATTCATCCAGAACCTGATTTAACACTATCCCCACATGGTCCACATCCTCATCAGTTCTCATGTGCACTATTACAATAATCTCTTAGCTGGTCTTCCCATTTCTATTCTTGCATCCCCATCAGATCCTTTTAGAACAGAAGTAAAGTCAGGTTCTCCTTTGTCCTACTGCTTCCCTTCCCATTCAAAGTCAAAGTTCTTCCAGTCATATCTATGGCTGTATATCTGACCCCCTCTTGGCCTTCACTCTTACACTTTCCCTCTTGCTTATTCATGTCTAGCCACACTGGCCTCCTTATTGATACATCTATAGTCTGTCTTCCCTTACTAGAATGTTAGCTTTATGAGGGCAAGAACTTTGTTCTATTTTGATCATTGTATCCCCAGTGCTAGACTATTGCATGACATATGGTAAATGGTCAAATATTTGTAGAATGAATGCTTTATAATCTTGTTTCTCTCTCTCCTCTCTCTCTCTCTCTCTCTCTCAACATATTACTTTGCTCCTTTTTGATCATAGCTTTGTTGGGTAACAAGAAGTAGTCATGGTAAGATTTGTAAATTAAAGGGCATGTTTTAGATAGTTATAAGTTTTTCTTAGACTACATAGACAGCATCTCTCCTGGATAGGACAGGTTTGGTAGTAAGAATGTTCTGTATCCTTATCAGCATTTCCTCTTTCTCTGTTTTTTGGCTCTTTCCAATGCCATCACTATCACTGTACACATTTTTTTTATTTTAAAAGGTTTATTTGTTTATTTTAGAGAGGGGGGAGGGACACAGAGCATCTCAAGCAGACTCCCCACTGAGCTTGATATCATGACCCATGAGATCATGACCTGAGCGGAAACCAAGAGTCAGATGCCTAACCTACTGAGCCACCCAGCTGCTCCTCTGCATACTTTTTGAAAATGCTTTTTACTTGCTATGGGAGGGGCATGGTTACTAATATCTCTTTACCTTTTAGCCAAAGGACTTCTCCTTGATCCTAAAGTAATTTACTAAGAAAAAATGCCACAGAGAGTCAAAAGACCTGGGTTTGGGTCCTGGCCCTCCCATTGGCTATGACATTAGTCACCTAACTAACTCTTGCTTCCTTTCCCTTGTTAAATGAGAATAAATAATAATTAATAATAATAATGTGATCATAGAATTATCTGGGAGAGTAAAGTGAGATGAAGTATTTGAAAATGGTTTATAAACTCTTGAGTGACAAGCAGATTGGAAATGAAATAGGTTCGGATCAGCAGCCTTTTTTGGTTTGTCTTTTCAATAATTGCCATGTGCCAGCCTCCATCGTGAGCTTTGAGGGTTCTAATGTGGACAACAGGGTCTTGAATCTGACTTCTCTTTTCTTAATGCCCTGTCTAAGTCCAGGTCCTCATCATCTCTTTTGGGTCTTTTCTAGGGTTTCCTAAACTGGCCTTTGCGTTAGCAGGGTCTGATTCCTCTTGAGTTCTCACCACTGCTCCTGATGTTATCTCCCTAAAAACCCAAGTTGATTATGTCCCTAATCTCAATAAAGATCTCTGTCATTTCTCCACTGCCAACCAGGAGCCTCAGGTTTATCCTGGTCCAGCTTCATTTCTTGTAACTAGTTCCATGTATACACCAGGTTTCTGTCTCACTGAATTGCTCAATCTTTGATATGGCAAGGAAGAGACCAAGCTCCAGCTGTGACTCTGTACATTTAAATCCTTGGCCTGGAAGGCCTGCCTTCTCCAGTTGTTGTTGTTTTTAATCCTTTCAGACCCAGCCCTGACATTGACCCCTCCATGACTTGAACCTTCTACTCCCCAAGGAGAGTTAGTTTCTATAATTTTGTCTGTTCCCACAGCACTTTGTGGTTTTTTTGGACATGGTGTTTATTATTCTGTGGGCTTTTGAAGTGCTGGGATTATGTCATTTAGGGTAATATAATGAGACAGTCAGTTCACCTAAGAAGGTGTAGTGGATTGAATGGTGGCCTTCAAAAAGATACATCCATGTCCTAATCCCTGGAACTTGTGAATGTGACTTGTATTTGGAAAAAGGGGTTTTTGCAGATAACAGATGCCATTAAGTTACGGATCTTTTTTTTTCTTTTTTAAGAGACACAGTGTGTGAGCAGGGGCGGGGCAGGGGCAGAAAGGGCGGGAGAATCTTAAGCAGGCTTCACGTCCAGGGTGGAGCCTGACTCGGGGCTCCATCTCCCGACCCTGAGATCATGACCTGAGCTGAAACCAAGAGTCAGATGCTTAACCAACTGAGCCGCCCAGGCGCCCCTGAGTTAAAGATCTTGAGATGAGATCATCTTGGATTATCTGAGTGGATGCATTTCAGTGACAGATCTCCACACAGAGGAGAGACACCAGGAAAAGAGAGCATGTGAAGCCAGAGGCAAAGACTGAAGCTGGGCAGCCGGGAGCCATGGAGCCGCAGGAGCCCCCAGGAGCGAGGAGGGACAGGGAAGAGTCTTCCCTCAGAGCCTTCAGAGGGAGTGCAGGCCTGCCGACACTGGCATTTCTGCCTTCCAGCCTCCGGAACAGCGAGGGAATAAATTTGTTGTTTCAAGCCACCCAGTTAGTGGTGATTTGTCACAGCAGCCCTAGGAAACGGATACAGAAGGTTGTAGTGGAATGACTGGAACACAGTAAAATGTCATTGTCATCACCAACAGTAACACTGTCGTCACTGTTATTCTTAAACCTAGCATGGCACCTGAAGAGCAGGATATGCTCAGAAAATAGTGAGTGGTTGAGTAGAAACACGGTTCTTCCCGGGAGCTTCCAGTCTGTCGTGGCGGCAGTGGCGTTGTCAAGAAGTGTGCTTAAAGAGAGCTGCCAAAGTAGAGCCCCTCTGAACTGTGTTGTTTTAAATGTCTTTTTGTCTGCTTGTGGGAAGGGTGGTAGTGGATGTTTTAAATTGTTTTTTTAGAACCATCTTTACACGGTTTTCCGTAAGTTGTCTTTCAGAATAAGACTCATTTTGTCAAAATAGACGTCATAATGCCCCCTGTCCGTAACGCCCCAAAATAGAAAAATGATGAGCAGTTATAGTTCTAACAATAAAAAAACTTAAAATATGTCTTCTTTTCCTATTAGAATGTTATTTAGTAAAATTAATTTCATGCTGGTTGGCCTTGAAATACAATTTAGAGAAGTACTTTGGAGCAATAAGATAATTTATTTCATTCTGCTATGAGGTCGTTGAAAACCAAAATTTTCAAATAATCATAAACCCAAATTTGGTAGGCCGTATGTATCATTTGTATGTAAATTTTAGTTTGCCACTGGAACCTAGGTCTATGACCTAATTTTTACTAATGTTTTATAAATTGGTATAATAATGATGAAAGCTAATGTTTATTGAGCTCTTACTCTATGCTAGGCACTGTTCCAGGCTTTTTACATGAGGCTGTTGACATGAATTAACCGAATTCATTCTCACAGCAGTCCTGTTCTCTTTACCTGTTCTCTTGACCCAGGAGGATGCTGAGGCCCCGAGTGGCCAGTATCATGATAGCTGACGCGGCAGAGACTCAGAGTGGCTGTGGCTCAGAACCTCTGTTCTTTCCTGACTCTCCATGTACCTTGTCAGCTTTCGTTGCTGAATACAGTTCAAAATGGAGAGTATCAGTAAATCTAAGTGAAGCATCCTCGTCTAATTCCGTAGTGGTTCAGACTTCAGTGTGCTTACTTACCCGCAGAGATGCTGATGTGTGGGGCTGGGAATATGCATTTTTAGTAAGCACTAGGTGGTTTGGGTCCTGCTTGGAAATACACTGATCCAGTTAGCGTACAAACCTCACAGTTCATTTCACATGAAGGCCTGGGGTGGTGCTGGTGGTGGTGATGGTGTGCTTATGTTAGGCCATTCTTTGCATATATCTATGTTCCCGGGTGAGTCCATTGAATACATACACTTATCTAAACTTATGCCTCAAGTGCCTACAATACTAATCACATTTTTTTTTTTATAGAGAAAGAATAAAAGGCATCAGAGGATTTTTTTTTTACCTTTTTAATGAGCCTCAAAATAGAGTCTATTTGATCTGAGGAAATTATAAGCTGTAGACAGAAGAAAATAAGCATGACATAAAATTTCTGCCCTAACAGGGTTTTTTTTGTGTGTGTATTTATTTTTTGTTTAGAAGAAAATTTTAATGTACATTCTGTTTTACAGTAGAGCAATAATCCATCATTTGGGCTACTCTGAATATTAACTGTAGGCAAAGGGGGGGAATCTTCTCTCTTAGGTTTGGTAAGAAACTTTCACCCATTTGTACTGCCAAGAAGCCTGATTATGTGTGTTTTAGAATATAGGGAAAACACTAAGCTTGCAGTTTTACTAACTTCAGTATCTTAATTGTATATTGAACTGGCAAAAATACTTTTTTCTTTCTTCTAGGGAGTCACAAATCACATTGAGCCAAAAAACATCCAGTGTTTTCTGCAGTTACAAACAAAATGAATATTCCCATGCTACTGCAACATTCTCACAAGCGTTTCCTAAAAGGCCTTTTAAGAACACCTTTCCGTCGTTACCACTTCATCTTTCACTCAAGTACTCATCTCGGATCAGGAATCCCTTGTGCTCGACCATTCAATTCTCTTGGACTCCATTGTACAAAATGGATGCTGCTGTCAAACGGTTTAAAGAGAAAATTATGTGTACAAACAACCTTAAAGGAACACTCAGAAGAACTTTCTGATAAAGAACAGAGATTTGTGGATAAAATTTATACTGGTTTAATCCAAGGGCACAGGGCCTGCTTAGCAGAGGCCATAACTCTTGTAGAATCCACCCACAAGAGGAAAAAAGAGTTAGCCCAGGTGCTTCTTCAGAAAGTATTAGTCTACCACAGAGAGCAAGAACAAATAAATAAAGGAAAACCACTAGCATTTCGAGTGGGTCAGTCTTTTTTTTTTTTTTTCCTTTCAGTCTGTTCAGTAAATATTTTTCTAAATTTTCTCTGTTTTAAAATAATTCTAAATAGTTTGTAATCTAATGGGAATTCTTTTTTTCTTCTCAGAATTTTGGGCTGGATTTTAAACGCTCCCTCCCCCCCCCTTTTTTTTTTTGCAGATATTGGTCTTGTTATGTTGGGGAAAAAAAGTGTTGTGGTCATTTGAACTAAGGCTCTGTATTTTAAGAGAATAATATAAGATTTCTATTTTGGCAAGAATCTGTGGCTTCCAGAAAAGGTTATGCATATGAAGAACTGTAGCCCTTCTGCTTGATAGTCTGAAGTGAATGCCTTATTTTTGTATTTATAGCAAAGATAATTATCCTTATCACATTTCAAAATTCTACTTCTTAGGAATTTCATTAGTCTTTCTAGGGCAAGTCTCCCTTCTTTCAGGTACTTTTTGTTAGAGTTTCTGGGAGTTGCTTGGCTCTAAGCACAGCCATCTCAATACCAAAATGTGTTTTAAAGGAGAGACCATATTCATTTGCTATCTATTTCTTGAATAGATAAATTGAACAATAGAAATTGTTCAATTTCTTTTTTTTTTTAAGATTTTATTTATTTATTTGACAGAGAGAGACAGCCAGAGAGAGAGGGAACACAAGCAGGGGGAGTGGGAGAGGAAGAAGCAGGCTTCCAGCAGAGGAGCCTGACGTGGGGCTCGATCCCAGAATGCCGGGATCACGCCCTGAGCCGAAGGCAGATGCTTAACGACTGAGCCGCTCAGGCGCCCCGAAATTGTTCAATTTCTTGAACAATTGACTAGGTTCTGTAATTGCAAATAAGCTTGTTTTATTTTTTAATTGTGCATTTTTAAACAATTTAGATATGTTTGGGTGGAATGAGAGTTTTTCATGATGGCAAAGTAGATGATTCTAACCAGCTTTCCCACTAAAAAGAACTTGAAATGATGGACAAAGTGCAGAAATTTTGTGAGGATTGAGTAAATTCACTGGCATTATATTAGACTTATATCTCAGTTTATTGATGGTATGGGATTAAAACCTTCTAATGTTATAGTAACAGGGTATGAATCTTTAAAGATTATTTCAAAAAGAGTTTACCAACTGATATTGGTATTGGTCTGCATTGTTCACACATCCTATTCTGGCCTTACTGAAAGAGCTCTCATTCTGAGAGTACTGCATTGACTGTTAATAATCTTTATGTATTGTAGACAGAAAAGATGGCAGACTCCCAGAGAGAAATTCCAGTTATGACAGTGTTTACTTATTACACCTAAAGGATGTTTGAAGAGAAAACATCCCAGAAATATACGGAGTTAACCAGCAACTCACACGTCACTAATAACTCACAAATTTTCATTGCTATTCTGGTTCTTTCAGCTTGGTCTTGCTTAGCCAGATAAACCTGTATCTTTATTGTAGCTGTTTTATCACCATCATAACTACAAGTAACAAATGTTTGTTCAGCACCCATATAGATGTTTAAGACAGACCTGCCCCAAAAATTACAGTAAGGAGCCAAGCATTCCGTATGACCAATGCATATTTTTTGATGTAATTACAATTAAATGCTTAAGTTTTACATACTTTATGCTGTGTGCTGTTCTAAATATTGCAAATATCAGCTCATCTAGTTGTTACAACAACCTGAAGAGATTGGTGCTATCATGGGCATTTTATTGCAGCGTATACTCAGGCACAGAATGGTTAAGTAACTTCACTGGGATTGCACAGCTCGTAAGAGGCAGAGCTAGAACCAGAACCAGCCACCTGGCTCAGAGCATGTGCTCTTACCTGCCATGCTCTGTGAACTCTCCAAGCAGGGGGATTTTCTGCCTTTCTTAAGACAAACTAATTTTTTCAGGATTCAATTTAATTATATATTTTGAGTTCCGGGTAAGATGAGAAAAATTATCTTTCATAAATAGAAAATTATTTTCTCAGTCCCTGGGAATTTCCAGAGTAGTGAGTTGTCTTTCCAATGGGAAGACCAAGTGTCCAGCATTGGGGTAGGTGGAGTGATTACTGATCATGATGAGAGGTGGGCAGATGTGGAAATCCAGCACATTAACAACATAGGCAATGAAGTCTGTCCAGAAAGATCTATATTATAGTAAAAAGGCAGATCATATTTTGTAAGTTTACGAAGTGAATTCGGAGAACATACAGAACTCAGAATTGTTTTCTTCCTATATCCCTACACGCAGGAACTAGATAAATGGTTTTTCGTTTACTTTAGGAAAAATTAAAATATATTAATGATGGTTTTAATACACTAGGAGAAATAGAAGGTAACTAATATTTGAATAGAACTCATCATAGTGCTGATCTCATTTCTTTCATTAAATTAGAAGGTCTCTCTCTACTGTAGGATTGTCTGGGCCCCCTGGTGCTGGAAAATCAACCTTTATAGAGTATTTTGGAAAAATGCTTACTGAGAGAGGGCACAAATTATCTGTGCTAGCTGTGGACCCTTCTTCTTGTACCAGCGGTGGTGAGTATCGCTGATTTTTTTTTAATTGCAGAGCAGCAGTCGTAGGGCTCTCATAATTTAATGGGAATCTGCACAATCCAGTGACTTCTAACCTCTCACTGAGTTTGATGTCCCTGGAAGAAGGGAGTTTGGGGGGCAAGGTGGAGATTGAGGGAGGTAGTTTGGGGCCTTGGGCTCCTTAGCTTGTGGGTAGGCCCGGAGGAGCGTGGGTACTTAGAAAAGTAGGAGAATGGGTGCCAGAAGCTGAAGATAATCAAAAGCAGATTTCTGCCCTTTGTCTGTCCCAGCCGACACTAGGCGCTCTTCCCTCCTGTTGTTTTTCCTGGCTGTCAGCCCCTACGCAGTTCAGAAAATGGGTCCATCTCATTCGCTTCTTCTTATTGTTGTAACATCTCTTAAGCTTAAAAGAAAATCTTATTCCTCTTTAGAACTTGCCACCTGTTCATAGTACACGTTCAGTGAAACAGAAAGCTCTTAGAGGGACCGTGTAATACATGGTTGTTCCCCCTACAGCCCTTAGTGTGGTGTGTCACATCTCGGGCTCAGCAACTACTTACTGGTTTGAGGGCTCATGGTGACTCCAAGTTTAATTTGCAGCTCATGAGAGAGAAAATGAATAAACTTCGTTTCCCCAATGAGTTAAGGAGAACATAAAGCATACCATATAAATACTCAGGAAATTTTTTTCTTCCCTTACCCCTCTCACGTTGCAGTTACGCATTTAACAAGTATTTGAATGTCTGCTATAAGCGAGACATTGTACAAGGAAGGCACTGCGTCTTGTAATGGTGACTGAGACACAGTCCTCTTGGCCTTATGGAGCTTTATGTCTAATGAGGGAAACAGACATGTAAGCACAGGCCATTACAATGTAATGTGTGTTGTGAGGGGAAAGTACGGGGCACTTTGTGGAAGTGTTTGGTTTGCATACTGTGAGTTTCATGCTAAAAAAAATAAAGATGATATAATCATTATTTCAAGGGCTTTAGGTCAATAGAGAGGTGGACAATTCCTATTACCACCCATTGAGAATTTTAGCTGAGAACAGGCACAGTTTTTGATTCACAATAATAAAAATATTAACCATAAAATAAAATTATACTCACAAGGTTCAAGATTAAAGCCAGGTCAATGTATTATTTACATTCTAAGAACTTTCTTTGTTAAAAGTAAGGACTTGAACAAAGAATTTTTTTATAGTGGCTCTCATTTTCATACAGGTGAGAAGAATTTTTTTCTCTTACCTTCGTAATATTCTAGAATACTTGCAATAGCAAAAGAAAATAATAGCTTGAGATAGTAATAGCGATACAATGACAAGATAGCCTGATTAAAGTTGCAAAGCCATGTGGTTCTTAATTCTTAAACTAAAAACAAAGGTCCCTTCCTCAGGTTAAAAAAAAAATTATATATATATATATATATATATGATTTGAAAGAAAAAATACGTGAGGATTAACAGGACACTGTACATTTCCATTTCTACGTTATTATTGCTACGGTACCATACATTTGAAAAACTGCATGATGCTGAAGTTGAGAAACATTACTTTTTTGGCCTGTAGTCAGTCCTTGTGCTTTGGATTCACAGACCCCCTGCAGTAGCTTGGAGACCTCCCTGAGGATCTACAGCTGACGGTTGGGGGCTCACTGGCTAAGACAGTGAGGTGGGAGAGTAATTTCATAATGTTTAGTTCAGTGTGTTAAGATCTATAGGATAATAATTTAAAGTACAGCTTTGGCAGATTGTTGACTTACACAGAGATGATTTCATGCAGAAAATTACTTTAGAAAAAAGTTTTGTGTGCAGTAAATAAGTAGTTGAGATATGTGGTAGGTGTCTGCTCTAGAATTAGAACCTATGAGAACTCTAAACTGGAATCATGAGGGAAAAGATCATATCCTTAAGGAACTTCTCAATGTTTAGCATCAACTTTATATGGAAAAGTGAGCTCTTAGCAGAGTGAAAATTAAAATTCGGATTAGAATAGTACTACCCCTTCGAATGTTGTTATATGGCTAAAGGAAAGTAAAAGTTTGAGGTAATTTCAATAGTTCCAGGGCTTTTAGTCTTCTAGAATTTGCAAGTAGTGATATTTGCCAAACTACTGCAGTACGCCCTGGAACATCACTAGTTCTATTCCATAGGTATTAAATTAAATGACGGGGCGCCTGGGCGGCTCAGTCGGTTAAGTGTCTACCTTCTGCTCAGGTCATGATCTTGGGGTCCTGGGATCCAGCCCTGCGTTGGGCTCCCTGCTCAACAGGGGAGTCTGCTTCTCCCTCTGCCCCTCCCCCCTGCTCATGTTCTTTCTCTCAAATGAATAAATAAAATCTTTTTTAAAAATTTATTAATTGCCTACTGTGAATAAGCACTCATTATAGAATATGTAAGACATGGTTCCATGGGCAAGGAACTTCTTTTTTTTTTTTTTTAAGATTTTATTTATTTATTTGACAGAGAGGCAGTGAGAGAGGGAACACAAGCAGGGGCAGAGGGAGAGGGAGAAGCAGGCTTCCTGCTGAGCAGGGAGCCCGATGCGGGCTTGGTTCCAGAACGCTGGGATCATGACCTGAGCCAAAGGCAGATCCTTAATGACTGAGCCACCCAGGCACCCAGGAACTTCTCTTAAAGCAGAGTTTCTCAACCTTGGCTCATATGACATTCTTTGTTCTGGGCAGCTTCCTGACATCGAAGGATGCTTAGCAGTGTCCTTGGCCTCTACCCACCAGATGCCAGTAGCATCCTACCCCCAGTTGTGACAAGGAAAACTCTCTCTAGACATTGCCAGATTTCCTCTGGGGACAAACTCATCCCCAGCGGAAAACCATAAGGACAACAATGTTAAGATGACGGTAAAGAAACCATCCTGGCTGGCATGGAAGATTGATTTGGGGACTAGTGGAAGCTGAAATTGGACAGGTAAGGTAGGGCTACATTCTGAGTGCCTTTAGTGCTAGGCTGCAGAATCTAGATTTGGACCTCTAGTCAGTGGAAAGCCATTATACATTTTGAGGGGCTTGAAATGTTAAAAGGATTCATTTAGCATCATACACACTGTGTTGCACTAGAGCTCAATAATAGGAAGTAATTGTGAGATTTGGGGAGAAATGTCTTAAAGCACTTCACCTGGGAATTAGCTGATTGATAATTGGCCCTTATCGGTGTTCCATGATTAGAAAATGTAACTCTGTGTTTTAGGGTCACTCTTAGGTGACAAAACCCGAATGATAGAGTTATCAAGAGATATGAATGCATACATCAGGCCTTCTCCTACCAGCGGTACTTTAGGAGGTGTGACAAGGACCACAAATGAAGCTATTCTGTTGTGTGAAGGAGGGGGATATGACATCATTCTTGTTGAAACCGTAGGTGAGTGTGATTTTCTATTTCATAACAATAAAGTACGATCGTAACGAATGCTAAATGAAGATGAGTGACAACTAGTATCATTTTGTTCGTTCAGCATATGTTAACTAAAGGTATAATTAAATACAAGATATCTCAGGTTCTATAGGAGATATGAAAATACAGGCTCTAATCCTGACCTTTAAAGAAAAGCCATGTATCTGGAGAACTGTTATAAAGGAGTGGTATGTTGTAAATACCAGAGGAGAACTGTAAGCATTGGAAACAACACATTAACTTAACACCTGTTGTGTGTAAGCACATTTCACATGTCTGTAATACTCGCTAAGAAAATTCATGTAGTTAGGTGCCTCTTTAATATAGGGCCATATTTTATTTAATCTTTATATCCCTGGTACATAGTTATACACAATGAAAATACTGAAACGGAAACCCCAAGAAATTCAGAGGCTTGCGGTGAGACAATCTACTGTTACTGAGTGATAAATGTTTGTGACACAACCTGACTGAGGTTTGAGGGATCAGGGAAGACTTCCAGGAGGAGGTGACAATTGAGCTCGGTGTTGAAGGAGGAATTGGAGTTAAATAAAGAGAGTGAGAGGATATGGCCCATTTACAGAACTGCGGTTTGTTCAGGATACTTAGCGCATAGAGTTTGGAGACGCATGGGGGGAAGAGAGATGGGGCTGGAGACCAGAAACTCCACCATGGAGTTGGATGGAGGAAGAGTTGCCCGTGTGGTAGTAGGAGAATCAAGGGAGAAGAGGACCGTAAAAACCAAGTGCATTGGCTGTAAGGTGCATTTGACTGCTTGTCCCAGAGACTCGAAATAACTGTGACTCAAACAGAAAGTGGTTTATTTTTTTGTAGACAGAAGCCCAGAGGCAGGCAGTCCCGAGCAGGCCTGGTGCTTCCACAGTGCCCTCAGTGTCCCAGGCTCCTGTGTCCGCTCTCCATTTTTAGTACTTAGTTTCCATGCTCAGGGTTGCTCTTGGTTAAAAGATGCCTGATGAAGCTCTAACCATCACATCCACGTTCCAGGCAGGAGGAGGAGGGAAGAGGGAGGGCAAGGAAGGAGGGGAGTGGGGTAGGCAGAAGAGGTGTAACTCCTGGCTGGGTTAGCCCTCTTTAAAGAATTTTCCTGGAAACCCCATCTGGTGACTTTTGCTTTCCTCATTAATCATCTCTGGAGGAAATTGGGTCTGGTGACTGTGGGCTTTCACCTGGTACATCAGTGCTCCTAACAACACTGGGGTAAGGAAAGGGGGAAGAATAAATATGGAATGGACACCCCACCGAAGGACAGAATCTTGAGTTTCAGTGGAGCGTGTGATATGGAAGTCAGATTTAAGTGGACTGAAATTAATGTGAAGTAATGAAGTGAAGACAAATGAGCATACATTGATTTTTTTCCCTAGACATTTATCTATAAAGAGAAAGTGAGAAATATGGTGATAATTGGAGGAGGTTGTGAGTTTTTGTCTTATTTTTTTCCTTGGTTTTTTTAGTTTTCAGATGAGAAAGACATGAGCACAATTCTATGAGGTGCTGAGCGACGGGAGCCGGTAGACTAAGGAGAGGTCAAACATAAAGCAGAGCAAGGGCCCGGAGGAAGTGGGAGGGAAAGAGAGGCTAATCCTCAGCCAGTACTTCTTACGCTGCGGCTGGAGAGGAGGCAGTGAGCAGGGCTGGTATTTGGACCTGCTCATCCGTGGAGGGGGCGAGGGAGACGCTGAGGGAGCTCTCGCCTTTACTTCCCTGCCGAGTAGGCGCCGTGGGCATCATCATGGGGGAGATGATGGCACAGTGAATGTTTGTAGTAGCCCCTGCGAGGAATGGGAAGCAGCTGACTGAGCGTGCTTGGGGACATTGCTTTAACCGGGCGGTGCGGGGTGGGCAGCGGATGGGAGACACCATGACCCTGCGGTGGTGCCTGTTCCTGAGCCATTTCTCCAGCGTGCTTACAGAAGAGGGAACATGGATCGTCAGACTGATGCCTGGGTGGGGGTTTGCAGGGCTCCTAGGAGGCTGACAAGGCCGGAAAGCTGAAAGTCTTGACAGGCGTGGTCTAGGGTTAGAACCCCACACTGTTCAAGCTGCTCACTGATGAAAGGGAAGCCAAGAAAGAGCTGCGAGGGGGAGGAGAGAATGGACGTCTCCATTTAGCCAACACGAAGGCTACTGGGAATAAGTGAGGGAGAGAGGTGGGGAGGGTCACAGGTGTGCTCGTAGGCACGGCAGTGCATTTAATAGGTTCTTCAGAGGTGGGGTGTTTACAGTGGGATCAGCTTGCTTGTGTGATTGTGGGTGCGAGTGAAGGAAATGGAGGTCAAGGTGGTTGAGAAGGTCTAATCACTGTATTTTAGTGTACAGTCGTGCTTTCCAATTTCAGGTGTGGGCCAGGCGGAGTTTGCCGTTGCGGATATGGTCGACATGTTGGTTTTACTGTTGCCACCAGCAGGAGGAGATGAATTGCAGGTGATTATGTTGATTTTTGTGTATACACAAAGTATACATCTCTGAAAGTACAAATTTCCAGTGTTGTGTTTCTGCAAATTAAGTTGCTATTAATGTAGGTAAAAGAAATTGCATTCGGGGGCACCTGGGTGGCTCAGTCAGGAAAGCATCTTCCTTCAGCTCAGGTCATGATCTCAGAGTCCTGGGATCGAGCCCCACATTGGGCTCCTGCTCAGTGGGGAGCCTGCTTCTCCCTCTCACTCTGCTCCTCCTTCCACTAGTATGCACTCTCTCTCTCTCTCAAATAAATAAATAAAATCTGGAAAAAAAGAGAAATAGCACTGATATTGGCTAAAATACCTGAGTCAAAGGCACATTATCTGTTTGTTCCCAACTTATAGTAGAATTTATGACCTTGAGCTAATCATACAACTTAGATTTTCCCACCTGCCACATGGGAGTGAACGGAGTTCATGGACATCTCCGGCCAAGAGAGACCACTGTGGTGTGGTGGTTTGTAGTACCGAGATTGGGGCATTTTTAGCTATCAGGTTATTTTTCCTCAAATGCAAATTGGAAAAAAAATTATAAACCTTAAGGAAAACTTCAAAGATTTTGTTTCTGGAAATGCAGATGTTCGCGATAGGTGTTTTTTCTCTTTCAGTACTAAATGGTGAATGGTTTTGTATCCGGTAGCATTAGCTCGTGAGACACGGAATCCATCCTGAGACAGCTGGAATTGCCTCCCGCCACTCATTCCTGTTGTGCCTTGATGATGTACTTCCTCTAATTGTGAATACATCTTCTCATGCTAGTCTCTAAATTTGGAAGAGATCTTATAGATGACTTCCATAATCCCAACAGCTGGTGCTTTGTGAATAATTTCTGCTGAGTAATTGTGGTTCCTGGTACCCAGGGCTGGGAGGATGCGGAGGAAACGTTAATGAAATGTGTTGACTCTCCAGGTCTTAGCACTGACTGGTGTCCCGGTTTTTGCTATAATTGAATGAAGTATTTCTGATGCATCGCTGTCTTTTTCACATCAGGGTATCAAAAGAGGTATAATTGAGGTGGCAGACCTGGTGGCTATAACGAAATCTGACGGAGACTTGATCGTGCCAGCTCGAAGGATGCAGGCAGAGTATATGAGCGCCCTGAAGTTACTCCGCAAACGCTCACAAGTCTGGAGACCAAAGGTCAGCTTGCGCTCTGTTCTGCATTTCTCACCCTGAGTGGCCTGCGCGCATTAGGAGAGAGGATGCAAGTCCCAAGCTAGACATATAATCAATCTTTGCTTGAATGTGAGATCACAATTTTAAAAATTATGACAAAGGCAGAGTGGGTAGTCATGATTTTAAATATAATCCTTCAACCACGAGATGTCAAAAACTAGATGTGAGAGGATAGATTCGATTGCTTAATGCTTGACTAGAGCCATTTGGAAGTGATAGCAAATCCATTCTGAAAGGAACCTTTCTTAAGATTATGGGGCAATTAGTGATTTGATTCTCTATCTTAGAGTTTGAGTAGGAGAGAAGAAGCTTTTGATGTGATCACTTCCTTTCCCATTATGCTTGTTGGGTGCTATTTTCAGTAAGGAGAAAAAAAGCCACGTTCTGTAATAAATGGTACGCTGATATTGATGTGGGCAGCTTTCTGTGCAAGAGGACAGTCTGATATTAAAGAGTAAGTTGTAATCACTTGAATGAGAGCAGCGATGACCTCCCTTACCACCCGCTCCCTGGCTCCTGCAGTCACGTTGTCTACACTGGGCATGGGGCCGTCTGGTCCATCAGGTACCCTGGGTGCTCGGCTCTTAGCACTTGCTGGATCAGGGAACTTTGACACAGGGAATGGGGCTATTTCTCAACGTAGTTTCATTTCCTAGCACTCAGGCCTCAGGGAAACCAGCATTGCCCTTCTCATCCTCGTGACCCTCTCACAGCTCATCCGCTCTGCCCCTGAAGACCATCTGAGCAATCCTAAGTCAAAATAAACCTCTGGGCTAAAACTTTTGACCTGGTATCAGTGTCTTGTTTCTGCACGTAGTTAGTAATCGTAGTGATTGACTCTAGTCTGTTTCTGGGTATAGTTTACTTCAACACAGTGATAAAATGTCTCCGTTTTCACTTCCCTGTTTTCACAAACTGTAAGGCTTCATTGGCAAATGTCAGAGTCCCTATGAAGATGTTTCCTATGATTTTAAATAAAACGGTTTTGCTTCTTCCCTTTTCAATAGGTAGTTCGTATCTCCGCCAGAAGCGGAGAGGGCATCACTGAAATGTGGGATAAAATGAAAGAGTTCCGGGACCTCATGCTCGCCAGCGGGGAGCTGACGGCCAAGCGGCAGAGGCAGCTGAAGGTTTGGATGTGGAATCTCATTCAGGAAGGCGTGTTAGAACATTTCAGGACCCATCCCACCATCCGGGAACAGATTCCTGTTCTGGAAAAAAAGGTTCTCAGTGGGGCCCTGTCGCCAGGACTAGCAACAGATGTGTTGTTGAAAACTTTTAAAAGCAGAGACTAAGGAAATGTATCCTATACAATGACTTTGTATATAATTTCATAAAGTATTTTAATATTAAAAATCACTTGAATGCTTACATTTTCAGTAATTCTTTTGTGGTGCCCTTGGCCTTGTTTGTGAACCGTGCTTGAAAAGTCGAAGAATGTTAGATATGACTGGCGAAGGTCAGGCCCGTGGTGGTATTTATAAGGTACCTGTTACATGTTACTGATTTCCACTTCTTTCAGTTCTTACATCCTGGCATGGTAGCTGGTAGGATAGTTCCTTCTCGTCAGTCACAAGCAGAGAAAGCTGAAGAGAACAGAAAAAGCTCATGTACCTTGAAATGTTTTCTTTGATTCTGTATGCTCTGAGTTTCCAGAGAAAATGTAAGCAAGAGGGGCCACATTTCTGAATTCTTACTGCAGGCCAGAATCATACACAATGGGTTTCTAAGAGCTGAAAATCATGACTGATATTTAGTGTAGTAGACAATGCTAGGAATTTCTGACATGGCCACGTACATGAGTAACAAAACAAGTGGCATGGGCAGTGATGTGAATACAGTTAGAGTCTACTTGTCTAGACTTGTGGACCCCCCCCACCCCGCCCCGTGATAGGTAGGAGAGCCCAAAGGGAACTGGGGGAAATCAGCGGCAAATAGTGTGGCCCATTAATCCCCAAGAGTTGGAGTACACCCTCAAAAGACCCAAGTGAGGTCACCATGATTCAAGGGTTATTCAGTTTGAATATTATCAAAGGCTTTTGCCTCTCCTCCTCCTTGGTCATTTGACTTCATATTAGCATCTTAAAGATCTACCTTACTCCTGAAGAGGAGGAACAAGTTTTGTTCTCCAGAGGAAGCATGTCACAAGGGTTGGGCTCTGGGGTTGAACTGTGTGGGTTTAAACTTTAAACATAGATCAGTCAAGTCACTCGTTAGCTGTTTAAGTTTGGACAAATAACCTACCTCTAAGTTTCACTTTCTTCCCTGCTAAAAGGGAATTGACGCATTAACTTTATGGGGTTGGTGAGGATAAATGAGATAACTCAGGAGAATCATTTTGCTACCGTGATGGTACATACAAAATACCCAGAGGCTGCTTGCTGTTATTATTATGTTACTTCTAAATCCCTGAAGCTGTACAAGTCTTATATGTACGTTGAATGTTCTCTCATGGTCTTATTACTACCATCATGCTCTTGTGATATTTTATGATTGTCTTTAAAGTATCTGCTGTAGTTAATTCTTTGAATATAATTTATACTGTTTGATGCAAGTTATAAGTATGTACATTTGAATGAAATTATTTCTAACCATAAAATTTCTTCATTGCACAAAATTTCTTCCCAGAAATTTCAAACCTATACTATTCTGAATCCTTTAGAATATTTTACACAGTATGTCAGTTTTCCCTGTTACCCTCCTATCTGGAAGTAAATTACTTGAGCATTATTTTAGCAAATATTCCATAACTTTATTTTTAATTTTAATTATTTATTTGACAGAGAGCGAGCACAAGCTTGAGAGCAGCAAAGGGAGAGGGAGAAACAGGCTCCTTGCTGAGCAAGGAGCCCGATCCAGGGCTCGATCCCAGGACCCCAGGATCATGACCTGAGCTGAAGGCAGACACTTAACTGACTGAGCCACCCAGGCCCCCCCTTAACTTTTTTTTTTTAAAGGATTTGTGTTAGTGGCATACCTACATCTTATATGAGGACTAGGAGAAACCAAAAGATTATCCAGTCAATTCACCTACTTTCAGAAAGGACAACCATTAAACCAGATGAAAAACTGTTTTTGGAATCTTCCAGAGAAAGAATTTCATAATTTCCCTTAGTAAACTACTACAAGGAATGGCAAACCTGTCATTCATGGCACCGCATATGTAGCATTGAAGCATGCATTATGAAGAAGGTGGCAGAAGGGTGGCTTTTGTTAGCCCTCCACTTAGCTATACATTTCTTCTCGGTTTGAGTTACCTTTAAATGTTATAAATATAGTTGTAAAAAGCATTAGAAACCCCCCCTTGACCTCTTTACGTTGTTATTGTACCACTAGCTATAACGTAGAGACCAATTTCCAAGATATCATTTACCTTTATTTCTGTCATTTGCTGAACTGGAAGCTGTATAATAGACTAAAATGTTTGTGGCCCTAAAAAGAAAAAAAAAAAACCATGCTCCCTTTGGTTAAGCTTGACAACGCCATCCTTCCGTGCCACTTGTGATTCCGCCACACTAAACCCTTGACCTGGACAAAATCATAGGTGTTAACTTGGGTGTATGTAGTCAGATTTCAGCTGTTCTAACTAGCCACATGATTCGGGGCAGGGTTTTTTCTCTTTTTTTATGCATCTGTTTCCTTATATTTAAAATTAGGGTAAGAATAGCTACTTTACAGGGCTGTTGGAATAATTAAATGGAGGCTGTATGGAAAAATGCCAACATCCAGTAATTGGTAGGTATTGAGAATAGTATACATGGCTACTCGTGGCAGCTCTTTGTTCTATGAAACAGACTAGCATCAGTTTAATTTGAGTTTGGCCAAACTGCTTAATCTCCCTGTGTCCCAGTTTCCTCGTTATTAAATGGGGTTGACAATGGCATCCACCCAGAGTTGTTGAAAGGACTATTTTAGTTAATAGACACACCATATCTGGACATAGTAAGTGCTAAATAAATATTTAAAGAGTAAAATATTTAATGTCTTAGGGTTGTTTTAAGGATTAAGTGAGTTAGTTTCCCTCTATCTTAAAAGAATAATTCTTTTCTGAAAAAAACCCTCCTTGGTTGATTTTGTCTTTGTCAAAAGCATAATTACCATTAATTTCTGTAGGTAGGTAAAAAGGTGCTCTGTTCTAAACAGAGCTCCAAAATTGACAGACATTTTGCTAAAACAGTACCAAACTTCATTAAATTGACTACAATTACTTGTACAGTTGGAGCTGCCGTTAACATTACCTATCACAATACAACCTAGGAAGGAATTCTGTCTTTATAATCACTCCCTAATGTGGCTGTTTACTTCCTGCCCTGAGCACGTGTCGCTCTGGTAGCTCCTGTGTACACTAAAGACAAAAGCTAACAAACAACTGCATGGGATACTCAGTCTTTATGCAGTTTAACTGGTAATATGGAAAAGAAAAAAGAGCAAGAGGAAAAATCTGGGGCGCCTGGGTGGCACAGTCGTTACGCGTCTGCCTTCAGCTCAGGGCGTGATCCCGGTGTTCTGGGATCGAGCCCCACATCAGGCTCCTCCCCTGGGAGCCTGCTTCTTCCTCTCCCACTCCCCCTGCTTGTGTTCCCTCTCTCGCTGGGTGTCTCTCTCTGTCAAATAAATAAAATCTTTAAAAAAAAAAAAAGATTTTATTGATTTATTTGCCAGAGAGAGAGGGGGAGAGAGCACAAGAAGGGGGAGTGGCAGGCAGAGGGAGCAGAAGGCTCCCCTCTGAGCAAGGAGCCCGATGTGGGACTGGATCCCAGGACCCTGGGATCTTGACCTGAGCCAAAGGCAGATGCCCAACCGACTGAGCCACCCAGGCACCCAGGGCAATTCACTTTGCTTAGCCACCTCGCTTCTTGATGGGAGTGAGTTGAGGGCACATGAAAGTCAGTGAACTATTTTACTCACAGCAAGGCTTAGTGCTTAATCTCAATTAATGTTGTTTTCAACTAACACAGAGGAAATCAAGTGACCTCATCCTCAAAGCTTTGTAACATTTGCCTAGCCAATCGTGAGGTGTGGTCAGGAGTCCATAGAGAGATATCTTAGGATGACAATAAAGCCATTTCTCGGGCTCATACTTAAATGCCAAATCTTGTTACTTGCAGAACCCAACTATTGCGAAGATTAACTCCCCTTTCTTATGAATAAAATCATATTAGGTTTTATACTCAAATTTTGCTGACTTGAGATTCCATCATATCATGTAGGATCTCAGTCCCCTGAGAAGTCCTCTTCTCACGTATTTTTGAAAGTCCCAGGGGTTCCTCACTGATCTACAAACAAGCTCATGCCCTCGGGGGCAGCGTGTTCCTCCCAGGCTTCTGTTGGGCTTCCACTATTTTAGTTGCTGCTGTGCCGGTAGGAGAAGGCCGCCTTGCTTAGATGTTCCCCAGTTGTGATACTTAAGTTTCCAAAATAGACCTGTGTTTCCAGAGAATAGGATCCTTGCCTCTCCTAGGGGCTGCTCCTGCCGGCTGGGGTAGGGACGAATTACCATACCATTTCTCATTGTACTTAGCTCTCCTGTCTCCTCCCCCGGGACTTAGGCACATACTCTCTGCAGACAATTTCCCCCTCACAAGTTCCCTTTCAAAATGTCTATCAACTCCTGCAAAAGAGGCCTGGGTAGTTGGCAGTCTCTCCTTTCCTGGCAGATCAATCTTAGGTTGAGTCGTGATCTTCACGCAATCACGTATATGATTGCTAATTCTGTCAACAACCCCTCCAGAGAGGTGTTATTACCCCCATTTTATAGAAAAAGAAATTGAGCAATAAGAATATTAAGAAATTTATCTGAATTTATTGTTCCTAATGTGACATATACATTAGGTTGTAAAAATACTATTTTCCAAGTTGCTTAAGGCACTTTATGAACTTCATTTCATACTTCCTGTAAGATAGTTTCCTGACAGGTATTACCTTCATTTATGATACCTCTGTGGTATAGGGTGGATTTGTACATTAATCCAGATGGTAAGATCGTGCTCAGTGTTTGATCTTTAAGGCGTTTCTTCTGTAACCTACTATCTTAGATTTTGCTCTTTTGGAAACTGGTGCCTCAAGGTATTTTTTTTCCAGTAGACTTTTCTGCTAATGTTTGAAGATAATTTTTTAGACATTAAAAACCAAACCAAAAGGAAACTTATTATCAGCTTTTATATTAGCCAGGACTCTTAGCCAGAAATAAGAGAAACCTACTAGTTTGGGCAAAAAGAGTTATTTATTGGCTCATCCAATCATACATGGAGAAGGGTAGGGCTTCAGGAAGCTATTCAGGGACATAAATGGTGCTATGATTCTCCATGTCTCTTTTCTTCTTTTCTTCCCCTCTGCATATTGACCCCCTTCTCCTAGCTTCCTCCACATAGCTGGAGAATGGACAACCAGCAGCACTTGGGTTCAGGGGAAGAACTTCCCTTTTTTCCACAGATCCAATTCTGAAAATCCCAGGGAAGCACTCAGACTCACCCGCCTGAAAGATCATAGGTTCATCTCCATGGCAAAGGTTGCTGGGCAGACCAAAAACATGTCTACTACAGATGCTCTATTTTTTTTTAATTATTTTTTAAAGATTTTATTTGAGAGAGAGAGTGCATGCATGGGCTGGGGGAGAGGCAGAGGGAGAGAGAGAATCTCAAGCAGACTCTGCACTGAGCACGAAGCCCAACTCAGGGCTTGATCCCACGACCCCAAGATCATGACCTGAGCCGAAACCAAGAGTCAGAAGTTTAACCTACTGAGCCGTCCAGGCGCCCCTACTACAGATGCTTTAATCTGTTTTGTCTGTTTTGGACTAAGGTGAAATATAAATAAATGTTATAGATGTGTTATATAAAAAGATGTAATTTTTGTGAAAATAATTACTAACCCAATTGTTGGTAATCTATCACCAGAACACACAGGTGTCATTCATGTAGTCAGCTGCCACTTACATTCAAGCTCGTGGCTGTACCACTCTTATTTATTGAAAATATCTTTCCCTAATCCAGCTTTACAAGTAGAGTATTCCCCACCCCCACCACTAGGTTATTTTGCCCTTTCTTATAGTGAAGACGCATCTGAAAACAAGAAAGGATTAGTACCCTAAAGAGGAATGGTTTTCAAAAGTGAAGTATCTTTTAGGTATTCTTTCCCTTTTATGTCTAACTGATTAATAGGAGATTTTAGAGTTCTTTTAGCATAAGTACCGCTTTATAACGTTGGAGAAGCTGCAACTCATGGCGGGCCATAAATTTTGGACAGGGGTCTTTTGATTGCATGGTTGACCTACACAAGATGACTCAGGAGAAGATCGATTTATTTTAAATATGGAGATCTCACAAAAATCCAAAGACAGGAATCAGAGTTTAGCCTTCGGGAAAGGAGGAAACGACGAGGACTTAAATTTTAAACTCTGACGTGTAAATGACTTGGAAGTCTTCGCTGTCATCCTTAGAACTTAGAAAAGGCTGGTCAGACTGACAATTAATTACTTTTCTTGGACCTATAGAGAGACCAGCACCCAGAAATCTGGAGATATGGGTACATCCTGAGAGTCACAGCTAGTCTGCTTCTCTGGAGCAGAGGCTGTGCGGGCCGTAAACTGGTAGGAGCGCTTAGTGCTTACTCTGAAGAACTGCTGAAGTCTGAGTGTGAACCGAGGGGGGAGAAACTCCGGGGGCTGCAGGCTTCTGGGGGCCCGCACACTTTCATGGACTGTACCTGAAGGAACTGTGTTGTCCCAGTGAAGACCCAAGAAAAATCCCTCATGCCTCTGGCAGGAGGAAGGGAAGAGTAATTGTGCATAGTACACCCAGGATCTTCTCCATAAGATCAACTCTCCAGGAGAAAAGACTTTGATGGGGTCTCATCCCAGCTAGGATGAGGACATTCCTCCCAACCCCTAGGGTTCATTTTTCTGTTCTGTTCTGTTTTGTTTCTCCTCATCTAATGTGGGGAGGGGAACATAGACAACAGGGGTCAGGTCTTCAAGAGGATAGATTGGAAACCCTGTAGCCAGTGGATGGGGTAGGGAGTGGGGGTAGGGGAAGGTACACTACAGGAGAAATACTTGTAAAGGTCACAGCCCAAGGACCCCCCCCCACACACACACATTATTGTCATGCCATCAAGGCTTTGGTTCAGTAACAATGAATTACAGTTGAAAGAGTTGCAAGATACAGACTCTGAGGAGGAGAACCTAGGGAAGCTCAAAGTCAAGAGGGGAGGCAGAAACAAGGATACTAGCGGAATCTGTAGCCTCTGGCTCCTACAGCTACAGCAAACATGAAATATATCCCAACGCTTAGATTAACATACATCCTCAGTAAGGGCCTGTTTACCTCAGTTCCTGTTATTCAGTACGACATGATGTATTTCAACAATTGCAAGACATGCCAAAAGGCAAGAAAAAAAGTTTGTAGAGACAAAGCAGTCATCAGAATCAGACTCAGATATGCACAGATGTTGGAATTATCAAACAGAATTTAAGATAACTATGGTAATAAAGGCTCTAAGGAAAAAATAGACAACAGATAAGAACAGATGGGTAATATAAGCAGAGAAATGGAAACTCTGTGAAAGTATCAAAAGGATATGCTAGAAAAAACAATACTCTAGCAGAAATGAAGAATGCCTTCAATGGCTCCTCAGTAGCCTCAACATGGCCAAGAAAAAAGATCAGTAAGCTTAAAAACAGTCCATGAGCAACTTTCCAAACTGAAATGCAAGATAAAAAGGAGGAAAAAACCCATAACATTCAAGAACCTATTTCAAAGGATACAATATACAAGCCATTGAGATACAAGAAGGAGACGAGAGAGAAGATGTTTCAAGTAATAATACCTGAGAACTATCCAAAGTTAATGGCAGACACCAAACTACAGATTCAGGAAGCTCAGAGAACACTGGACAGGTTAAATGCCAAAAACAAAAAGAAAATTCCACATATTGGTGTATTGTATTCAAACAGCAGAGGACCAAAGACAAAAAGAATGAAGGCAGCTCTCATACATGAACTAGAAAGTCTCAGGCCCTTCTGCCTCTGTCTTCTTTCTGTACCATTACTTTTCCATAACTGTTGTCTCACACAGACTATCAAGGCCCTTTCTATTCCAATTTTATCCATTTTATAGCTCTAGTTCCCACACTTCATAGTTTCTTGGTTCCCAGTTTCAAATTCCTCATAGAAATGTGATTGTTCATCTTTTGGAGTCAACAGGGGTCAGTGAGGGAAACGTGGGGTGGGTTTCCCAGAATCAGTTGCCCACCTCAACCTGTGTTTCGGGGGGGTGGAATAAAGTATAAACACGGCTCCTTTTTTGTCAAGAACAGTTTGTAAGGCATGGTTTCTTGGGGTTTTGGGGTGGCCCGGGCAGCAATGTCTACTTCTGCCACAGGACAGGTTATGTGTATAACTTAGATGGAGAATGGGTTTCAGAGGGGTGAGGTGACTTGCTTAAGTAGCCTGTATGACTCAGACTCAAACTTACCTCATCTCTTTACTCAGTGATCTATTAGACGGATTAGATTCAAGCTGTGAAGAAAAATATATTGCCTGTTGACCATAAACTTTTAAATTATTCCTGCTCGTCCTTCGGTGGCAAGTTTGGACTTGCCACCGAAAAAGACATGTTAAAGTGCTCATCCCCAGGGTCTCAGAACGCGATCCTATTTGGAAGTCAGGTTGCTGCAGGTGTGACTAGCTACGATGAGGTCATGTTAGAGTTGGATGGGCCTCAATCCAGTATGACTGATGTCCTTATAAGAGGACAGTCGTGCGAAGACAAAGACGCACAGAGGGAACACTGTGCGATGGCGGAGGCAGAGGCTGGTGCCATGCGGCTGCTCGGCCCTGCGCGCTGAAGAGGCCGGGAAACCAGCAGACGCTGGGAAGAGGTGAGGGAAGATTCTCCCGGGTGCTTCAGATGGAAGCTGGGCCCTGCTGACACCTTGACTCCAGACTTCCAGCCTCCAGGACCGTTCCTGTTGTTTCAAGCCCCCCGGTCTGTGGTGCTTTGTTAGGGCGGCCCAAGGAAACTGATACAATTGTCAACCACTGTCTCAGCCGAACTCAAAAAGGGAAACTTCTATGACGATTTTTATTACGCTCCTCCCCACCACAAATAATATGTTCTTTGACCTCCCAATTCTGCTTCCCCTCAGTACCTCGAAAACCCATAAAACAAAATGCGAAGGTAACTTGCTTCTGTTGGTATCCCACGATTTCTGTCATCCCTTGGCAATGAACTCAGTATTGGCTTTGATTATCCCCAAGGACCTAAATGTCTCAAGTCTGGGAGGTTGGTTCCTTTAAGAGGGATTCCGGGAAGGACAGAGGCATTCTAAGGCTATTAGCCTCGTGACAGCAGGAAAGCCATCTGAAACCTATGGCCAGTCCAGGCTCCTCTGCCTTGGGGAGATAATGTCTGTGGGGAAGGGGTAGAGTATAGGAACAGTGTCCTGCCCTTATAGAACTCCCTACGCTTCTCTAGCGTCAAGTCCTATCATGTGGCATTGGCAATACCAATTTTTAGCTCAAAATAATTTAGCCGTAATAATTTGCTGAGAAATTGTAATAGGCATTTGTATCTCTAAGCAACAAAAATTACTTCACTGCACATGGTTTACCTACTTTCCAACATTTCTTTCTTTCTATTATTGTTTTTATTCAAATTCCAGCTAGTTAACAGAGAGTGTAAGTAGTTTCAGGTGTACGATACAGTGGTTCAACACCTCCGTACATCACCCAGTGCTCATCACAAGTGCCCCCCTTATTCCCCATCACCCATTTCACCCATCCCCCCGCCACCTCCCAACTTGCCAGTATTTAGAAGGTGTACCCATCTAAATTTGTATGAGGTTTACGCTGCCTTTTTACATAGTCCTACTGAAATCACTCGATCAGCGAACGGACCCTAACCAGGGTGACAGGAAGAATGCCATAGGTTAGGGTATATGATTGTATCTGTAAGGAATAAACCAATATGGCACGAAAAAATAAATGGTGTTGTTCAGGGGCCCAAGTGAGTGCACAGTAAATATTTACTGAATGACTAGATGAATGAACATATTCTGAGTAAAGCTTGTACATAGCCACAGAGACAGAGAGACAAAGCCACATGTTCAACAGCCCCTGCAAAGAACAGAGAGGAATCAGATCAAAGGGCAGGAATATACTGAATTAATCCAGTTATCCAGCATACCCTGAAATTGCATCTGTCAGGATACCCACATTTCGGTAGGACTAAATACTGTTGTATGTCTCTTAGCTCAAAGCATTTCTCAGCATAACCCCAGAGATGCAGAAACAGGCATGTAAATACCTGTGCACATTACAAATCTGCCATCCTGCAGATTAAGGGTCCAAAGGAGGTGGGGTAGACTATTAATCTTGATCGTTCTAGGGTAGTCGGGTCTCAGGTCTTGTGTACATTCCTTCCTGCGTGTCTCTAAACCTGCGGACCCCAAATCAGCACATAGTGAGATTTAGTGACAGAGAAAAGGAAGTAGAACTCGGATTCATATTTGACTAAGTCAACAACACAAGCAAATAAACTCCCCTTGTTGAACAGGGAGGGAAGAAGATCTGTCAGTTACATCTTAAGAGGATTTCTCTTCCGGTCTTTGTTCACCAACATGCTTATATTAATCGATCATTTTAGTAACTTTATTTTGTACTTACCCCCTATACCTGTCATGAACTTTCAGGTAGGATTAAGTTGTGTTTTTTTTTTTTTTTTAAAGCTGTGAGTTCATTTACCTATTATTTGTCTCTAAGCATTTAGGAACTAGAATCCACTAAAATTAATTTCTTTTTAACAGAGAATATTTTAGAATCCCAGTTAGGAAATGTACATGGCTGATATCTTCCTAAATGCTCTCTTCTTAGCTTGGAATATTTCTGAGGCTGTGAGGGCTTTACATATTAATTTTTTTTAAGATTTTATTTATTTGTTTATTTAGAGAGATAGCAAGTGGGTGGGGGGGTTTGGTGGGGGACGGCAGGAGGAGCCGAGGGAGAGAGACAAGCAGACTTTGCGCTGAGCAAGGAGCCCACTGCAGGGCTCAATCCCACAGGCCTGAGATCATGACCTGAGTTAAAACCAAGAGTCAGATGCTTAACCGACTGAGCCACCCAGGTGCCCCATTGCATGTTAATATTTAATTGACAAAATTTGATGTATAGTTCTTTTTTTTTTAAAGATTTTATTTATTTATTTGACAGAGAGAGACAGCCAGCAAGAGAGGGAACACAAGCAGGGGGAGTGGGAGAGGAAGAAGCAGGCTCCCAGCAGAAGAGTCTGACGTGGGGCTCGATCCCAGAACTCCAGGATCACGCCCTGAGCCGAAGGCAGACGCTTAACGACTGAGCCACCCAGGCACCCCGATGTATAGTTCTTAAACTTGACTTCAGAATCTTTAAGGTATTTAAATAATGTGTGTAACAGGAGGCTATTCACTTCCTTCATTATAAACAAGTCTATGATCTCAGCTTGGGGACATAGGGCAGCTCATTTTAAAAAAGTGAAGACTATGCTTTTTGGGTCTTTCTTTTCAGGGCACATTTATTGGGTCATTGATCAGAAGCTTCTTTGAATACGAAAGTCAGTAATATACAGGTTGTTGTGGGTGCTTTTGGACGGGACTCATGAGGAGGGAAGCAGTCAGCAAGTGTGGGACCAGACAATGGGCGAGAAGGGGGCACTGGGGAGAGGTAGGTAGATGACAACAGGTGAGGGGAGTAAAGCCCGTTAGAGATGCAGTTCCAAGTAGTCTAAAATAGCCTCGACAAGTCTCAGCCCCCCTGAGTTCCAGTGTAGGTTCTGCCACTTCCTCTCAGTGTGACGGTGACCAGTTATTATGATTATATACGTGAGACTCTCCTAAGACTCAGGTCACTTGAGCAAGAAGAGAAATTTGAAATGCCTTTGGGATATTCTTCTAAATGACTTTTGATTATCCTGATAATGTGTTCTATTTAAGACTAAGAGTGTTGTCCAAGCCGAATTATGCAGCGAGGTCTTAATTTTATAGGATTGGAAAGATGGGCCAGTTCAGCTTGTGTCTTCTTCCCCCACACTCTCCTTCAACGAGCTGAAGAAATCAGCTATCATGATATGGTATTGATCCCAGGAGGGACCACTGAGATATCAAAAAAGCCTTGACCATTTTTTATGGCTCATTGTTTGGTTCCAATTATCATGAGTCTTTCTGTTTGTTGGCTGGTTAGTGTGGACATACTCTGTAGCTTACCTCTTTACAAGTGCCTGTGTATAGACAGGGTTTCCGTGGGATTCAAGGAAGTTCCGTCATTAATTCAAGTTTCATCACTTTAGGGTCTACTCTGTAACTGCTCCTTTCCTGTTTCTATTTTCTTGCCCATTTTTTCACCCCCCTCCACGCACACCCTTGTAAGAGCTGTAGGTCTTATTTTTTCCCCTCCCTGTGATTACTGGACCCAGAACTAGAAGAAGAGAAAGTTTAAGAAACATCATATTTGATTGAATTGACTCCAATCTCTTTGCTCTGGAGTTGTTTCTTTGTTTGTTTTAAAGGCCGGGACTCTAGAGAGAAGCGGAAAAGAAAAATCACTGTAAACCTGAAAGAGAGTCTTTGCAAGATTTGGAGGTTGATTATCTATGCATGTATTCCATTTGTTTTAGTTTTCATAAAATAACATCTGGGCTCTGATTATGAGTTACATACATGCATTTTTAAAAGTTTAGACAATAAAGAAAGCAATGTAGAATATAAAAATCGTGTGTAATCCTCCCACTCAGCTATAATATTAACATTTTTATATATAGTCCCCTAAGCCTTTTCTTATAAGTACATATACACACCCATAAACTTTTTATTAAACAAAACTGGGTTCACAGTGTATACATTGTTTGCAATCAGTTTCAGTTTTCAACCAGTAAACATAACCAAAAATAAATTTCAGGAAAGACAAGACAAAAGAGCATTCCTTTTAGGCTTCTCCTCGCTAATTTTATCAATTTTATTTTCCTGTTCCTTTGCACTTTACTCTTGTCTTATTTCCATCTAGTCCTGTTGCAACTGGTTTCTGTGTCTTTTAGATCATGTTTTTGATGAGTAAGTTAATAAAAATTTCCAAATCACAGAATTGATAAGTATGAAGAAAGTATTCCGAGATCAAGGACTGAGAATTAATATTATAACTGACAGGCTCAAACCGTTATTAACTAGAACACATTATGCATGCTCATTCAGCTGTTGGCTACACGTATCCAAATATCAGAATTTGGCGGCTGGTGGGGGGAGACAGATTTTTGCTGAGATGAAAGCTTCAGCTTCATATGGGATCTTTTTTCTCAAGGGAGTTCTGCTTTTCCTGGCCTTTATACTACTTGTTTTCCTCCTGGCTCCATCTTGGAACGGCGTCAGTGCGTTTCTGCCTCCACAGAACACAGCTGACGTATCTAGTCTGTGGTGATAGACGTGGGAATAGCGCTTGCGGGTGTGTGCGCCTGCGCAGGCGTCGCTGTTTTGACTGGAAAGGGACAAGATGTACATGGATGTACACATATGCATTTCTGTGTACCTTCCCGTTTGATGCTATATCTCAATTAAAAAAGAAAAATACTCCCTTGATCCACCCGCTTGTGAGGCTGTCTGTGGTTTAGGCTGGAGATCTAGTCAAGATTTAGTAAATTCCAGAGACTACAGACCAGCCATTGTCTTAGCTATGGAGACCACTAGCATTTTCAGTTCCCGGACTGTTGCATAGAACGGCAATACCCAGAGATGCTCTCACCCCACAAAAGGAGTTGTGTGGTTAGGTAAGTTTAGGAAGTGCCTCACTATCCAGGCCCCTTTGAAAGATTCATAATGCACATTGAAATATCAAAGCCTCCAAGTCCTCTAGCAAAGAAGCACGTTTATTCCAACTTGTCCTCAACGTATTTAACCATGAAACTCTTTTAATTAATATCTATTAATACCTCATTAGAATAATCAGCTTATGTTTGGAAACCTGGTCAAGGCCTACCCACCTGCCAGTGCGCCACCTGCTGGTTTTATTGGGTATGAGGTCACTCACTCAGGAAGCTTCTGTTTTCACTACATCTCACACACAATCCAGAGTTCTTGTCCTAGGGTTCTTGATCAGCTTTTTCTTTCCATTGAAATACCAGGGAACGAACAACATAGCTTGACATATTCAGTTCCAGAAGGAGGTTTTTAGAGGGTTCAGACTCTCAACTTGGAAGTCAGACCATACAAATCAGCACTGAGTATCAATGTCCAAGAGGAGCGAAGCGTCTGATGAAATGAGAACAAAAAATAAGTGCGAAGTCCTTTAGAATTCTAGGATTTTACAGATCAAATACTTATGATAATAAATTCAGTTAGTCTGTTCTGTTTATTCTCTAATTTGAAGTCCAACTTATTTTTAACAGACTTGTTCAACATCTAATAGGCCGATGAACTAAGCTATAATTCCACCCAAATCCAATATGAGACATTTTCTCTTAAATTGTGAAGTTTCACTACTCTTGGTTCTTTTTAAAAAAAAAAAATTTTGAGAGAGAGAGAAAATGTGCACACGTGTGTGAGTGGGGGAGGGGTGGAGGGAGAGAGAGAGAATCTTAAGCAGACTCCACGCAGAGCACAGAGCCGGATGTGGGGCTCCATCTCATGACCCTGAGATCATGACCTGAGCCGAATTCAAGAGTCAGACACTTAATGACTGGGCCACCCAGGCGCCCCTCACTACTCTTGATTCTTGAGGTTATAGTTGTTAAAGTGATAGCATAATTGACTTGGGGAGAAGAAATAAAAATAATATAAAGGACAGGAATGTGATGATAAAGTACACTTATGCCATAATTTATTTTTTAAAGAGCTTATTTTATCACATATTTGTTTATAGACTGCCGCACAACCTACGAAGATTTTAAAATGTTTTCTACAAATAATCTTTCACAATCTGTTCTATATATGTTCCTGTCTCAAAGTAATATATATTGCTAGCAGAGATTTCTCTAAAACCACGATTTTTGCTAGAATGGCTAACGGCTGAAGCATATGCACGGTTATTACCTGACACTGGGTGAGTTGGAGGAAGCTGGGCTCCTCCTTCCCTCTGCATCTCCATCTTCTCTGATCTGGATTTCTCTAAAGAGCTCCAATCCCATGGAAAAAAGCAGCTGGGTCTGAAACCTCTGCCTAACTCTTCTAGGCCAAAGGTGCTTATGTTCCAAATGGCAAAGTTCTAACGAAAAAACTCCTAATTTTAAATACTACCAGTTATTTACAAATAATTTTATTCTCAAAGAAACATGGCCCGCAGCGTGGCAGCCTCACTGTAAAGCACTGTTCAAATTCAGCCCCTGGAGCAGTATTCTCAGTATTCAGGGATCGGGTGCATCGGAATCACACAGCAATGTTCATTTGCTGATTCCTGGGCTTTTCCTCAGACCTATGTCGTCTGCAAAGGCAGGACTGAGGTTTCTGCATGGTTACGGGCCTGTGGGTGCTGACCCAACTCTTATGGAGAGGGTTGTTTTCCTGATGATGCTGGATCTACTGGCGCTGTTGCCAGAGTGAGATCCAGGTGAGGCATGACACGTGCATTTGTGAAGAGTTCCCCAGGTCATGTGCGTGAGCACTGAAGGTGGAGAACTGCTCCAGGAGCTGATAAAAGGATGAATGTTCCAAGATCTACTTTGATCTGTCAGTGAATTGTTTTTTATTGTGGAGAAGGACAAGCAAACAAATGACACAGATTTCGAGTGAGGGATGGAGGAAATCATGTGAATGGAGGTTTGAATGCTATCACCCCTCAGCCTAAAAAAGGCTCACAGTGATATTTCAATGACCTTAATTCTGAACCCTGGCTGTCTTTAGAATTCTCCAGGAGTCAGCTTTTAAAATATACCAGTGCCTGGGCCCTACTCCAGACCAGTTAAATCAGAGTCTGTGGGGGTGGCATGGGGGTGTGGGTGAGGTCTGAGCGTCTGCTGATTTGAACGCCTCCCGGGATGACTTTCGTGCACAGCCAACTCAAGCACCATGGCTCTATGACATATGAGAAGCTGTTTGAGTCACCTGCTCTTGCTGACATCACGAGCGGCTCGTTTTGCTTCCAGACCCTTAGAGCCCAATCTTTAGAAGAATGAATGCCTGGCACTGTTGTTTTATCTCAGAAGAGTACAACCATCATTAGGATTCATTGTTTTATTTATGAAAGCAGTTGCCACCCGCTTTCTCGCGGTCATTTGTAGCCGTATGTTGCTTAGAGCAAAGGCCAGAAACTTACATACCTTACACATTTTCTAGTTACAATTTGGGGGGTGGGGGTGGGGGCTAGTATTTGTGGAATTCTCTGATCTGTTGCTTGGCAACTTCAAGAGAGTTAAGCTTCTGTATTCTGTGAGAGTCAGAATTACAAAGTTTGGTGAGCCCCGTCAATTATCTCTTGTGACCAAAAGGAAATTAATTGTCCATCATTCAGAGGGCTTGAAAAGTTGGCATCCAGGGCAGGCCATCCATAGCTGGCCATCCATAGCTATGTCACACTTCTACTTGACTCCACAAATCGCTCTGCCCTTTAGCCCTCTGACCTCTCAGGAGTTCGATCTGATCAGACGCAAGGCTGGAGCATCCTGGCAGAAGGAAACGAGATGGTCAGACTCTTCTGTAACAACATACACGGGCAGTTACAGGAAAAAACAACTGGATGAGTCCACCAGCAGCCGATTTTCTTTTAAAGCAGGACAGCATCAGCCTGAGTGTAACCAGTAAGATTTCTTTGTAATTTGCACCTGGATATGTCACTATAAATAGACAAGAATGCTCTAAGGAGGAAGAGGGCATTGTAGACCCTGAGAGACCTCATAGACTTTAACTCTGTATATTTTCCTGTGTAAATGTCAGCGGGAAGAAGAGCTAAATGTCAGTTACCAGCTGAAATTATGATTATATTCTTTTAGTCCTAAAATTATGTATAACTACGTACTCTTGAAAAGATAAAAATGTGAGTATTTGATTAAATTGTAGGTATTCTGTATTCTCTGCTTGGCAAAGAGGTGTTCCTGAGAATTTCTTTGTTTCTGGTCTAGTTTTTCCACTTTCAGAAGTTGCAAAATTCCCTCAGAGTAGGAAGAAAGTGGACTAAATCTTCTCATTCCCCACCTTGTATTGTCTCCCAATAAAGGCAAGTGGTGAGGGCCTGAAAGACATTTTCTGAGTGTTCACTTTAAGCTAAGTCTTATGCTAGGCCCACAGAAAAAAATAATTTGTTTAATATGGTAACTGAAACTATAGAAAGAAGTAGTCGCAAAGGAAGGAGATTTTATCAGTGTCTGTGGTGGGGGAAGGGGTATTGTGTTTCTGGAAAGATCTCAGTAAAGCAGGTTTCCTCTGAGCTGGCTTAGGGGGGAAAGGAAAAGCACAGTGTGTGGACGAGAGAATATGCACAAAGGCAAAGAAGTGTTTAATCCCAAGAATAATCAGAGAACCACAAATAGCTCAGTGAAAGCGTTAAGTAGAAATGTGGAAAAATATGAGGACTTGTTATGAAATATGTCCCTCTGGATATTAACTGTCTAATATCTTGTCCAAATTCTGGAAATTTATTTGAAAATCAATTGGATTTTTGGCTCCAACTTGAGATGTGAGTAATAACTCAAATAATGCCCCAATAATTATTAATTACATTGCCTTCCAGGTCTTTCCAAATCATCAAAAGTGTGCTTAAAGCTGAGATGTCTCAGAATGACTTTTCTATTGGATGCCTTGTCTAATTTATTCCAACAAACTATAGTCTCGGCATTTTTAATGGCTCTCAAGGATGTTGACATTTCAATTAATTTTGGAAATCTCTTTGCTAATTTTGTGCATTTTGAGGTACTTTTGGCCAACTAGGGGGAATCTTTAAGCACTGCCAGGGTCCTGTCTGAAAATAGTGTTCGAAATCTGGTATCCAAACAGATCCACTCACCAGAGTAGAAAAGAAAATACTGAATCACTCAAAAAGTCTAGAAATATAGCATCTGGTGAAAATGTCCAGAGCTTTGAATATGTGTCCTATTCCGACTGTGATTGTTACACGCATCCTTCCAACCAATGCCCCCTGTGACATTGCAAACCACAGGAGACCCCAAGCTTGCGAGGTCTGTCTGTTTTTTGGGACCTGATAAATGTAAATATAATCTTGGCATGACTACAGCTTATCCTATTACAGGTTAAGAAGCCAGTCAGTGTTATAAATGAAGATGAAGGGCAGATGTAGCTCATTTTGAAAACACTGATTATATTCTAAATTTGCTTTTGTTTTTAATCTTTGTCTTGGTTAATTGTAGCCCCAAGGCAAATGCCTTAAGTTCTGAGCGTAAACTGTTTGATTAAAATTTTGTGAGGCTATAAGCAGACATTTTTACACTGCTATAAAATCAAAATGGTCCAAGGGGGAATTATTGAATAAAATATAAAATGACTAAATATTTAAAATGTGTTAAGTCGGGAAAACATTAAGGTATATAAAACACAATACCTTTTTTTTTTAAAGATTTTATTTATTTATTTGACAGAGATAGAGACAGCCAGCGAGAGAGGGAACACAAGCAGGGGGAGTGGGAGACGAAGAAGCAGGCTCACAGCGGAGGAGCCTGATATGGGGCTCGATCCCATAACACCGGGATCACGCCCTGAGCCGAAGGCAGACACTTAACCGCTGTGCTACCAAGGCACCCCAATACCTTTTATTCACCTTATCTAGTCACCACATACATTGAATACCCATATAGTGCAAGAGAGAAGAAATTCGGCAGATGTCTTAATCATTTGGTTCTGAGTCAGTTTTAACAGCAAATATGTAAAATTCATCAACATGCAAAAAGAAAGATCCTGAACTGGGAGAATGGAGATTAGTGTGCTACAGAGCTTAGACTGTCAGTATCAATTCCATTTATCTGCCAAAGTTAAAATAATAGCTGCATTTTGAATCTGAAACTAATGTAACATTGTATGTCAACTGTACCTCAATCGAAAAAAGAAAAAAAAAAAAAGAGTTGCACTTTGGAACTCCTAAGACAGGGGTATGGCTCAGTATAAAGTTTAAGTCTCGATGCTTTTGTTTATTTATTAAATTATTCATTCATTCATTCATTCATTCATTCATCATATATTTATTAAGATCTTACTATATGTAAGGCCTTTTAAGATAGGTGCTGGGGCTACATCAGTGATCGAAGCATATATACGGCCCTTGTCTTCATGGAGCCTCTAGTCTGGTGAGGGAAACACCAGAGAAACAAGCCATTTGTGTTTGAAGGAAACAAATAGGGAACTTCGTTAAAAAACAAAGAGGACTGGCAGTTTCGTACAAACTAAACATTGTCTTACTAGTGATCTAGCAGCATGTTCCTAGATATCTACCTGATTTGCAAACTTATGTCTACACAAAAACCCGCACATGAATGTTAACAAAGCTTTATTCATAACTGCCCCAAAGCGGAAGGAAACAAAATGTCCTTCGATAGGTGAATAAATAAAAAAATGGTGTCACATTCATAGGGTGGAATATTATTCAGCAATAAAAGGAAATGAGGTATTAAGCCACAAAAGACAGGGATGGATTTTTTTTTTTAAGTAGGCTACATACCCAGTGTGGGGGCCCAACTCATGACCCTCAGATCAAGAGTCGGATGTTCCATTGACTGAGCCGGCCAGGACCACCACCACCCCCCAATTTCTTTTTTTAAGTAAAGACATGGATGAATCTTAGCTCCATAGCCCTAACTGAAAGAGCTGGTCTGACAGTCAGTCAGTCACATATTGCATATTCAACTATATGATATTTTGGAAAAGCAAAACTAAGACCGTAAATGGATCAGTGGGTGACAGGGGATTGGAGAGTGCTAAGTAGGTGAAGAAGAAGGATTTTTTAGGTCATTGAACTTATTCTGTATGATACAGTGATGGTGAATATAAGACATTATGTTTTTGTGAAAACCCATAGCACTTTACAGAACAAAGGGTAAAATTTCATATATATAAATTTAAAGAAATTATTTAAGAGGTGAGAGGGTTCCCAGGATGGCACATAAAATGTGACAAAGGAATATAAATGTCTATGACAGATGTAGAAATCAAGCTCACCGAAGGAGGTGTGGGAATAAAGTGCTGATCTAAGTAACTTCAGAAATGAGTGCAGATTGTAAGACTAAAGGCCGGAGGGACAACACATGGCCACAGAACTCAGGCTGCTAAAGTGGATTCCCAGAGGAGGCAGGTAACAATTCTGAAACCACTGTACGTATATTGGAATGGAACAATTAAGTACATGGATGGTGGATGATGGGGGCCAGGTTGTTGTTGGAGTGGGAGGTTAATGATAAACAAAGGGAGGAGGTGAGAATGATCCATCGGTAATGGATTAGAATTGAATACATCAGTATGAATTCATGCGTAGCTTAATATAAATATAGATGGTTATGTAAAGAAACATTTACTGGTTTGTGTGTATACACGGATTGGTATGCACACATGCACTTCCTTACTCTTTGGAAGAAAGTCCCTGTGTGCGGGCCATATCAGCACAGGACATCAGCTGAGAGGGTCCAGAAGCAATACTTTGTAACAGCAAGCACACCAAGTACCCGGGCTTCAGTTTCCAGGACTAGTCTCCAGTGACGGAAACAGAGCTTCTTGGAGAAATGTTGATTCTCAGACAGCAGGAGACATACAAGATGAGTTTGGAGTATCTTATAGTGCCAGAAAGTAAGAAAGTGTCCAACAAAACAAAACAAATTAAAAAAAACCACAATGATGGAGCCATCTGAAAGAGCTCCCAATGACTGAAGCTGGAAAACTTGAGCAACAAAATAAAGTGGTATTGGGTTATAGCCCGAAGTATAAAATAACCTCAAGTCCATACTGTTACAAATGAATGATTGAATAAATTCATTAATGAAGGAAAAGAACACGTCTCCCATGCCAAACATTTTCATAATAAGTATTTACATTGTACTCAAAGAGGTGGAGCGTAACTCACTACCACTTACATGTGACCTGTGCGTAGTGATTTTCTTCCATTGAGTATAGAAAGTGAAAAGTGGGAAAACTTGACAAATACCACTTCAAGCCAGCTGATCAAGGTTAATTAATATCAACGATGATAAGCTATGCTCATAGTCTTTACCCTTGGTGTGGGAATATTATTTTACCTCTGTGGTTTTCTTCCTCAAAATACATTCATCTAATCATGAGAAAAACATCAGATAACTCCCAATAGAGGGACATTCTCCAAACACCTGACCAGTAATCCTCAACATTGTCCAGGTCATCAAAACAAGGAAAGTCTGGGAAACTGTCACTACTAGGACAAGCCTAAGAAGACATGATGACTAAATGTAATGTCATGTCCTACATGGGCTCCTGGAACAGTAAAAGGACATTAGAGAAAATACTGAGGACATCTGAATAAGTATGGACTCTAGTTAATAATGTGTCAATATTGGTTCATTAATTGTTACAAATAAACCATTCTAAAGTAAGATGCTAATAATAGGGGTAACTGGGTGTACAGTATGTGAGAACTCTCTGTACTATCCTCACAATAATTCTGTTATCTAAAAGCCTTTTCAAATTAAATTCTTATGTAAAAAAGGTAACACTGGAGGAGCTAACAGGAGAAATAAGCAAATCCACAATCATAATTGAACATTTTAACCCACTTCTCTCAATTACTGGTGGAACAAGCAAATAATCAGCAAGAACACACCAAATGTGAACATGATTAAGACATTTGTCCTGGGTGACATATCTAGAGTAGTGAACCCACTACATTCTTCTCTTTTTTTTTTTTAAGACTTTTAAAAATTTATTCATTTGACAGAGAGAGAGAGAGAGGCAGGCAGGCAGGCAGGCAGAGAGGGAGAAGCAGACTCCCTGCTGAGCAGGAAGCCCGATGTGCGACTCAATCCCAGGACTCTGGGATCATGACCTGAGCTGAAGGCAGATGCTTAACCAACTGAGCCACCCAGGTGCCCCAAGAATATACATTCTTTTCAAGACCATGTGGAACATTTTCAAAGACTGACCATCAAGTTTCCAAGGATTCCAATCATAGAGAGTATGTTCTCTAACCAGTGTTAGGGAGCTAGAAATAGATGACAAAAAGAAAACTAGAAAATGTCTAAGTATTTAGAAATTAAACAATACATTCCTTATAACCCATGGGTTAAAATTATGATGAAAATTAGAAAATATTTTGAATTGAATGATAAAATATGATATATAGAAAATGTGAAGGCAATACTCAAAAGGTGAAAACAACCCAAATGTCGATCAAAAAATAAATGGATGAACATAAGGTGGTACATATATACAATGGAATATTATTCAGCTTTAAAAAAGGAATGAAATTCTGACACATGCTACGACTTGGATGAATCCTGAAAACGTTACGCTAAGTGAAAGAAGCCAGACATGAAAGGACAGATATTGTATGATTCTACTTATATGAGGGACCTAGAATAAGAAAATTCATAGGGACAGGGGCGCCTGGGTGGCACAGCAGTTAAGCGTCTGCCTTCGGCTCAGGGTGTGATCCCGGCGTTATGGGATCGAGCCCCACATTGGGCTCCTCTGCTATGAGCCTGCTTCTTCCTCTCCCACTCCCCCCTGCTTGTGTTCCCTCTCTCGCTGGCTGTCTCTAACTCTGTCAAATAAATAAATAAAATCTTTAAAAAAAAAAAAAAGAAAATTCATAGGGACAGAAAGTAGAATAGCTGTTAGAATAGAAAGTAGAATAGACTTAAGGGGAGGGGGAAATGTGGAATTATTATTTAATGGGCACAGAGCTTGTTTGAGATAATGGCAAAGTTTCTGGAGATGGCGAGTAGTAATGGTTGCACAACACTGTGAATATACTTACTGCCACGGATCTGTACACTTCAAAATGGCTAAGCGGCGTCTGGGTGGCTCAGTCAGTTCAGTGTCTGACTCTTGATTTCAGCTCAGGTCTTGATCTCAGGGCTGTGAGTTCAAGCCCTGCATTGGGCTCCATGCTGGGCATGGAGCCTACTTAAAAATAAATTAATTATATTTTTAAAAATGGCTAAAATGATTATGTTATGTACATTTTATAATAATAGCAACAGCAGCAGGAATAATAACTTGTGAAGGACAGGATTTCCGGAAGGCAGAGGGAGGATATGTATATCCATTCATCTGTAAAAGCAGAAAAACCCTGGAAAAACTGTCAACATCCACTTTTTCAGAACTCAGAGTTAGCTGCAGGTGTGCAATAATGTGAAGAGTGTGTTTTCCAGGAAAACGGCAGAACTTTGGTAAGCACACCAGGGTTTGTGGCACTGAAACTCTCCCATCAATAGTCCTTGAGAGCAATGGTTCCTACACCTGTCTGATCATGCGGACGATCAGTTTTGCTAAAAATAAGAATTCTTAAGCCACTCCCCTTAGAAATGCTGATTATGAGGCACCCGTGAATCTGTATGTTTAACATATGCTCCACATGATTCTTATGATCAGAAAACACTGGGAAGCACCACTTTGTAAGAGGGTGAAAAATCTGTTCTAGCAGCATGGCCACCCGAGGCCAAACTTGCGTCAGGGGCTTTGAGTACTCACTCTTGCAGGAGACACTGGTTGTTGTGGGGGTTTAACCTCTACTCTCCTTCACACCCTAGGGTAGTGCTTGCTTCCCTAGCTCAACCTTGGACTCCTACGAGGCCTCATTGTTGTTCAGGAGGAATACAAGCCCCCCAAAGATGAAAGCTATGGTAACTCCGACTGGGCCTGTAGAATAGTCCCAAAGTATTTGGAAAGCAGTGATTTTCCTTTCTGACTTGGTGCTTGTAGAGACAAATCCCTTTACGAAGCAGCAGCAGCACACTGGCCCATGCTTGGGGAGTGAAGAGGCACGGGGCCAGGCCTTCCCAGAAGCCACAAGACACACAGGGAGCATTAGTGTGTCACAGCAGCCACATAAAACTAATACAGGGGGAACAGAGAGGAGAAATGCTTTGATAATGAAGGGATGTAGAGATTTGATAATAAAGGAGAGGATAAGAATACAAAATTGTCACAAATGTTTAAATTAAAACAGGAAACAGAAAAGAAAATTAGTGCTTACAAGTAACAGTTCAAAATGATTTTTTTTTAAATGCCACTTAATTTGCTAAAATATGTCGAATTTCTGGGAATAGATATAATCAAAGATGTGCAAGATCTCCACACAGAAAACTATAAAACATTACTGGGAGAAAATAAAGATGATCTAAGTAAATGGAGAGATAAACCATGTTCTTGGATTGAAAGATTGAAAATTGTAAAAACATTAGTTCTCTGCAAATTGAACTATAGATTCAGTGCAATTCCAATAGGTGTTTTTGTGGAACTTGACAAGATGATTCAAGGGCAGGAAATAGCCAGGACACTCTCAAAAGAGAACAAGGTTAGAGGGATTGCTCTACTGATAACAAAACTTACGACAGAGTCTCAGTAATTAAAGCAAGATGGTATTATGGCACAAGGATAGACAAAGAGATGGACAGAATAAGGAGCCCAGAAACAGACCTGTGTATATGTGGACTCTTATTTATGAAAAAGGTGTCAGGGCAGTAGAGAAAATCCATGTTTTCAATTCTAGGTAGATTACTATCAGATGACTTAATGATCTAAAGTGAAAGGCAAAAAAATAAAACCATTAGATGACAGAGAATTTCTTGATCTTGAGATCGGCAAAGATTTCTTAAACAGAACACAGAAAGCACTAAGCACGAAGAAGAAGTTAGATAAATTGAGCTACCTTAAAATTAAGAAGTCCTGGTAACAAAATACACCATTAAAGGTATGAAAAGGTGAGACACAGGGAGGACGAAGATATTTTCAACTCAGTGACTGACAAAGGGCTTGTAACTATGAGAGAGTATAAACAGTTCCTACAAACAAGTAGGAAAAAAACAACCCATTAGAAAAATGGGAAAGAGATTTTAAAAAATGAAAATCACAAACCAAGATATCCAAGTGATGAATAAATGTTTCAAAAGGTACTTAACTGCATAAATAATCAGGAAATACAAATTAAAGCCACAAAAGTTTACTCATGTAGATAACCCTCCAGAAAGGTTAAAATTAAAAAGACCATCAGAGCTAAGTGCTGGTGAGGATATAGAACAACGAGATCTCTCATATACAGCTGATGTGAATGGACACTGATAAAATTCTTCAGAAGTCCAGTTTGGTCTTGGGGTACCTGGGATGGCTCAGTCAGTTAAGCGTCCAGCTCTCCAACTCTTGATCTCAGCTCAGGCCTTGATCTCCAGGTTGTGAGTTCAAGCTCCTCATCGGGCTCTCCACTGGATGTGGAGCCTACTTAAAAAAAAGAAAGAAAAAGAAAACCAGTTTGGTCTTATCATATAAAGTTGATGCTATGGATACGCTAAAACTTATCAATTCCACTTCTAAGTGTATACACAGCTGAAATGCATTTCACACGTGCACCAAGAGAGGCATATGTGCAAGTATGTTTATAGCAGCATGTTTCATAATAGTAAAAAAGCTAAAAGGCCAAAGGTAGAATTAGTACTGTTCACCTAGAGCAGAATGGGGATAGACAGTGGTATATTCATACAATGTCATTGAATATGAACTGTGGTTACGCCCAGTAATGTCACAAACGATGATGGGCACTATGAGCAGTACAGATCGTATAATTCCATTTCTACGTGTTTTTTTTTTTTTAAATAGCCCAAATCATAGTGTTTGAGTATGTCTGCTTAGGTGATAAAAAGTATAAAGAGAAGCAAAGATTGCTAGAGAGGTCAGTGAACTGGTCCACTGCCTACTTATATTGGACCACCTGCCCTAAACCTTTTGAAAATTAATTACTGGGACTGGGCTCAGAAATGTGCATTTTAAAATTAATACCCTCCGTTGACTCATCTGCCGTTGTAGGCTGGGAGAAGAAAGCAGCACAGTGGGCTAGCAGCCCTTGTCTCAGGGATGATAAGGGCTAGTTTGTTGGCTGAATGCATGTCCAGGAACATTCGGGGACTCCCCAGGCTGACATCAATTCTACTCTCCCCCTACATCACACACACAGTTCCAGATCCTTGGAGCTTGGAGATCCTCCGTCCCCCTAATTAGAGGCCAAAAACAATGTGCTGCACACTAGAAACTGAGGACCGTCCATTCCATACAAAATAACTGCTTCCCACCAAGACTCTGCTTGCCTTAAAAGAGTATCATATCTGGATTCGGGGAAACTGAGATACAGATGTGTTTTGAAGGACAGACACAGCATCTATAAGTTCCTGAATTACTCCTCTGCTATTCAGTTCTGCACTTTCCTGGGAAATCAACACACTTGCTGTGATATTTCCTATTCCATTCGTAGCACTTTGCTTATTCTGAAAACAACTCCCTGGAGAAAGACCCACAAATCCTGTTAAAACAATTATGAAGTTAAATGTTTGACCTTATCATGTATAAAAGCTGAACATTTTACCCTTTTATGACAAAACGGAACAAACAAATCACTAAGGACAATGAGAAAGTCCAACTTGGGTTGATTTAATGGGAGTTCGGGGTTATGGTTGGGAGCGTGGAAAGAGGAGAGGAGAAGCAGCAAAAGTTTACGAAGTCAAATGAGAAGATGAGTGAAAATCCCTCTAAGTCCATAGATTTTGGCTTATAGGCCCATGAACTCATAACTTGTTTCTTCCACTTGCTTCAGGATATCATCACCAAGTTCTGCCTTCAGTCCCACGGTCTGCAGGCCTGGCCTCCGAGAGACGACAGACGCGAAGGGTAAGTGCAACAGTCAGTTGTGAGCACAGCCTTTTTGCCAGGGTTGCTGCCTTTGTAACTTTCAGGTTCTTGACTGTAGTCCATTCGTTTCCATTTGCCGACTAAAGGCAAGGTGTCTTTAGCAAGAAAACGAGTGTGTTGCCTTCTGGATCTGTCACTCTTGAATATGAGTTATTCCAGGGCCAAAACGTCCTCCTCCACATTAGTCCCAGAATGTTACTTCTGCCAGAGTTTGGGGCTTTAGGTTCCATCATCCCCTGGGGCGCCAGAGTCCTTTGCTTCCATCCGGATGAAGGGTAGGGAAGGCACACCTGCTTTCTTACCGCTTCAGCCTGGAAATGACACGCGACTCTCGTGCTCACATTCCAATGGCACAAGTAGCCAGAGGCTCCACCTAGATTCCAGAGAGCTCACAAGTGGGTTCCTGGGCTGGGCAGCCACTTCTGGTTAACAACTGCGTACTAGGGAAGGGAACAACTGGTCATCTACCACACATGCTGATTTTGAAGAAGAAACACAATGGATTTTTCCCATATAACTTCCACCTCTCAGGGTTCCATCTTCCAGAGTTTAATAAGACTCATGATTGAAATCTCAAATTAGGACTTTTTAGCACTTTATACAATATTCTGGTCATTTGTTTTGCTGTGGTATTTAATGGTTTAACATGCATGCATGTGTTGTGGGGGAGGAGGGTGGAGGGTAAAAAGAAGTATCCTGCAGCCTTACGGGGTTTTCCTAAATAATGGAGATAAAAGTTTTTAATGGCTGCCTGGGACAATCACTCTTCTACTGGCTTTCCTAATAAAATCTGGCGTTACCGGAATAGTACATCTGAGGTGGTTTTTCTGTGTTCTTCTACAATTTGTTGAGGCAAGAGGACAGGGCAGCTAACCATTTGTGCTATTGTTAAAATCAGCAAAGACTTTCTTTCTCCCCTTTGCAGTAATGAACATAAAATTAAAACACACTGCATAGCTGGGAGACAGGTCTGAGCGAGGGCACGGGGAATTAAACAGCCTGATCACGTCCTTCACAGTAAGTTAAGGTGACAGTGCATCTGATCTGAGTGGCACAGAGTCCTGTCCTATTGCATTTATACTGCTATCTGTGCCCTTCAGAATGCTGATTAACCATGCTAATCGCCGGTGGCCCGTGAGTGTCGGGAGCTGAGCAGTCCCGGAGCTGGATGGATGGAAGTTCTTGAAGGGTGATAACATGAGCAGCAAAAGCAATCCTTTTCTACATGATAGGTATTACTGTATTTTCCTACCTCCTCTGCTATTGTTATGGTATAGTACTGGTAGGAAGAAAGGTAGAGACGACATCAGTGCATATTTATGGTGATGACTTCTTTTTTTTTAAGATTTTATTCATTTATTTGAGAGAGAGAGAGAGAGGTAGCAAGAGAGAGCAGAGCAGGAAGGAGGGGCAGAGAGAGAAACAGGCTCCCTGCTTAGCAGGGAGCCCAATGCGGGACTCGATCCCAGGACCCTGGGATCATGACCTGAGCTGAAGGCAGCCGCTTCACTGACTGAGCCACCCAGGTGCCCCCATGATGGGTTCTTCTTAAGGGACTTGGCCCCTGTTGCCTTTTCCACTCTCCTCCCACGGTCATTTTAACTTCCCTGACGACTACTCTCCTCCTTAAGAGGTGACCATCAAGGTAGAATTACTTAATTTGGCCAAGTAGTAACTTCTTGTTATTAACTTCTTGTGCTTCTTTTCAATTTCCATGCTTAATTTTTGGATTATCAAGTGTAACTGTGCTAGAAGCCCCTAACGGTGGGAGTTAAAACATGAAGTCAAGTGAACACAGGTCTGTTGATTGTCCCTTTGCAGATACAGATCTCTTCGTAGATATGCAAATCAGATGGGCTGTTCTTAAGTGTGATTTATGATCATCATAGGAAATACATTCTCAAATTCATTTTCACAGCTGCCTTTCAAAGTGCTCATTCGGTCTTATCTGTTCCACCTGCACTAATGTGGTTTTCCTTTTGCATTGCTATTAGTTTTCTTTCACATGCTCGTCTCTCATGTTCAAAGAAGAACAAAGCGAGAGTTACTTAAAGATAAAATCTTTTTTTTTATTGAAGTAAAATTGGTATATAATTGGTATATAAGTTTCAGGTGTACAACATTATAATTCAATATTTGTATATACTACAAAGTGATCACCCAGCATATGTCTAGTTATCTCCTATCACCATAGTTGAGCCCCTTTACTCATTTGCCCACCTCCATTTCCCTTCCCCTCTCGTAACTACCAATCTATTCTCTGTATCCATGAGTTTGTTTTTGTTTTGCTTTGTCTGTTTTGTCTTTTACATTCCACACAGAAGTGAAATCATATGGTTTTTGTTTTTCTCCATCTGACTTATTTCACTTAGCATCCATATTGTCACAAATGGCGAGATTTCACTGTCTTTTATCGCTGAGTAGTATCCACTATATAAATACCACATCTTCTTTATCCATTCAGTGGATAATCAATCAATGGCTATTTAGGTTGTTTCCATATCTTGGCTATTATAAATAATGCTGCAGTGGACACAGGTGTGCATATATCTTTTCAAATTTGTGTTTTCATTATTCTTCAGATAAATACCCAGAAGTGGAATAGCTGGATCATATGGTAGTTCTATTTTTAATTTTTTGAAGAATACCCATACAGGTTTCCATAGTGGCTGCACCAATTTACATTCCCACTAACAGTGCACAAGTGTTCCCTTTTCTCTACATCCTTGCCAACACTTGTTATTCTTGTCTTTTTGATGACGACCATTCTAACAGGTGTGAGGTGCTATCTCACTGTGGTTTTGATGCATTTCCCTGATTAGTGATGTTGAACATCTTTTCATGTACATGTTGGTTATCTGTATGTCTTCTTTGAAAAATGTCTATTCAGATCCTCTGCCCATTTTTTAAAAAATATTTTATTTATTTACTTGTCAGAAAGAGAGAGACAGATAGATGATAAGCAGGGGGAGCGGCAGAGGCAGAGGGAGAGGGAGAAGCAGGCTCCCTGCTGAGCAAAGAGCCCAGTGCGGAACTTGATCCCAGGACTCTGGGATCATGACCTGAGCGGAAGGCAGACGCTTAACCAACTGAGCCACCCAGGTGTCCCTGCCCATTTTTTAATTGGGTTGTTTGGGGTTTTTTTGTTGTTGTTGTTAAGTTGCATGAGTTATTTATATATTTTGATATTGATCCCTTATCGGATATATCATTTGCAAATATCTTCTCCCACTCAGTGGGCTGCCTTTTGTTTGGCTTCCTTCACTGTGCAGAAGCTTTTTGTGTTTGATGTGGTCCCATTTGTTTATTTTTGCTTTTGCTTCTCTTGCCTTTGGAATCAGATCCAAAAAGCATCACTAGGACCAATATCAAGAAACTTGTCACCTGTGTTTTCACCTAAGAGATTTATGGCTTCGGGTTTTACACTCAAGTCTTTAACCCATTTGTGCATGGTGTAAGAGAGTGGTCTAGTCGTATTCTGTTGTGTGTGGTTGTCCAGTTTTCCCAACAACATTTATTGAAGAGACTCTCCTTTTCCCTCTTGGCTTCTTTGTTATAAACTGATCATCTATGTGGGTTTATTTCTGGGCTCAACAAATAAAGATCAAGCATTATAAAACTGCAGTACAACAAACAGAAATTGTTAAACAATTCAACTTTCTCTCCATTTACCCTCTAAGGCAGACACTAGCAATTTTTTTTTTTTAAATTAAAGCTTCTCTCCAGCAGAAGCAATTTATTCTGTGGTGGAATACAGAATACAAGGCAGTACTCACATCCCCCTAGGATGTACTCAAGTTACCCTTGCAAAAGGGACACTGGCCTCTTTGATTCTTGCAGTCTCCTGCAAGTCTCCTGCAAGTCTCCCTCGTAATATATATGAGGGAAGAGGTTTTATATAGTACGACCACATCAAAGCCCAGATGTGACAACATGTGTGAGATCTCCTTGGGATATTCCCTGACCACAGATAACAAATTCCAAGTCCCCGAGGCACCTCTCTGGAATGGGAACTGTTTGTATGGTATATAGCCTCTTATGAGGATGACAGTGTTTAGGAGAACATTAATATTTTAAGAGGGCACCATGAAGATAGTTTGTTGTGTTGGTCCAAGAGTATCTGTGTCCATGTGTAACATCCTTCTTTTTTACCTATTATTTTACTCCCACATTCATTCTGTGAAGCCTTCTCCAAACCTTGGAAGACTTCTAAAAGCAGTAAGAACTCACCAGACTATCCTGTAAGTCATGTCTTCATACATGGAGAGCTTAAAACATAAAACAGGATGATACCACTTCTCTGTTTCCTTTTACACTTGTGATAAGACTCCAAACACTTACCAAACCTGTAAGGTCTTGCATGAATGTGACCCAGCCTATCTTTCCCCGTCTCATTGCATGGCTCCTCCCTTTTGCTCACCTGCTGTTCCAGTTACATTGGCTTCTTTTAGTAACTTGAAAATGCTAAGCCACTCCCTACCTCAGGGCCTTTGCACATACGTTCCCTTTGTTGGCATGCAATTATCCCAGCTCTGCTTAGCTGCATTCTTCAGGGATGAATTTAAATGTCACCTCTTCAGAGGGGTCTTCCCAGCCTACCATACTTAAAGTAAGTTCTTCACACTCTTTCCCTCTTAATTTCTATCTTGGCGCCTTGCTTGCTTTCTATGTACTACTGTATTAGTTTACTTATTTTTTCTTTCCTTTTCTAGAACATAAGCTTCATGAGAGCAGAGACTTCTCTGTATAGTTTGCCTCTGTATCTCCAGCACCTGGGACAGGGCTTGACGTAAACCAGATGCCCTATGTTGTGTGTTGAACAGTGGTTTTTATGAACCTTCCATTATAGATGTTTTCCCCTCACAACATACTTTCTTATACAGGCAGTTTCTTATTTGTAATTTGTCTTCCAAAAGGGAGTTTATAAAGTGCTTTTAAAAATTAGAATGTAGTTGTCACAGAAGCAACCTTTCAAAAACTTGCGTTTCCAATGGCAGTCTTTAGAATTCTGTGTTGTAGCATATAAGATTGTAATACTTTAAACATCAAGTAGATGAATGGCATCTGGCACTGTTGCATGTATACACGATTTTAGGTATATACACTCCTCCCCCCCACCCCAGATCTGCAGTGGGCTGCAGGAGATACATCTAGGCAAACCCCAAATCTGACAATACACAATATACAGTAGTATAAACGAGAGATGGCAAGCATGACTGTGGATGAGAGGAAAAGAGAAAAGAAAAAGAAGTGGCCATCCTTGTTTGCCTTCCATTGTTGCCAGAGGAAAGCTGCCCCTGTGGGATAGTTGAGGACTCAGGGAGGGCCAGACCAGCACACCGCTCCTTACCTAATCACCTAGTGCCCTCATTCTCCTTCCTCCTCCTCTCACTGAGGAGCAGCTCGACAGCCACCGGCTGCCCAGGATGTGCAACTGAGGGAACAGGATGACTTAGAGCAAACCTCACTCACCTCAGGGTTCCCACATTCACTCCTGGTGTGAGCTGTCACGCAGAAGGACCTTGTGACACTGGGATTTAATTTGTTTTCTGGCTCATTTGTATGCCTTGCTGGGGGAAGTGCATTTCTTTTAAACTACAGAAAGAAAAAAAAAATCTCACACTGGCCACCAATAAATCTAGATCGCCTGAGAAGCAGTTTGCCTGGGATTGATGTCCTCACCATACTAAAAATGACAGATAGGCTGAATGATTGCCAACACACTGCAAAGAATCCCAGGAATGGGCCTCCAGACTCGGGAAATACCAATGTCCCTTTCAGGAGTTGGGAATTTTGTTTTGCTCTCTCTGACCATTTTAAATTAGGAACCGGCCTCATAAATAGTTAAACGAGTTTGCCAGAAAATATTCAAGTGTAAGGCAACAGTTTCCAAATTCCCTGCAGAGACTGGACACAAAGGAACATTGGCAGCCAAGCCTGTTATTAAGAAGGTCACAAGATGCCATCTGTTCCCGTGTGCACTTTACTGTTCAAGCATAGCATCGACTAGGAGGTGGCTGTGAGAGATTCCGCCTGTGAACGTAAAAGTCAGCACTACAGTGGGCACTACAGTGATTTTAGTGGGCTTGTGGGAACAAACCATGTTGTCTGCCTACGGGATGCACAGGGTTATATGGGGAGAAGATGGGAAAAAGGCAAAGCACGGTTGTTAGGTCTGTTTTTGGTTATGGCTCAAATATAATTTGGGATGATACTAGCTGGTTTTCCAAATCTTGTTCTGCCAGGTTTTAGCCATCTATAAAATATGATCATAGCACTCTTTCTTTACCTATAATTATGAAAGTAAGGTCGATAAAGAATGCTTTATTCTTTCATTTACAACTTCATTTTTTTAATCTATAAAGAAGTTGATAGAAGAGCACAATCAGTATTCACTTACTCCTGCCGTACTCATCAGTTGTTAACATTTTGCCACATTTGTTAACATGTAGCTTTATCTCTGTCTCTTTATACTGATACTTGTATACACTTCTTTGCTGAACTTCTGAGAGTACATTATAGATATCGTAACAGTATATCCTTAAGTACTTCAGCACTTACCTAAGAGTAATAAGAATGTTCTCTTACATAACCACCATACTATTATCACACCCAAGAAACTTAATATTGGTAGAATTTTTACCTAATAAACAGACTATGACATGCCTTATTCTTAAAAATCTGTCAGGAAAAGACCTGCTCTGTCATCTGTCCTAATGGTTAGCAGCTCTCTCTTCAAGACACTTCACATTTTTGAGACACTTTGAAAAATCGAATGAAAGCTCTGGGCCCTATCTTCAGAAAAACATCCATAAAGACAGTTCTGCAAGCCAACAATGCGTGTATCTTGGATCCCTCCAGGGTGTCCACGGACTCTAGGTTAAGTGTTGTTAATCTTTGATCTAAATTCTCCTCTTTTGTGTACATGCAATTTAAGACCATAGTTCTCAGAAAAGGTTAAGAACAGTTTGTCTTCACTTTCTAACTTTGTTTTGTGGTCAGGAGTCTTCATGCCTTCATTCAAGGAACTCAGAGATGGGTGGGTAGGAGATCATCATACCTCCACTCTATGAAAAGGAAACCCAATCAGAAATACGGCTGAGAGTTATATTATGACAGACGCACAGGAGGCAGACTAAATGATTAGAAGACCTAAAAGAATACTTTTAAACCTGAGTGTCTCTGATCCTGAAAGCGTTGATGCTCAGAATCCTACACTCGCTTGGACCACATGCTGTTAGAAACCAGATACCGCAGCATCCATCAGTATTAGCACAATATTTAGGGACTAATATGTACAGGCAGAATTTGTTGGATGTTATTAACACTGTTAGTTTCATCAACAAACTTGCTCGATTTGGTAACAGCTCTAGGACTGGGAAGGGGAAGGAGGGAGGTGGGTACACACTAGCAAATCAGGGTAATGTTAAATGTCCTTAATTAAAAGGCTGGTGAAAACTATCACTGTCGAGGGGCACTGTGGGCCCTACTTTGTCAACTGTGAATTCACAAAGAAAAAAATCACCAGCTAACCGTATGCCAACATACGTGGGCTTGCTGGTGTTCCTCTCCATAAACAGACTAAAGAAAAGAAGAGACATTTCTAGCTCAGAAAAATGACCAAGTTTGGGTAAAAGGTGGACATATATGTGTAACTCCCTCATACACGGTCTAGCACAAATTCTAATGCCTGTTTTTTCCCATAATCCACCAAAAATACTTTCTGTAAAACTTTAATATTATGGAATCATATAATTTACTAATTACTGATTATCTCATATAATTCTTGAAAGGAAGGGTGACATAAAACTAGTAAAGCTTCTGGCAGGCCTGTGGGATTTATTAAAGTCTTATAGAGCTTTGAAAGGCTAAGGATTCATAGCCAATGGAGTAATCAGAACTAATTGTGCAGGATAAACTTCTTATCGACCTGCTTTTACTGTAGCTGTGAAAAAGTGGGCTTTTCTTGAATCTAACTAAACAATTGTTGGACTCTGTATTTGACTTTAGCTTAAGATATCTTGTTTTTAAAAGTTTATCAGCATAAAATTACACAAATAGCAATGAGCATTTGACAAAAACTTTTCCTCTCCCTTGACTCATTCCTAATGAAGAGACCCCATCATATTATGTGAAGCAAGGCCCCCTCCTGCTTTTAGATAAATATTTATTTATTTATTTATTTTAAAAGATTTGTTTATTTATTTCTTAGAGAGAGAGAACACAAGCGGGAGGGGCAGAGGGAGAGGGACAGAGAATCTTAAGCAGACTCTGTGGTGCGCATGGAGCCCGATGTAGGGCACAACCCTGACATCATGACCTAAGCCAAAACCAAGAGTTGGATGCTTAACCAACTGTGCCACCCAGGTGCCCTGATCTTTCTTTTCAATCAAACTAAATTTTTTTCTCTCTTATTTTTTAAGTCAAAATATACCAGAGAACTCAACATGATCAGTCATTAGGGAAATGCAAATTAAAACCAGTGAGATAAACCACTTCACATCCATGAGAATGGCTATATCCACAAAGACTGACAATAAGAAATGTTAGAGAAGACATAGAGAAGCTAGAACCTTAATTCATTGCTAATGGGAATGTAAAATAGTACAGCCACTTTGGAAAACTCTTTGACAATTTCTTTTAAGTTAAACATAAACTTTACCATAGGATTCAACAATTCCACATATAGGTATATGCCCAAGAGAAATGAAAACATATGTCCACACAAAGACCTGCCCATGAATGTTCAGTGCAGCAGTATCCATAACAGCCAAAATGGGAAATAACCCTTACGTCTATCAGCTGGTGGATGGACAGCAGAATTCGGTATATTCATACAAAGGAGTACTGCTCATCGATAAGGAGGAACAAAATACCAAAGAGCTGCAATGTGGATGACCTCAAAAACATTATGCTAAGAGAAGGCAGACATAAAAAACCACCTAGTATATGATTCCATTTATGCGTAATGTCCAATAAAGGCAAATCTATAGAGAAACCAGGTTAGTGGTTTTCTGGGGCTGAGGGCAGAAAAGGAGATTAGCCATAAATGGGCCTGAGAAATCTTATTGGGATAATGAAAATGCTCTAATACTAGATTATGGTATTATGATGATGGTTGTATAACTCAATAGATTTACTCAAAATCATTAACTATATACTTAAAGTGGGTCAATTTTATGATATGTAAGTTATATCTCAATAAAATTTTTTTCAATAAAATTGTTTAAAAATATACCAGAGCCTCTTCAGACCTTGAGAAAAATTTATAGCCTTAGAATTTCAGCATAGCCTTCGTTCCCTCTGATTCTAAAAGTACAAGCTGTGTATTATAGAATGTTCCAGGCATAAAAATGTTTATCCATGTCTGGTTTCTGGTTTTGCTTATAAGGAGCTTAGACGTTGCCCTTCCATTCTAACAACAGGTAAAAAGCTGAACAGAATTAAAAATCAGCAACTCTTCTTGGGTTCATAAGAGAGGCGAGGACCCAGGGAAAACTGCTGCCCCCAAGAATGGAAAGATGGAGAAGTGAATATAGGTAGTCACAGCTTACCAGAGCAGAGACTCACAAGCAGAAACCACCACAGGCGCCAGTAACAGGGTCTGAATATCTGACTATAATTGACGAATTGCTGGAGACTCGGTACAGACAAGTCTGGGAGTTAAAAACTCCAGGGGAACCCAGGCATAGGAAAGCCCCTACAGTATTGTGAGATTTACCTCCAGGAACGTGGCCAGGTTACCATAGTAAATATCGGAGAAAAATTTCCTGGTGCTTCCAGCAGGAGGAGGGGGAAAGTACTATTTTCAAGTACTCCAGAGTATGTTCTTCTTACCAAGGTCTGCCCTCAGGAGAAGCTATTTCACCAAAGCCTAATCTCCCAGGGTATTATCATAGCCTAACTGAACTGGGGGAAAAGAAATTCCAAACTCCAGCCTACTCTATCTAGCCTTCCATGAAGGAAAAGAGAAATACTCCATCTCACTCTAACCATCCTATTCCACCTAACAGGGGAGGAAAACAAGCAAACAACAACAACAACAAAACAACTTAGAAACATTTATGAAGTTCACTGTCCAGAGGCATAGGCTCACTGAAACACTGAGACCTAATCATAGGACTGCAGAATGCTCCCCTCCCCCCACATCCACCACCTCATTATTAAGGGCATATTTACAGCAATTTTCCCCCCCTTGGTACATAATGTCCTGCTATCAAGAAAAAGTTACAAGGCATACTAAAAAGTAAAAACACAATTTGAAGAGAGAGCAAGCATCAGAACCAGACATGGCAGGATTTGGTATTATCAGGCCAGGAATTTAAGACAACTATGATTAATATTCTAAGGGCTCTAATGGATAAAGTAGCAGCATATAAGAACAGATGGGCAATCTAAGCAGAGAGATGCAAGTCCTAAGAAAGATACAAAAAGAAATGCTAGAGATCCAAAACGCTGAAAAAAAAATAAAGAATGCCTTTAATTGGTTTATAAATACACTGGTCATAGCTGAGGAAAGAATCTCTGAGCTTAAGGTTATCTCAGTTGAAACACCTAAAATTGAAAAGCAAAGAGAACAAAGACTGACAGAACAGAATATCCGAAGACTGGAACAACTACAAAAGGTGTAACATATGTGTAATGGGAATACTGGAAGGAGAAGAAGGAAAGGAATAGAAGAAATATATGAACAATAATGACTGGGAACTTCCATAAATAAATGTCAGACACCAAACCGCAGATCCAGGAATCTCTGAGAAGACAGAGCAGGATAAATGTAAAACAAATAAAGTACACCTAAGCATATCATTTTCAAACAACAGAAAATAAAAGATAAAAAAAAAAAACTCCTGAAAGAAGCCAGAGGGAAAAAAAACCTTACCTATAGAGAAATAAGAATTACAGTCAACTTTTCCTTAGAAACTATGGAAGCAAGAAGAGAAGAGCATGAAATACTTAAAGTATTGAGAGAAAAAAAAAACCCACGAACCTAGAATTCTGTACTCTGTGAAATTATCTTTCCAAAGTGAAGAAGAAATACTTTCTCAGACAAACAAAAAGTGAGGTAATCTATTGCCAGTAGATCTGCCTTGCAAGAAATGTTAAAAGCTCTATACAGAGAAGGAAAATAATAGGTCAGAAACTCAGATCTATAAAAAGAAAGGAAAAACACTGAAGAAGGTATAGGTATAGGTAAAGTAGAAATTTTAGTTTTCTCATTCTTAATCTAACAGATAATATTTCATTCAAAATGATAATAGTAAAATGTATTCAACCCTGTAAGCTTATGAATGTGTCGTATGTATGTACAGTTGACCTTTGAGCAATGTGCGGGTTATGGGCATTGACCTCCTGCACAGTAGAAAATCCACATATAACTATGCCCTCCCCCCAAAACGTAACTACTAATAGCCTACTGTTGACTGGAAGCCTTACTGATAACATAAACAGCTAATTAACACATATTTTGTATGTTGTATGTATTATATACTATTCTTCCAATTAAATAAGCTAGAGAACAGAAAATGTTATTAAGAAAATCATAAGGAAAATCATACATTTATAATACTGTACTATAAAAAATTCACGTATAGACATATAGATCAATGGAACAGAATAGAGAGCCCAGAAACAGACCCACATAAATATAGGCGATGTCTCTTTGACAGAGGAACAAAGGCAATAAAATGGAGAAAAGGGCCTTTTCAACAAATTTTTTTGGAACAACTGGACATCCACATGCCAAAAAAAAAAAAAAATCTAGACATAGACCTTACACCCTTCATAAAAATTAACTCAAGATGGATCATGGACCTAAATGTAAATGCAAAAGTGTAAAGCTCCTAGAATATAACATAGGAAAAACCTAGATGACCTTGGCTGTGGTAATGACTTTTCAGATACTACGCCAAAGGCATGATCATTGAAAGAAATAATAGATAAGCTTGACTTTATTAAAATTAAAAATTTCTGCTCTGCAAAAGACAATGTCAAGAGAATGAGAAGCCACAGACTGGGAGAAAATATTTGCAAAAGATACTTTTGATAAGGAACTGTTATACTAAACATACAAAGAAGTCTTAAAACTCAACAACAAGAAACAAAAAAAACCCTAAGAAATGAACCAAAGACTTTAACAAACACCTCACCAAGGAAGATATAAATATGGCAAATAATTGGGGCACCTGAGTGGCTCAGTCGATTAAGCATCCAACTCATGATTTCAGCTGAGGTCTTAATCCCAGGGTCGTGAGTTCAAGCCCTACACTGGACTCTGCACTGGGCTTGGAGCCTCCTTAAAATGGATAGATAGATAGATAGATAGATAGATAGATAGATAGATAGATAGATAGACAGATAGATGATAGATAGATAGATAGATAGATACATTTTTTAGTAGGTAAATGGATAAATGGACTGTGGTACATCCAGACAATGCAAGATTTATTCAGCACTAAAAAGAAATGAGCTCTCAAGCCATGGAAAGACATGGAGGAATGTGAAGTGCACATTACTAAGTGAAAGAAGCCAATCTGAAAAGGCTACATACTATACGATTCCAACTACCTGACATTCTGGAAAAGGCAAAACCATGGATACAGTAAAAAGATCAGAGGTTGCCAGGGGCTGGGAAGGAAGAGGGATGAATAGGCAGAGCACAGAGGATTTTTAGGGCAGTGAAAATACTCTGCAGGATACTATAATGATGGACACATGTCATTATACATTTGTCCAAACGTATAGATTGTACAACACCAAGAGTAAATGGTAATGTGGGCGGTGCGTGTGATGTGTCAGTGTAGCTTCATCAGTTGTAACAAATGTCCCACTCTGGTGGGGGAATGTTGATAAGGGGAGGCTATGCCTGTGTGGGGGCAGGAGTATATAGGAACTTGATGTATCTTTCTCTCAATGTTGCTGTGAACCTAAAATTGCTCTAAAAAAATAAAATCTTTTTTAAAAAAAGAGCAGCATTTGAAAGGCTAACTATTTTTAATTGGGAAAGGGGACATAGATAATTATTTTTAGCTGAATTAAAACTCAAGAAAATTAACAAAGACTGAAACACAGCCTCTACTTTAGGCTTACTTCAGAAAAACCTCATCGAGAAAGCCAAAGGACATGTAAAACTGAACTATTTTGATAACATTTTTAAATCATAGGCTTATATAATTTCAGTGTCCCCTTAGCTGTTATCAATATGGTCTTCTTTTTTAAAATAAAATTGAAATGTGTACCATAAAAAATTACCTCCACCCTCAAAAGCTCCAAATTATTTACTATGAGTTAACTTTTAGCCAGTTTCATTTTACCTCTTACTTTTCTGTTGGTCAAATTCTAAAATGAAATAAGGCATGTGTGTACAATTTGTTTGTATGGTATAATTGGGACTGTAAGAGATTTTATTCTGGGTTTAATCCTGGTTTTCCCTCTTTATATGCATGCAGGACTATTTCCTCAAATAAGCAGTTCTTTTAAAAATTCACCTGATGTCAAGCACAGTGTGGTAAGTCCACTATTTCTCAGCCATCATTTACATGGAGAGAGCTTAAATCATTGTACCCTGTGTTTTTCATAAAAAACAAACCAGAGGGGGTTGGATTTACTGTTTAAAATTCTTAATTATTCATCATTTATTTATGAGTTCTTATTTATTTTGAGTGTAGCTTTCTTTTAGGTGATGGGGATAGAAATATAAACAACGAAGGTTATAAATTGTTAACTGATGATGTTGTAACTTCAGAGTCACCAACTTCTCTTTCCCATGGGAGACAATAACTATATATATTATATTGACTGTTTAAAAACAAAAACAGCTTTTCTCAGATTTTAAACTTTCAGATAACACAGGGGAATAGAGACAAAGGTAAAAATTATCTGAAATCCTTTCCCTCCCCCCAGGGATAATCACCATGAACATTTTAGTGAACTTCTTTAGATATGTCTCGCTACACTTATGCACACATAAAGATGCACACACGTGTACACACACATACACACACACACACACACACACAGAATGCATTGATGGGATCTACCATCCTTGGATCTGCTTTAATCACTGAATATTTTCATGGACATATTCTTTCAGTGTTAGCAATAATAGTTATCATTTTAATGGATATGTAAGATTCCACTGACTGGATATATCACAATTTAAAAATATCCCATGTTGCCAGGCATTTAGGTTTTTCAAATTGGCAACTATTATAAACAATGCAGTGATGAATACATTTAAATATAAATTTTTGCAATTGTATAATTATCTCCTCAGGGTACTTTCTCATAAGTAGACTTCTTGGACCAGGAGTTATGCTTATTTTAAATTTTGATATACAGCCAAATTGCCTTCTAGAAAACTGGCCTCATGCATCAACGGTCCTCAACAGTGCCTGTTTTCCTATATTTTCTCTAACACTGGCTTTAAAAAATAATTTTAATATTTCCCAATTGGATAGATGAAGATATTTTAATTTCCTTTTAATTTTAATTTCTTTGATTATTAGTGAGTTTGAGCATCTTCTGTCTATTAGTTATTCACAGTTCTTTTGTGATTACCGTCAATTCTCATCATTTGAGGAAGTTATGTTCTCTAAAGTCCCTATTAACACTGAATTACTGGACCATTGCTCCTAGGAGAAATGTAGGGCTGGGTTCCTGTGAGCCTCTGGTCACAACATTTTCATCAACTGTAAATTTGTGTTTATGTGTGTTTCTGTTTGAAGATACCTTATTTCATAAGTATGGTTGATTCATTAATGTTGCACTCACAGCCAGCAGCACTCTAACTCATGCCTAAATGAAGTTTATCGAACAAGCGTGTTTTTTCCATAAAGCACATCAAAGTCTTCTTGAGCTCAGAAGCATCACAGAGAATGTCAGCACTACACTGGGGGCCATTTTAAACAGTGAAATCACTAACAAAACACATAAAAATGCAGAAAATGTGGCACTAACTAGGCCCCCAGAAGGGCATTGTTTAAAGATGAGACCTGAAACAAGAAGGCAAAGTGTCCTTTTGTTTGACCTTGGCTGAGAATATGCATGTCAGGTGACTCAAATTGTTTTCTGTTCTCTGAATGTCCTTGAATGCCTCAAAAGTGCTGTGTATATTGACTCTGGTGTTACAAATAAATTATATTGAGTAGGAAAACTGGAAAATCTGGAATCCATGAATAATGAAGATTGATTATATTCATTTTCTTTGCCCATATTTCTATTAGGGCGTTTAGCTTTACTGCATTGATTTGTATATGCTATTTCCATATTAGGATAGTCCTCTTTTGCCTATCCTATTTTAGCAATATTTTCCCCAATTTTGTCTTTCTATTTTACTGGTAGTGTCTGTTATTACAATGGCTTGTGACAGCAGTATCAAAAACTGCCTTTTGAATGAAGAAGCACAACACTGGAAAAGGAAATTTTATTAAATATCTATTGTTGCGAAGGTAGTTGGTATTTATTTTTATCTTTCTTTTTCATAGGCACACCAAATTCTGTTTGGTGATTTTTCTCCAGCACCTCCAAATTATGAAAAATCATGTAAGTCCTGTCCCAAACTATCACTTTATATCATATTCTGCCTTCATTTTAATTATGGTCTTTATCTGATATTTTCCTCCCTTCCAGAGTCTGAGGCCATTTAAGGTCTTTGGCATTTCTGCCTCTTTCCTCCTGTCATGCACCTTGTTGCTTTGTTGTACCTTCCAAAACACCAAGGATGGCAGGATGCAGAAATAAAAGGAGGGAGAAATCCCAGAGAGACATTTGCCAGCAGAGGCTCTGAAAAAAAAAAGGATACATGTGAGAAGACTGTGCTGGTACCAGAAGTCGGGTGGGGCTGGGGGTTAGTATGGTTGTGAGTGTTTGGAAATACTGATTAAAAGTGATTTAGGAATATCAGTAAATTTCATGTATTCATCTCATGGTAGATTCTACCAGAAGCACTTGTACATTGCCTGTCTCTTTCTACTAGGTGTGAGAATTAAAAAGCCAGTATCTAAGAACCTGATGAACTACAATCAACTAAAGAAAGACTTTCCGAAGCATGTAAGAATCTTTTTGCTTGTCACCCAACAGTGGATCCCTGGGGTAGTGTCAGTAAGTGTGTGCAGTGTGGCAGTGAGGACGGTGGTGTGTGTATGTTGGTGTGAAGGTGAGCCCAAATTACAGTCAAGTGACAAACAGAAAAGCAGACCGTTCTGCTGAGCATTCTTTCTTAAAGCATCATGAACATTCCCGTATAGATCTCTCCAGCTGTTGTGGAAGCAAGCCTCAAAGAGGCTTACGGGAATTGAAAATTTCTCTTGTACTGCCCAAATTTTCATCCGCAGTAGCCGTGATTGGCTGGATTCTGCCTCTTGCAAAAAAGGCAATGAGTTCTCAGCTTGTCCTTCCTTTCTGGGTGCCCACTGTCCTGGGCTCACTCTCCTCAGATGCTTGTTCTGCTTGTTCTGCCACCCAATATCTACCATATGGTAGGTAGATGGCCCTCCAGAGCAGGGGCTTTGTCTCCCCTGATCAGACTTTCTCAAAATCCAGTAATTTTTTTTAAAAGAGTGCTAAAATGGAATTCTTTTTATGTCTTAAGAGTTCCGGCAGAGATTCCTAAAGAATGAGTTGAAAAAAGGAATAAAAACTAGTTTCTGCAAGCACTCCACTGACTTCACCTCATTTAATATAAAAGTTACAATTCTTCTTGCTATCTTCTTACTTTTGTTTAAGATTTATCTTTAAATGGACTCAAAGAAAATCCCAGCCTCACCCTAAGTAATTATATTTGTGACACCATGGATTTGGTATTCTAGTTGTGTGTATTAGGAAAACAAAAAACAAAAAAACCCTGACTGTTAAAATAAGAAGCGTTACTTGAGTACCACCCAACATTATCACAAGAACCACCGGTTACATACACGTATCACTTTGGAAAATGCTAGTCTATGGGCACCAACTAGCTAATCTGACAAAGTTAGCTAATGGGGCAGGGTTGGACAGCCCACCCGGGTTCCCAGGTAACTAGTCCACTGAATGATGACCTTTCAGAAATTGTGCACTTTTCTTGATGTTTCTGCTTTAGGAATTGACAACTTTCCTACCGCACATGGCAAGCATGAGAAGGCAGGGCTGTAGCAGGGAGTTCTTTGCGGGCATTTGGAGTTGGGCAGTCTACTAAAAGGTATATTGTGCAGGGGGCCAGGGACCTCCTTTCACTGTAGGGTTGCTGCATCCTTCTAGGAAGGCTAGATGATTTCCTGAAAGTATATTTACTGCTAGCTGGGCCTCCTGGGAGTTGCTTGGGAGAATCATTAACTATTGCTAAATAAATAAATCCCTCTTGCTGCATGGAGCTGTACTGGCGCCAAGCCGTTCCACTGCCAGGGGCTGCAGCTGTTCTGGGGAACAGTTGCCTTTCTCTTTGAGGTACTTCCCCGACCCCCTCCCCTAAAGTGATTTTCCTATCCTCACAGCAGCGTCTTCTCAGTCAACAATTCCTGACAAATTAGCGGCATTACATCCCACTCTTGTTTTTATGGTACAACAGGCTGAAAATACTCCCCCCCCCAGCTCCCACAATGAATGTAGGGCGCTTGTTTGAGAAAACTTGGGCCTGAATTTCTAACCAAAAAAATAAAAATAAATCATGACCTTTAATTTATTAGACAAGGCAAAATCTTAATTATTTTTAGAGGTGCTATATTTGGGGGGGGAGAACAAGCACTGAGATATAAAATGCATAAATTCCCCCATCAGCAACAAGTAAGGATTGAATGACATTTTCAGCGACCAGTAAGGATTAGAGGGTTGAAATTTTCAACCATCATTAACAATATTCTCACTTTTTAAAGTATTTGCCTGGTGTCTAATGCCTTGGTAACCATCTTCTTAATATCGCTATTTCTGGGTCCTATCTTCAAGATACTCACATTGTAAAACTGGAAAGCAGAGAAATGCACACCCTGAAATTCCTGCCTAAAGGAACAGTAGGGAAGGCAGGGGGAAGAATCTTACCACTAATGGATGATTAGGCGGCCCGTCGAGAAGCAATGGTCGTTCGTTGTGATTCCACAGTTCCTGCATTTTTTCTCTCTCTCCTGCTAATGGGCTGGCCTTCTCGACAGAGGCACCATATATGTAAGAGGAAGGCTAACGGAGATGGAAGAAAATGCAGGGCCAGTCCCAACTCCTGCTCAAGAATGAGGTCTTGGCAACTTGGTTCCCAGTTGCGCGCACAGCCACCTGTGCGGACGCGCGAGGGCTAACGACTGGCCATTTCTCTCCAGCTTCAGGAACAGGGTAATTCCGCGAGCAACCCTGGCTCATCTGAAGACTCAGAAGGTGATCGGTACTCTGATTATAGTCTGGAAGGACCGCTATCGTCACTTAGCTGAGTCGGAAAACCAAGTCCCAAAGGTGGAGGCCTGCAGTTTGCTTAATTAACGACTCTGAGGTAGGCGAGGGCCCGGCAATACGAGACCTTCACAGGCTGGCTTTCTGGGACACCTTCCCGGGCTTCAAACACCCCCCCGCCCTCCGTTTTTCTCTCTCTTAAATTGGAAGCGGGAACAACGTTATCGTTACAGTCATTACTGATTTTTTTAAAAGGAAGTACTTGGGAGTCCCACTTCTCCGCAAGACCCACAGAAATGGTGCTGCGCCCCGACAGCTGTGGCTCCGGCGTGGAGGAGCCAGCCCCTTCCATGTGGGAGTCCCGGGGCGGGGAGGCCGGCAGGGGCGTGAGAAAGGCTTGTTTGCATTCAGAGCACTAGTCCCGACGAGGCGCAGCCTTCCGCGGCCGGCCTTGGCTCCGCGCAGAGCGGCGCGGGGCGACACATGCGCCCGCGCCGTCGGGCGGGTGAGGGCGACGCGAGGGCGGCGCGAGGGCGGCGCGAGGCGCTGCCCGCCGGGAGCTGGGGGCGGGGAGATCGCGGCCTTTCACGCCCCGGCTCTCCCCGAACCCCAAAGCTGGTGTCCTTTGAGGGCCGGCGGAACTGTGTGGTTACGAAAGTAGCTGCCTCCTACCCCTTCCTCCCCACCTCGCGCCCCGCCCTCTGGCCCCGGGTCCATTTACTTCCACTTACCCACACCGTCTTCTCCTGATTCCTGCTGAATAGAAAAGGTAATTCATTAGAAGTCGTACCACCACAAACCCTCCCCCCTGCCCCCAGACTCCTAGTGGTTATTTTTGTTCTTTAGCCCAGGTTAAGCTAAACACATTCCCGGGAAGCCATCTGGTCTGGTTCCCGGGATCCCTTCGTATGGTTTCCATTAAGCTCGCCAAACCGGGCGTTGAAAATGCAGCCTTGGAGCCGCTCAGGAACCTCCAGGATTTTTGCCTTTGCCAGCCTCGTTTAGAGAATCTCAAGCAGAGGGAGGAAAAAGCCTCTGTTTAAGTTCTGAGTCCAGTACCCTATGGTCCTGGTCTTATGCTGTAATTAATATGCTTTACTACTCCAGGGAAATACAATTCTCCATCTTTACTGGTATCATTCATTCATTCATTGATTCATTCATTCTTTCAGTATTTGCTATATGCGAAGCACTGCTTATTAGAATTCTGTTTTAGTTCTAAAACTCTTATTTTAGCAGCTTTACAAAATAACCTGGCCACAGACATTGAGTTCCACCAGCAACATTTGTGTGGTTGGGTCTACACCTTTTCCTTTGTTGTCTCCCATTCCTCTACCCACCACAGACAAAAAACAAATATTAGCTTGTGGGAAAATATTCCCTTACACATGAATTGGGGTTTGTGGTCCAAGAGAAAAGGAAACAGTCCGGTTCATAAAGTCACAGTGTTATAATTGCAAAGTTCCTTAGAATTCATCAAAAATAAGCCTGTTGGTTTATTGAGAAGACTCAGAAAGTGTAGGGCCTTAGAGGAGGTCACTGGGCTTTCACTGTGGCCTAATTTGAGGAGGAGCCCGAGACATAAGTGCCTTATCATATCCTGCAAAAAGGACTTTGATCAAACTCAGTTCGGTTGTAGTACATCCTCTCTCTCCTGCTCTTCCCTCTGCAGTTTTCCCTCTCTGCTCTGCTCTGGGTCTCCCCTGTGGGAGGGGGTTGGGGGGTACAGCCCTTTCTTGCTTCCCCTAACCTAGGCTTCACTCCCTTCTTGCTCTTTTTCTTCCCTTCCCCTCCCCCCAGCCCTGGCCATGAGATTTTATTTGGGTTTTTAAAATGAAACCAGGTGCTGCCTAAAACAAAAGCAAAGTAATAACAAGGAAAGACTATCCAACGCCTAAGGAATGTGCTGAGTTTATGACTCAGGCTGTCCTGGCAAAGAACTCCGACTTACATGGAGAGGTGGGTGGCACAGAGCTCGGACCATACATGGCAGCCCCGGCCTCCCCAGATAGGCACGGTCAGGGCAGCCTGTGACTCATTTTCATAAACCCAGAGGCTCATGTTCCTTGTGGGACAAGACTTCCTGGAGGCTAGAGCCAAAGGATCTTCAACTTTACCCCATGGGGCCCGTTCAGCCTGACCTAGCAGGGGCCACCTTGAAGTTTGCAGGGGAAGGGAGACTGGGCTGAAGGCCCCCCTGGGGAAAGAAACAGGCTCGCTGGACTTGGGCAAGGGTTTTGGTGCACTGAGGTGATGAGTAAGGCATGTGCTGCAAAGTGACCTGAGAATTAGCTTGTATTGTACTGCAGACAATGGCTTGGGAACTCCAGGTGACGGGATTGTCACCCTGCCTTGGAGGAGGGGAATGTGGCCGAGCTGCTGGGAGCCCCAGGGGCATTTGCTGTCCTTGCAGTAGAGTGAGTGGTGAAGAGCGCAGGAAAAGCTGGTCTGATTGCGGCGCCGTTTGTGGGTGCCATTGCCAACGCAGTCAGAAGTAAGAGCAGGAGTGGGGGGCTGGACATAAACCCCCGAGAGACACCCAGGCAGCACCCATCAGCACATTCTGGGAATTCTTCGCACATGAGCATAGTAATGGGGTGAGGTGTGCATTTTTTCTGTTACTAAGAGACAGGCTGAGAGCGCTCTGGAGAAGGTCTCTCCAGGCAGAGGTGGTGGGAGGGGTCTGAGCTTGGGTGACAAGGATGTGTTTGTGCTCCCTTCATTACACAGGCCTGGGTGCAAGGGGACTGATAGCGCTCCTTCTGGCTTCCGCCACCTCAGAGAAGGCTGTCACTTTGTGAATGAGAATGAGTCTTGACTGGCACAAATGAGATCTCCATCTCCGTGCAGCAGCCTCTTGGAACGGGGCCTTGTTTTTCCTTTTCTTCTTTCATTTTTTTTCTTTTCCCTTTCCATGGAATACCCGTTGAAAAGCTACAATGACTATTCCATAATTGCAGGAAAAGCTCTGCTCCACTTTTTCATTACAGTCTACTTACCTGGAAAAAGAAAGTCTTTTAAGGACCATGACTTCATAAATATTTATAGTGTGAACAGCCGTCACTCTGGTTCTGCAGGAGAATGGGCTCATTCAGTTTTATTTATGATGTGACACTCGGGTGAGTGACATCCGTCATCTGGGTCGGTCCTCCGCTCTGTTCCACTGAAGCATGTTTATGGAGTGATTATGCCTGCAAGTATTTGCTATATTTAGTCCCTCTCCTCCCCTAACCCCCTCTTAGCCCTTTCAACTCCCCAAACCAGCCAAAAGCCAAGCTTGTGGTCCAGGGAAGTTTTGAACCCTGATGACAAGGCACAGGGGCTTGAACAAATGCTGCAGAAGCTGGGAGGCAATTAGAGCGGGCATGACGGCCGTTATTACCGCATTCGTACACTAAGGTGCTTGTGTCGGGCCTGCGTCTAGCAGGTGAGGGCTCTCAGCTGGCCACGAAGGGTTTGACAGGTGATGGGCAAAAGCCTGAGTGACGGATGCAGATGGATCCTTCGGAAACTGTCCTTCCTAGGACGCTTTCTCTGAACACGCTCTCACAGCCCTCAAATCTGTCACTGTGCACCCTGGGGCCCTGGGGGCAGGGGACGGTAGGAGCTCTGTGACCTCTGCTGGGTCAAGGTTTCTGGTGTAACCAGAGGCTCTCCCCACTCAGCCACACCTGGTCCCCGGCTTGGGGGGTGACAGCTGCCCTTCCTCAGCTGGGGAGGAGGGAGGGCCACCTTTGGCTTCTAGCTTTACAGCTGCACATACCCCAACCTAGGCATTCCAGGCTGGCCCCAGGCCTGCTCCCGGGCTCAGCGCTTGCCTGTGATCAGCTTGGCCACCTATTGTTTATCCTGGGAAGGGCCAGGGCTTGGCACAGAGGCCTGAAGTGTTGCCAGCATTTTATTTTTAGAGACAGGAAAATGTTTGCTTTCTGGCAGCTGCTTTTTTTTTTTTTTTTTGCATACACTGGGATGGTGTAAAAAAGTTAAAGTGGGAGATCGCAAGCCTTAAACTCATGGCGTATGACATCGGCGATAGTCCCATGAACCTCTTGACAGAAGCCTTTGTGCAGCAAAGACCTTTCATCAGCAGGCCTCTAGCTCAGAGTGAGTCCTCCCGCTGCACCGGGGCAGCAAGAGTCCTCTCATCTGCAGACCCCACGGCCTGGACCTCTGATGAGTCCCTTCGCGGTACGCTCAGCTGGTCTGAGATCTTGCAGTTCCTTCTCTACCAATTCATAACGTAGCCCAGCTCGGTAGACAGCATAAGAAGAACCAGCAGCCTGCTGAATCTGATGTTTGTCACCCCTCCCCAGACCCACTGTCATTGTCATCGTGATGACTGGTGCAAAGCAGCGCGCTTCCATGGCACAAAGTGCATTGCCGCGCTCAGCGCATTTCCAAGTCTTGTTGGAATTATTACTTGCCTCAACATGGTCTCTCTTAAAACATATTTTTGTAGGTCCTGTGATACTAGCTACTGACAATTTATCTGAAAGCATCTTGTAAACTGTCATGACATACGATGCAAAGGTAAAATGGAACAAAAAACCAGAAACAGACTCATAAATAGAAAATAAAGAAGTCGTGGAGATGAAAAGTACAGCACAGGGAATAGAGTCAGTAATACTGCAATAACATTGTGTGGTGACAGGTGGTGACAGAGCACTGAGTAACGTATAGAATTGCCCGATCGCGATGTTGTACATTTGAAACTGGTAAAACATTGTATGTAAATTATACTTCTGTAATAAAGTTCTTAAAAAGTAAAGAATTGAATTGTGTTTTCCACCTTCCTTTCTCCCCAACCTTTACCAAAATTACTTTTTCTTCACTGAAGTATAGTTGACATACAATGTTACATCAGCTGCAAGTGTACAGCACAGCGAGCTGACGAGTCTGTATGTTATGCTGTGTTCATGACAAGTGTAGTTACCATCTGCCACCATACAAGGCTATACAGTACCATTGACTATATTCCCTGTGCTCCCCGTGATGTATTCATTCCATAACTGCAAACCTGTACCTCCCATCCCACCCATTTTGCTAGTCTCTCCCCACCCCACCATGGCAACTACCACAAAAATAACCTTTTGATTACAAAAATAAAACGCACATACATCCAGGGCACCTGGCTGGCTCAGCTGGTAGAACATGCAACTCTTGATCTTGGGGTCGTGAGTTTGAGTGCCGTGGTAGGCGTAGAGCTTACTTAAAAAACAAAAACAAACCATGAATACATTCTTAATTTGCCACTCGATTACCTTTTATATTCATATTTCTTTTTGCTGGAGTATATCCTTTGGTAGGTTTGCTCTCTGTCTTTTCTCTGCTAGCAAGTATCTGTGGATAATAGATTTTGAGAGCTTTAGTGTCTGAGAATATATTTTGATCTCTCTTGAGCGTGAGTTAGGCTTGTTATACGACTCTGAGTTTGAATTTATTTTTCCTGAACATTTCTAAGCTGTCGTTCCATTATTTTCTTGTAACTTCAATGGTTGATCTGAATTTTACTCCTTCATAGGTCATCTATCTGTATCCTGTTTTACCTTTTAGGACTTTTTCACGTTGATGTTCTGGAGTTTTATTATATCTCTATGTGTCAGTTTATTTTTAAAGTTTCTCCTGTTTTGGGACTGATAGACTCTTTCGGTCAGAGAGCTCCAGTCTTTCTTTAGTTCTAGGATGTGGGGCGGTCAGGACAAAAACCGGAAAAGTTACAGGGGTCTATATACTAAAGTGCTAAGGAGGGGAGGAGAGGGACTGGATGGCCTGAGTGTTGGAAGGGGAATTTTAAGGGGTTCCAGAGAGAGGGAGAAGAGTAAGATTTGAAGGGATTCATTGCCAGTAAGGTGAAGAAAATATCCTCAGAAGATTTTTAAGATTTTGCATGTACATCAAGAATATATTCCCCTCCTTGGTGTTTTATGGAGAAGCCAAAACCTGAATTGCTGTTGCTGCTTTTTCTGTGGGACTGAACCTGAAGGTTGCCTTGGATTCATTAGTTATAGAAGCAATTATTATTGTTATTATTAATTATTAAACAAGTATCTTTCTTTCTGTCTCTCTCTCCCTCCCTCCCCTCCCTCCCTCTCTCTCCCCTCTCATAACTTGTGCTACCCTCTCCAGCCCACAGGTTCTTTCACACAATGAGGAAATGGAATTAGATGCTCTGAAGTCCTGCCATTTCTCCGACTCTCATTCCCTCTCTCTTCCTCATCTTTCAATTACCTACTTAAACCTTTTTTAACGGCTAATAGCTTATAAGGGGCATAGACAAATAGTTCATTCCCTCATCTCTGTAATCTATTAGTCACTAAATGAGCTGTCATGAATAGATCATAGATTTGGACAGAGAAGACAGCACATGACCCAAGCTTATAGCAGGTTAGGACTCTTGTGTGAGGTCTGGCGTGTGAAGCTCTGCCAGCCTCCCCGGAAGCTGCTGCTCTAGACTGAGGAATTCGTTCCATGGATTCTCTTGGTCCACCCATTGGAGTTGGTAAGTGGCATAGAGGAGAGATCAGGGAAAGGCTCAACTTACAACAGCATCTCTGAGCAAACAAAGACAGAAGATGCCAACAAAATTATTCTTCTTGAAACCTACTCATTGAATCAGTTTGTGTTTTATCATGTGCATGTCTTACCTCTTAGTACTAAAAATTGTGATTAAACTTTTAAAAGTATGAAGAATATAGGAGTCATCATTGAGGGTCCAAATTCTAGGAGATTTGGATTGCCGGACGGCTGCTGCTTCCACTTCTAAATAGACACATTAAAGTGTTTGCTATGAAGAGACGGTAAACATATGTAGCCTGCATACTCTGAGTTACTCACTCTCTGAGCTGAACGGTAATTAGGGCTTGAGCAACTGCGGCCCCCCGCCCCTGACAAAGACTGAGCTCCACGTTGATAGACGTGGCTATTCTCATTAGAATTTGAGACATGCCTAAGTAGGAATGCAGCGTATCATACTAATACCATTTCGATGTGGGCGTGGCCCTTTTCAGATGACTCCATACATAACGATTGAACATTGGCAGGTGGGTGCCTGATGGTCTTGGGTAGGATGGGAGAGGATGACGGGCATGAACTCAGAGTGCTGAGACTATCAAGGTCAAGGTCTGCCGGCCCTCGCTGTTCTGGACGGAGGAGTTTGTTCCATAGATTCTCTAGGCGCACCCATTGGAGTTAATGTGGGGCACAGAGGAGAGAGCTTTGGAAAAGGGAAACAAAGAACTGATGTTGAACCGACAATAACATCTCTGAAGGCAGAGGATCCACACAACACTAAGTTCAGGAATCCTATGAAAATATAGGGCAGCCGGCGAAAGCGGTTCATTCGGATCCTCAAGGGAATTGGGTGTTTCTTCAAGTTGCCATCAGCATTTCTTCTCTGCTGGAAGGCAAGTTTTTCTCTATGTTGTGCGTACCCAGTGCTCTGCCCATCTCCAGAGAGGGTATGTGCTTTCCAAATTATAGATATTCCTGCCCTTCTGCAAAAAGTGTGACAGTCTGAGGTTTTTAAGACTGCGTTTTATGGGAAAAGAGCCATGTATTTACTTTATAATCATGATGCTGTATGGTATTTTCAATTTTTGGCTCATCTGTAATGGATCGTGGCTCCTGACTCCTTATATTTCCCATGCTCTTCTTCTGTCTAGTCTTTATGTTCAACAATTAGCGCTCTATACATTTGTATGCAAATACTTTTCTGGAATTTCAGGAAAGCATCCATTTTTAAAGGGAGAGATTCTGGAAGAATATCCACCCTTTGTTTTGAAAATGTAGGTTTTCATATAACAACATTAGTAAAAGCAGGCCTACCTCGCAAGAAACACGTGACAAGTACCTAGCAGATGTCATTACTGCAAAGCATTCCCCTCCAAACCCTTACATTTTCACTTCCTCTGGACTTGCTGCTTTTAATGGAAGAGTCCGCCATGGTGACACATACCCTGTGCTTCTCAAAGTGTGGTCTGCGAGGCCCTGCCAGATGGTCTCCTTCAGAATAAATACTTTCAATATGATAATGTTTGTATTTGTGTTTCTGGCATGAATTAATAATTTTCTCATGATATTTAATAAAAAACAGGTTATTTCATTTCTACCCCATAAAATCCAGTACTTTCTTCCCATTATGTCTGATGAGGGTGATTTTTCTCCTGTTGGGGGGAATGACAGCAAGAAGGGGGAGAATAATTGGGCTGTAGCTCTTTTTCCCCAGCCAAAGCAGTGTGCAGCCTAGAAGGATTTGAGATCCGTTGCTCTCCACAAAGGTCGGGTTGGCAAAACCTTAGAAAGGGACAGTTAGTCAGGGCTCCAACATAAACAACCTCTCTTAGGCTTCAAGATTTACCCCCTGGGTCCAATATTCTGGAATTTGGTGACTAAGTCTGTGCTCTCTGGCCACATCCATCATGGTTTTTTTTAAGAGACCTATCATATTCCCTTCTAAGCCTTCATCTTTCCACACTGAAATCCGTATTTTATAATTCTAGCCACAGTAGAGGGGGGCTGGGGAGCGGCTTTCCATCTCTTGACCATCTTTTTTGCATTTCTCTAGACTGTTGTATTTAGAAGAAGTGCTACTAACTTTTATCCGTGCAGCCCATTTCCCGCGGATGTCTTTGGCTCACAGAAACTGGTCCGGGCAGACCCAGCAATAGGGGGCGTGGTGTGAAGACAGACTTCATGCACTTCAAAAGATGAGTTATATCAAAAGTGATATGGAAAATTGGTGTGGAGTGTCGCTGGGGTTTGTAATGTCAGTAGCTTATGAAGGCATGTGACGTAGGGAAAGGGTAGATTTCCTTGAGAGAGAAGGGAAGATTGGTCCTCTTTTGGCAAGGGCCAGGCATACATGATTTTTTTCTCTCACTACCAAACTTAATATAAGAACAGTCTTTTCCTCTTGTCACCAGATCCTCACCATCAATTCATTCTTTTACCTACAGAAATTCAGTTTCCATCCCCAACCTATCACTGAAACCACATCCTCAAAGATCACCGAGGACCATCACATGGGTAAAGACTAAAATCCACCTTCACCTTACTCATCCCTCTGTCCAATGTCATGTCAAAGTCTCTCTAACCTTCACTTCTCTGACAATGTTGCCTTTGTCTATGACGTCTCTGCTGCTTTCTTCTAAGTCTCCTGAGTTGCTTCCTCCTACTTCTCCACTAAGTTGGCATCTCCCAACATCCTGTCTTTGGCGCCTCGGCCATTGTTTTGTTGGTGTCGTTGCTACCCCGATGTTATCACCCTGTCTGCTGGCCCCACCTCTCATCTTTGTGTCCACAAGTCTGATCATGAACTTTCTTCTGAGCTCTGGAATAAATTGTTTACAGTCTTTCCTACGCAAAAATGTCCCATTCACACAGGAAGCTATTGCAAGACACCTGGACCAGGACGTTAAGAGTGGAAAGACAGGATTGATTCGGTAAATACTTGGCAGATAAACCCAACTCTGATGGATGGGCTAGCCAAAGAAAGCGAGGAAGAGAAAAGGGGAGGAGAGAGAAAAGGGGGCAAAGTTGAGCACAGGTGTTACAGTTTGGGTCATTTGGAGGATGGTGTGCCCTTATTGAGCTAAGGAATACGTGGTTAAGGGTCGGGAGCAGGCCTGAGGGAGAGGATCGTGGCTTCCCTTTAGGACATTCTGAACATATCACATCTCTCTGCCTTTTTTGTCTTTCAAGTCTTCCTTTGGTAGCACTGCTAGAATCATCTTCCTAAAACAAGGGTCGATCATGCCATTCTCCTCAAATTTTTTTTTCTTAGCGCTTATTAACTACGGAGTGGTTTAGACAGTCCGTCTCCTTAACAAGGGGTTTGAAGCCGTGCACAAGCTGGCTCTGTTTGGTTTCATTATAATCTTCTAGCACAACAGAACCCACCATGCAATTTCTCACCTTCTTGCCTTTTCTCAAGCTGTTCTCTCAATCTGGAATGCCCTCCCCACTTCTTCTGCCTAGAAAATTCCACTCATCGTTTAGATTGCAGTTTGCATGGGATTACATCCCTCAGAAAGCCTCCTCTCACCCTGGGTGGAATTTGTAACTCTTTATTCAGTTTTTTCCACAGCAATGTATGTGTATTTTTCCTGGCGTTAGAATGCATTTGCTCAAACCTGCATTTCTTCTATGGGTTGATAGACTCCTCAAAGCTGGGAAATGTATCTTCTGTGTCTCTGTTTCATACCAGCTGCTTGCACATGACTTCCCACATATTTGTTGCTCATTAAATAATGAATGTGAAGCAGAGAAACTGGTCAAGGTTAGAATGCAGGGGAGTTTAGTGGAGGGGAGAAGTGATGGGTAGGATAGACTTGGACTTGCTTTAGAATATGGCCTACTGGGATGGGCACAGTCTGTATGAAGAATAGGTGCGGAGAATAATAATGAGGGAGGCAATGGATTCTGGGTAATGTGAGGGGCTCATATTTAAAGACAGGATCTTGTGACACAAAGTCATGCATGTATACAATTTAGCCCTACTCACAGGCAGACAAGCCAGTTGTAAAGTCCCTCATCAGCAGGAAATTATTATTCTGCCCATTTAAAAAAATACATGGTCTCTTTGTGTAACCAAGACTCCCACGTATTTAGCTCTTGCATCTGCTAGGTCTATTGTCTGATACCGTAAAGAGATGGGACCTTGACTGATAGTATGGTGATGACCATTGCTGTGCCCATTTATTTAATTGTAGAAAAGATGGGCTAGGGGATATTCTAATTAATGGGATTTCTTTGACCCTTAATTATTCTTTTCATATGTTACTCTTTCATGAACCTGTATTTATTTTCAGCAGCACAAAGGAAAAATGGAAAAAAATCATCTTTTAATAATGTGAATCCCAGAATAATAAAATTCATGGCCTTCCTTCTGGATGCTCTCACACAAATACATTTCTATTATGTTTATATCTATATTATGTATATACTGTATGCATTCTTTATATATATTTTCTACATATCTATGTAGCTATCCAGTGGTCTGGTCCACGCTTGGCCCAATCCTCCATTAGCAAAAGGACCGCTGGTTGTGGGTTAGAGATTGAAAGAAACAGAGATGACCCATATCCTATTCCTACTCTCAGTCAGCTGTTTTCCACGAGGACAGAAACTTCCCTGTTGAGTGCCAGATGCTTGGGAGAATATATGTACAAAAGATAAATGAACGAAAACAACACCAGGCAAACCAAATGTAATCATTTTACTCCTGAGGTCTGGCTACTGACCCCTTCGTTAGACCCCATTCATGGCAAGTTGGTACCTGTGAGAATTACCAGGATGCCTTCTGCTTGGGCTTGAGGCTGGCTTCAGAAGGCTGAGGGAGGACTCCTCTCCTCTGGCCTCATTTGGGCTCTCATGTGGCTTCCCCAGGTCAAGGAGGCCCTCTGAGATGGGAGGCAGCCAGGGTCCTTGTCAAGTGGCTTCCCCCAGTGGAGTCCTAGAAGAGCTCAGTTTCATCACAGAAATCAAAAAGCAAACCCCAGAGGGCAGACTCTATCATATAGAGCCTTCACCTGCTTCTAATGTCCACCTTTTCCATTCCATAGCATCATGACCCAACACTGTCCTTGGCTCTGCCAACTCCAACCAGGGTGAAAGAGAAGAGCTTTGAGCTAACTCAGTAGGTTGGATATGTAGCCAACATTAGTTTAGAGGCCAATGTGATGGGAACATTCTTGCCAAATATGATAATTTCATTGGATACCTATTGCTCCCCATCTCACAAACTCACCTTCTTAAGCCAGCCTCTGCTGTAGTAACCCGCTCTGGTCAGGTATCATTGACAGCATCTGAGCTTAGCTTCACCCTGCAGCTCTCGAGTTCTGAACCATTGACTTCTTTGTCACCTTTGTGGCTGCCTATGGGAACCTACAGCCATTCTAAACCATGGCCAACCTGGAAGTACAGGGCAGCTAACACTCTGGGGCTACTCTAGCCCCTTCTTTCTTCCATCCCTCTGTCTGTAGATTCTGAGATACATTTATACAGCTTCTCATGAAAGTTTCTGGAGGGATTCCATCCCACTGGTTCACAGCAATGACCAGCTGGCCAATACCCCTGGGGTTGGCTTTCCCTCCTTTCTTGCGTCGCTCTTTCTAGTACCCCATTTTATTTCTGGAATTGCTTCCCAAAATAAATCTCAAGGTTCTACTTTTTAGGGGGACCTAGAAAATAGATTGGTGGGGGGAGACTACAAGTGTGGATCAAACCCATTGCATGGAGAATGTTGTAACAGACATTCTGTTTGGAGTGGGACACAAGAGGACAGGGGCTTGTTGGTCCTTTATAATACACACTGAAAAGTCTGTGGACCACTAATTAGGAACTTCACTTAAAATTAAAATAAGAGCACACTGAAACCAAGTGATGGCATCCCCAGTCTAGAAATCTGTAAGATCAGAAACACACTAATCATTCTGGGGTGGTTTGGATGGAGCCCTAGATTCAGGCCAGAGGATTACTGGATAAATTTCCCTGGTCCTAGACCAGTGTTTTCTCTTGGCTTTAATCGTCTGCTGATGGGGATAGATCAGTTATTTATTTCCCTGTGTCTCTGTAAACACGTGGAGCCTCTCCATCCAGTAGAAGTCCCTGGGAGCTTTCATAATGTGTTTAGAGTTTTGCGGCTGAACGTTTCTTGGGTTTTTGTTGTTGTTGTTTGTTTTGCTTTGTTTTGTTTTTAGAGAGAGACAGGGGCAGAGGGAGAGAACGAATCTCAAGCAGGCTTCATGCCTAGCACGGAGCCCGACGTGGGGCTCCATCTCACTGCCCTGAGATCAGGACTGAGCTGAAATCAAGAGTCAGACATTTAACCGACTGAACCGCCCAGGCACCCCCAGGGGCTGAGAATCTTTTTAAACAAGTGGCAGAATAAGCATATTTCGTTATATTCTTTCATTGCGTGAAAACTAAAATATCTTTTTACTTGTCTCAAGCAACCGTTTGCTGTTCTACAGAAAACATTTGAAACGTGGCGGCAGAGAGCTCAGCAGTCACAGTCTCACTAGTCACCTGCAGGAGGCTGGAAAGAGCCAGTGGGCAGAAGGAGGGGGCGACGTTAGAGGAAGGCAGGCCAGCCCTTTCCATCCCCATCTGGTTACCTCTAACTCATCTCACCAGATCCAGTCCCCACAGTTTGGTAAAATACGTTGAAGCCACCCCCGAGATGACTGCCGGCGATCCAAGCATGACGATGATTTAGTGTTCCATCGGAGGAGAAGAATTTTAGACTTCCCGAACTCTGAACGTGGGCAGAAAAATATTTTTAGCCATTTTTTTTTTCTCCATTGAATCTGTTGTGGTTTGAAAACGTTGAGATGTCCTTTTTGCTATAACTGCCTTGCAAGGATTCTGCTTTGTGACCACTTGTTTCCAGAGCTGACTTTGACTTGCTTAGAAAAAGTGACAGAATCATCGTGTATTCTGTTATCTGTTGGCGGGGGAAGGGGTCTTACAGATCATTAGTTCAACCTGTAGCTCCCGAGTCAGGCCTCAAAGTCAGGTGGTCCGATTCCACGGCAATGGCCTTCAGGGCTGGAAAAGGCTGTAATGCAGATAGTCTCACTAACCAGGGTAGAAAGCCACCTGTTAGGGAGTGGCACAGGGGAAAAGAAGTTTGAGGTGTGAATTGAGGTGGACTCTGCTCTGGGTCGATAATTCTATTGAAAACTAAGAACTAATTAACGAATACTTATCCTAACTCTTATCAAAACAGAATTCTGAAGGGATACAGCGGTTGACTTTCTTTTTCCCCTTTGCAGCTCTGACCAACGTGAGCAACACTTGCATTTCCTGTTTTATAGACCCAGCTATCAAGAAAGAATTATGAATAGATCTGCTACCTCATAAAGAGGTCTTGATTGAGAACCTGAGACCATTCAGACCCGGGACAGGGAAAGAATGGGCCCCTCAGTCCCCGAAGTCGGACACTTTATTTACCCCAGGGGCTGCTTTATGGATACCTGCTTTGTTAGTTAATGGCAGTTATTTGCAAAATAAATCTCATTTTGTGTAGGACTTTTCTGTTTTGAGACAGTGGTATAAGTAAGAATGTTGGCTGGGGTCTCTGGAATATTTGTGGTTGATGGCTCTTTAGAATGGAGTCCAAATCCCCAAGGGCATTCTTTTGTCCTGTGATTTTGCTTACAGGTTCTAAGGCACCATCGGGAAGGATTCCAGTTTTACATTCCGTCTTCTGCAAGCACAATGTAGTTGCCCAGCTGCTAGCCCCTTCCTTCCCTCCCTCCCCTTTTATATGCCAAGAGCTCCTCTTGGGTCTCCTTCCTTCCTGCAGACTGATAGCCGTGGGGGGACTTGAGTTCTGTTTCAGCAACTAATGAGATGTGGAGATGTGCCTTCTCCTTCAAATTGTTCACAAGCCCCACATCACCTTCAGCAGGCAGGAGTTCTAATATGGTGCTTCTGTGGGTAAGGAGGTACCTGTGCTAATCAAACCCTGATATTTCTCCTCGTGCCCCTGTCTGTGACCAGCACTGGGCCTCTGTTAAATCATTAGGGAGTTTTTGGTGGCCAAGAAAAGGAGCCAATCAGCCATAGACACACCATAGAAAACATGGCCTTGAGTCTTAACTTCAAGTATATTTATTTAACGTGACAGTGGGAAAAGTGTCTGATTTCAGATTAAATTTAAGTAGGGGCTGCGTTCCTGGCTTGGAGCCGCCCGGTGCACCTGCAGCGTTCTAGGTAAGCAGGGGGCTTAGCGGCCCTGGTCCGTTCCATCATGGATGGCTCCCATCCCACTCACTCCTCAGTCACTGGAAGCCCATTAACGGGAGACGGTTATGAAGCTGATGATTATTTTCTTTGTATTTCTGGCTTTTCTCAATCACAGGGCCAATGTGAGGTAGGTGTGGGCTCTAAGAAAAAAAAATATACGTATACAAAATGAAAAGCTACTCCGGCCTATAGTGCTAGCAAAAGGCAAGGAAGTCTGACTTAATATTTTCAGTAAATATCAGCTGCCCCCAAACAAAACTGGTACCGAATCAAATGCAAGAACTTGATTCAATCACCTAAAAATAGCTATTGGATGAAAAAGTGAAGCGGAAAATAGTGTCTGTTTAGTGAGTGGTCATTTTCAAAGTGGTTTCTCCTACATCATCTCATTTTATGAAAAGTAAATTTGATCTTTTTTAGTGTTAGAGTGAAGCAGTTCATAATTTCTTACAAGAAGACATTATATTTATAAGCATGCAAGCTGTGAACTAGATAGAACATTCTTTTTTGCTACTTTATATTTTGTATCAACCATCACAGATTCATAGGGAAGATTTCTAAGGAACAGAACTTTAAAATGGGTTTTTAAAAATTATTGCTTGAACTTAGTGTGCTTTTCGTCTTTTGTTTTGGCCTCAGTTTCTTTCTCTGGTACCTTGCTTTGAATGGCAAATCATTACTTGCATTTGGATAGATTATTATTTAGCTTGCAAAATAGACCATTTCCCCCTCATTAAAATCTCATAGTTGCCAAACTTCATTAGGCTAAATGGAATTATTCATCTGTTTCCCCCCTGCCCTTTGGCTATGGGGTCAGAAAAATGATGTTAAGCAGGAGAGGGTAAGGCTGGTGAACACTTTAAAATGTCACTAAGTAATTTCAGGAAGGAGCCGGTCTGCAACTGTACTGAATGATGGATATGCTCTCAGCCTTAATGGCTATTAATGACTTACATAATGACAGTTCGCAGTATAACCATGGCTGTTCAAACTTGCATTTTGCAATAGCTATAACTAGTAGTGGACATTTCCTAAACTTATTTAAAATATGCTGAGAAGTTAAAATGGGAACAAAGCAAAACAAAACCCTGAGACTAACAAATGGTCAAGGATGGCAACCAAGGCGGGGGGGGGGCGGGGGGAGAAAAAAAAAAGAAAAAAAAAGAAACGAAGAGTATAGCCAACCTTTTTTTTTGTTTTAATTAGAGTATATTATACTTCCAAACTGGATACACTAGAAATTGGCAATGCAACATAAGATGCAAAGAAATATACCAGTTACTGTCAAAATGACCCTGTACAGCCTTGTAATGCAAAAAGCTTTATACAATACAAATTTTCAGTAATGTACACAAACCTTGACAGTATGATCATCTGAACATAATATGAGGAGTTAAAAAAAGGATAGAAGCAAGAAAGTGCTGAGAACTCTAACTGCAGTACTATATGGACAAATAAGCTCGCTTTCATTGAAGAATGCATAGTGAAAACAGAATTGAAGTTAGTTGGCAGGTGAATTTCTCAAAGACGTTAGTGTTTTACACGGAAAGGATATCTATGGAATAATCCTTCCCTGAGTATTGAACTGCAAACCAAATTCAGGGGTATATATTATCTCGGTGGAGTCTGAAAAATGCTGTAGATTTTTCTTTATTAATAACAATAATAATAATATAAAAAGTCAAACAAACTCCAAACACACCTTTTCTCACTCAGAAAACTTTTATAATTTACCAGAAAGATTGATGACTCTTTCCAAAGTGCTAAAAAAGTTGCCCAATTACATTAAGCATAACTAAGTCATTCAAATACAAGTTCAGTGGCAAGCAGTGAAATGCATGGCATTTGAGCAGTAAACATCTCCTTCCAACACCCCTCTCAATCTTGCAAGTTTCAACCGAGGACCTCATATTGCACAAGTGGCATGGTGTAAAACCTGCAGTCCTAACTGTCAGGGCCACCCATTCAGGTTTTTAACCTGCTGGTGCTTCCGTGCGATTCGCCTGTTCTGCCAGCCTCCATGGGATCACCGTGGCCCTCTTCTGTCATCACTGAACTTGTAATTTTGAAAGCACATTATTAGCCAAGTGGCACATTCTCCATTATATGGGGATAAAGACAGGACTTTTTAAAAAAACCAACCCACCCATAAGCCCAGTATTCTTGGAGTGTATTGTCCATAACTGTCTATAGTGTCTTTTACCGAGACATTGACGTGGCGAGGTTGAACGACGCTTCTAACATAGCCAAGAACAAATGTCTCTGCCGGAGGATGACCGAGGGTTCAGGAGCTTCCTGCCCTAGCTGGCTCAGCCTCCCTGCCCTTGGGGACATCTCCTTAGTGTAAACAGGTTTGCCAGGGCTGGAGGACTGGCAAAGGGAAGTGTAGCACACCTGCTAGGTCTGGGGGAAGAAGGGCGGGTATGGGGGTGGGGGCGTCCATGGTGTGGACAGACGGTACAGTCTTCTGGCTTCCTGTAGAGCTGTACCAAGTTCGAGGGGGCTTTCAGTGAAGGAAACTGACTAGAGGAGGAAAATTAGGGATGCTTTTATTTTCCCCTGGTGAAACAGATGAAAAGAAAAATCCCAACTCTAGGATAACACATGATGGAAAACAGCAACGCAGTAAGAAAGCATTCCTCTTGTACACCAGTTCTTCAACAGATAAATAATATATAAACTTTTATATTCCAAACTTTCCATTATTATACAAAGCACATTTCTTCCTGCCCTTTTGGCCTGTTTCATACTGGAAATTCTGTTGTCTTACAAATACAAGCAATTACGGTATTCGGCCCATAGTTTCTTTTCCTTTTCTTTTTACATCACCCATTACTTTTTTCGGATTTGCAAAGGGCTATGCAACCAATCCACATCTGCTTCTTGCTGCAATAAAGTGCTGCACATAAGTTGCCATTTTAATGACCACAAAATAAAAGCTTTAAATAAGTATAAAGTTAGCCTCCTAGCAGGTTATATCTACCAGGCGTTAACAAAATGGAATACAGAATTATTAATAACAAGGAGAATACCGCTATAGCCAGACGATCTGCAAACACAAGGGAAACTTCTCAGGGGCATGAATTGAACCGTAGGACTAAACAGCACCTTTTTGTTGGGTCGTTATATGTCAAAGAGGTTCTGACAAAATTTTCAAACATACAGTCTACTCATTCCATATAAAAGGTACATTTTCTTCCTTTTATTTTACTTTTTTTTTTTTGCAGATGAGAAACAAAAATTAGTGCAAGACCAAAGCACTGTGCAAAACTGCCGTTTCTTTTTTTTTTTTTTTTTTAGTCTGAGCATTTATACCCAGAATTTATCCAAACCCCTTTAATCTCCTTGGCTGGATTTATCAACCATAAAATTTTTCACTCATACGATTTTTTTTCCTGCAAATGAATGGTAACCACTGAACTAATACATCATATATATATATATATATATATATATATAATCTGCCCTTAAAAAATGATGCACTGTATGTGTGCACCATACACATTGTATATGTACGGCCACACACACACACTTCAGTTTGGTGATATTGGCTGCAGTGCTGTGAGAGATTTCTTCCAGAGTGGACTCCTGGTTCTCGCGTCTTCACAACCAAGAAGACGTGAGCACAAGGTCTCTGGCACCCGGTCGGAAATCTCAAGCAGCACTGTGGGTGTCTACCAGTCCTTCATCGACTAAGCACCAGGCCCTACCACTCTGTAGCCATAAAATAGAGAGGGAAAGGTAATGAAGGAGCTCGGGGAGAGACTGTAATGGATGAACGACCCAGGAGGGAAAAGAACGTTCATCAGTGTTGAAGAAGCCAGTACGAAGAAATGTGCAACAGAAATGGCATGGCACACGACACACGGCTTTCTCTTTCCGAATCCACGACACCCACACACCCCATTCACCCGACAGAAAACAAAACGCACCAGCATATAAGCGTCCAAGTGCTGACTGCTATTAAGGACACTCTCTTTAGGGCTTAACAAGACAAAATTCCTTCCAGATAAAAGTACGGAGAGGGGCTGAGAGTGGGAGGGGTGGCTGGGGAGGCATGCCTCTGAAGGTAGAAGTATGCGGTAGGTCACCTCTCTGAAGATTGGGTAAAGCAGCTTTCAGGTCAATGCAATAGGTATACACACAGAGCCAATTCTCTATTCCTTACTAAAGATATACAGTACACGTGGTTCAGACCCGGGGGTCTGTAGGTTTTGCAGCAACATACACCTGCTGGGGTTGTGTTTAAGTTTTGTGGGTTTGTTTTTTGTTTTTGTCTTTGTCTCTTTGTTTTTGGTACAGAACACGGCTGCCCTCAGACAGTCTCCGCTCGTTCTCTTAGTCCGAGATAGGCGAGGAAGGAGTGTTTGGGGGAGGGGATGCTGGGAGGCGCAGTCTGAGGTCGGGGAGGGTGGAATGTGAGATCCAAGTGGTTCTTGGGGTACAACATGGTCAAGGGAATGAGATGGGCAAAATCCGAGTTCCGGTACTTGTCAAAGCGCAAAGGGGAGCCGTTGAAGGCCAGAGCCTTGAGTGCCAGGTTGGGCTCCGAGCTGCTGCCGTGGGCAGCCGACAGGGCCACGGTCTGCAGAGCCTGGGACGCGGACATGACCGACAGGGGAGACAAGAGATTCCGGGAGCTCCCGACAACGAGCAGCGGGGCCCCGGGGCCGCCTGGTTCCTTGGGGGCCGGACACAGACCCTTCTTGTCCTCCTCGGGGCAGTCCCCACTCTGGTGCTTCTTGACGTGGCGGCTGAAGACGAAAGGGTGAGTGGTCTTGAACAGGCACTCTTCGCAGCTGAAGGTCTGGCGGGGCGCGTGCTTCAGCTTCTTGTGCAGGTTGAGATTGTCCTTGCGCTTGCAGCTGTAGCTGCACTGGTCACAGTGGAAGGGCCGCTCCCCGGTGTGCACGCGCACGTGCTCGATGAGCTTGTTGGCCGTCTTGGACAGGTAGCCGCACTGGTCGCACTTGTAGTGGTTGCCGAGGCGATGCTCCCGGGTGTGCGTCTCCAGCTCCAGCTGGTTGGCCTTCACCGTCTGGCAGATCCGGCACTTGTACTCCATCTTGTAGTGGGTCTTGAGGTGGCACTCCATGGCAGCGGGGCGGTTGGTGGAATAAATGCAGAATGGGCACCTGCCGGGGGGGAAGCAGGGACAGGGAGGCTCAGCCGGACAGGCTCGGCGGCGGCCCCCGCTTCTACCCTCCTCACCGGCCTCCCCTCGCTCCCCGCCCCCGCCCCTCCACACTCGGAAGGCCTGGCCTGCCCCTGCCCAGCCCAGCCCTGCCGCCTCTCCCTCTCCGGGGGGGTTAAGATGACCCTCTTGGCTCTCCCTGCTGACAGAGCCGGCCCTGCTGAGGAGGAGCTCCGGCAAGCTACGCTCGGCCTACTGGGGGTCTCCTGGCTGGATCAGTGGGCACCAGCCCACAGGAAGGGGAGCAGAGAAAGTGCAAGGACTCAGTAAGCCGTTGCTCCCCTCCGTCCTCCCCGCCCCATTCCCCTCGCGGCCCTCCCCGCTCCCCGCCCGACACAGCAGAGGTCTAAACCATGACCGCCCCTCTAGATGGGAGCAACACAAAGAATCGACTTTTCATGCACCACACCAAGCACACGCAGAAAGGCTAAGAGTTTTGAAGAACAGCTTATAGGGGGAGAGCTACCTCCAGCAAACAGAAAGTCGTAGGGGTCAGAATCGTGCTTATTAAAGGGTGGTTAGGATGAGGCGGCCTGTGTGTGTCTCTGTGAGTGTGTGTGTGTGTGTGTGTGTGTGTACATAGATCTGTACTCGTAAATCCTGTCTCCTACAGCCCTGCTTCTCCATCAGGGGAGGCAGATGAGGACCAGCCCGGGGCTCGGGAGAGGGAGGCCCACCCACCAGCCCATCACTAATGAGGGGTAAGGAGGGAGGGAGGCAATTGCTATCTGGACTTCGAAGACATTATGAAAACATTATTCCATTGTGGAAGTAATAGTAATCCAACTGGATCATAAGTTCTCGGGGGGCAGGACCATATCTTATATTTCTTCTGTGTTCTCTGCAGTGCCTGGAAGGCACTGACTCATGACTGGATTGGTCTCTACACAGAATTTTGGCAGATTCTGGTCCCAGCTCCATCACCTTTATCGGGCCATAGCTGGATATGCCCTGGGACAAAGCCCGGGCCTCTCCGTGGCTCGGTTTCTCCATCCTATGCAGTGAGGCTGTGCCACCCCCCAGCCTCCTGGCTGTCCAGAGGGGCTAGGAGGGGCAGTGAGGGCGTGTTTACAAATTCTGCTGAGCTTCTCTTTTGGAAGCTGCAAGGCTCAAGTTGGTGGCTGAAATGATAGCTGTAGCGTGTTTGCTCTCTTTCCAAAAAGAATGCAAATGCAAAAGTGGCTGCCTCAGCTCCCACCTGGCACCTGCAGGGCAGGGCCCAGGAGTGAACTGTCCTCTGAGGGTCTGGAGAGGTGTTCAGCAGAGCCCAACACAACCAAGTGCACCGTGCACTGCTCCTCAGCGCCAAGCTCGCCGTTAGCCTTTGAACCTCAGCTCACAGAAGAGTGCACACGAGAGAAATATAAAGCCCATTCCCAGGTCAGGTGCACACACAACCCCTACGCCAAGCTGGGCCTTACCTAGAGGAGTCTGAAACTCACCACTGTCCTGAGCTACGGCAAAAGAAAAATAATAGTATAATCTTATTTGATCTGCATTATGAACAGGATATAGAGTACAAGCAGTTCCATCACAGAAAAGCAATTTAGACATCGGCAGTCTGTTTCATCTTAAGAACATTTCTGTGACCCACAGCTCAATCTTTCTTTCGCTGCTCAGGCAAAGTGCTAAGGGTTTTCCGTGCTCCCGGTATTTATCGTAAAGACACTCTCTCAGGCAAATTAATTCTCTGATATGGCAAAGGGAAAACAAAACAAAACAAAACAAAGACTCACTGTATAGCCAGAAGGCATTATCAATTTTTTCAAAGTATTCTTCTACTTGGTCATCCTAGAACATAAACTATTACACAGGGGACCGTTAGCACCGCACCGGAAGTGTCTGGACTGGCAAAAGCATCAGCAATCACTGTGTGTTTTCTCCCCAGTGGGTCGGAGGCTTGGGACTCAGTAGGTCCCCAAGGAACGGCTAACTGACAAAGCCACAACTGGCAGGGGCCGCAGAGTAAAGAGGTGTGACTGGGCTACTGGGAAGGGCGATGAGCGCTAGTCCAACCACAGAAATACGTGGCTTTTTCTTTTTTTTCTTTTTTAAAACAAGAGTATACAAGTATTTAGAAAGGGACAGTGGGAACAAACCAAATCCAATTTCCAAAGAAGCTCTTGCTGGGCATTTTCCATTTACTGGTTGTCTTGCATTATAATCTCCCCCTCCCCCATCCCTGCAGACATCCCCTCCCCCTCCCGCTTAAGTGCCCCAAGAGTGAAACAAAATGGAATTTGACAGTAGGTGCTGCTCCCTGACTCCTCTGTTTGCAAAAGTTTTTGAGGAGGGTGCCTCTGACCAGGCAGGAGCCTGGAGGGGTCAACCCCGGACTACCCCCAACACTTGACCCCCCAGGGTCCTTTTGGGTCTCTCCATTCCTCGCCCATTCCGGAGAGTCATGCCAACCTCTCTGGCAATTTGTGAGTTTCAAAGATAAAAATGTTTAAAAACAAGAAGGGTTTTTTTTCCCCTTGTGTTCAGTAAAATATAAATTTTCATTCTTTTAATGACATGATTATTTCAGCTAAACATGAATAATTATGCCTTGAAACTTGTGTGTCTTTCTGTGTTCAACGACATATGCTTCTTTCTCTACTAGATCCTAAGTGCCTTGTGAACAGGGGCTGATTTCAGAATCAACGGCAAGATTAAATTCTGGTGGTGCTAGGATATACATCTGAGGGTAGAAATCACGTTTTCTTCCTCGTTCGCCCTCCAGCGCCTATTATCAAGCAGACACACCGTGCGTGTGGTAATAACTGACGGGTCTCACTTCAGACCAGAGGGCTTCTTGCAAATATTGGTTAATGATGATGCTTGTTGTCTAGTCTTTGGGGGTCTGTGAGTAACGTGTGACTGGAAATGTCAGATCTCATGAAGGCTAGCCAGGGAGATCCCAATCGTGGTTCCTGGGAAGGAATAAGGCATGTTTGCAGGAAGACACGAGGCATGAGATGTCTGCCTGAAAAACACTGCCTCCTGCCTGTTCAAAAAGGCAAGGATCCAATATTTGGGGATGGGGTGCGGGTGGGGTTGTCGTGACTTTGGTTTAAAAGATCCAGGGCAAATCATCTAAAAAAATAGAGACGGTGAAGGGCTGTGAGAGTGTAATGATTTACACTCGGGGACACTAACCCCCGAGTCCATAAAATCAAGTCCGACCCAAACTCAAGCAGTCAGTGTTGGATGAGTCTAGCCCTGCGTGCTGAGCTGCTCCCACACGTCGTCTTGCTTGCCCGGAATCCTGGGACATTGGTGAAATGGATTCTCCGGCTGTGTCTGCTGACCACCTGGGGAACAGGTGTGATTCATATCCAGCTAAAGGTAGCAGAGGAGCCTAACTGACTAGCCCCATCCAAGCTCTCCCTCTCCAGGACCCCAAAACCTTCAGGGGGGGGGTAGGGACGGGGAGGGTGTTTAATAACAACACAGTAAAAGGTTCTGTACTTGCTTTCCTTACTTGAGCCCACCGGTGGGGACAGTGTGGCATTTCTTATGCTCCAGCAGCTGTTCAGGTGTCTTCATGAACTTGTGGCACACGTCGCACTCAAACATCCGGGTGATGAGGTGTATCTGCAGATGGCGCTCAAACATGTTCTTGGTCTTGCAGACAAAGTTGCAAAAAACGCATTCGAACCCTGTAAGGACGGGAGCTGGGTGTACGGGTGCGTGGGGCAGATGGGCAGGAGGGCAGGAGGGCAGAAGGGGGACAGACATCCCCATGTTCTCCTCTGCCCCAGCTACACCCTTTTAGGCACTGTTCCCTGCATCTCCATGGATGCCCCCAGCCACCCCATATGTGTATGCAAATCAAGCCAAAAGAGATACAAATCTGAGGCAATAGCATTATACTGTTCCCAGGCCTACTGTCTGTTTTCCAACATCACTCCCCTTGAGGGCTTATTTTTAAGCAGGCCAACCCACCTCCTTCCTCACCTTTCTCTGGCTTTTCCTCACTGTTCACTGAGGGCTGGCTCCCAGGCACAACAGAGATGACAAGCAGGTTGTTCCCACTCTTGTTTTTCTGAGAGCTGTCTGAATCATCCTTGCTGTTGGCCGAATCACTCAGAGCTGAGAGGGAGGATGAAGAGGGGCTATTTGATTCACTGGGGGTCTTCCTGTCTTCTCCTGAAAAAACAAACAAACAAACAACCCTAAAGCCAGGTCTGTTATTCAGGAGATGATAACCCTTGAATAACAACAGTTAGCATTGGTGGGGGGGGGTGTCTCATGGCTACATCATTATTCAGGGAACACAGGGTGAGGTTTCCAGCTCTCCCAGGGCACCTACTGGGATCCCAGGTGCCCACCATCTACAGTGATGACACTCGTGGTACTTGGGAACTCTTTAAACACACTATCTCATTTTATTTTCTCAAAAATGCAATGAGACGCAACTGTTATCACTCCGGTTTTACAGATGAGGGAAGGGAGCCACAGTCAGGGTAACTTGGCCTAAGTCACATGCCAGGAAGTGGTGGAGCAGAGATTTCAGTTGGTCTGGCTCCAGGATCCATGTTCTTCATGGACTAGACTCTCCCTCAAAACCAGGAGTAAACCACTCAGGAGGCCATTAAAATCCAGTGTCAGGAGACTAATGCTTCCACTCAAGATGAAATGTCAGAGACTAGATACCATTGCTACTGAAACAACTTAAACAAAACCAGACAAAATATATCAAACAATAGTCTTTTTGTTTTTTTCAAAAAATAGTTTTTACCACATTGGACATCAGGCACTGAAGAGTGATCTCTGAGAGACAGAAAAGAAAAGAGGTGGACCACTTCCTGCCTTGAAAGAGTTTACTTTTCAGGCTGCACTACAGGGATGGGGAACTGCCCATCAGACTCACTGAACCAAGGAGATAGCGCTAAGGATCTGGGGAGATCAACATGGCTGGACTTGGCGGGGCAGGGTGTCTGAGGGGGAACAGGAGTACAGAGGAAGAGCTCAAAGACCTGCGGGGGGTCCCCCATGAGTATTCGGCAGAGAAGGGATCAGAGCACATGTGTGCGAAAACACCCCAAGGCTGGGAGGGAAAAAAGCCATGTGAAAGGCTGAGAAAACACTGCTGTTTCCACTGGCCAGATTAGAAAGACTCACAATTCTCAGGGCATTGGGTAGGAAACTGAAGATGATCTCTTAGGAGTGGGTAATGATCGGCCCTCATTGGACCACTGCTCCAGACCTGTTTGACAAGTCACAAAAAGAAGACCCAAAGGAGTCAAATTTTCCAAGTAATTAACTGCATCCTAAAACAAAGGTCAAGAATTTTTATGGGAACATAAAATATCCAGCACCAGCAAGGCAAATCACAATGTCTGACATCCAAAGAAAGATTGGCAGGCATGCCAAGAAACAAGAAAACATAGCCTAAAATGGGGAGAATAATTAACCAGTCAAAACTGACCCAGAACTGACACAGTGGTTAGAATTTGCAGGTAAGGACATAACGTTATTATAACTATAGTCCATATATTGAAGAAGTTAAATAGAGATATGAAAGATATAAAAAAGATCCAAATCAAATTTCTAGAGATGAAAATTACAACGTCTGAGATGAAAACTATACTGATGGGATTACCAGCAATTTAGACATGGCCGAAGATTAGTGAACCTTGAAGATAATAGTAATAGAAATTATCTGCAATGCAACAGAGGGAAAAAGAATCATAAAAATGAAAAGAGCATCAGTGGATTGTGGGATGACTTCAGGTAGCTTAATATAAGTTTAATTGGAGGACCTGACAGGGTAGGAAGGGCAGAAAAATCTGAAACGCCAAAATTTTTCCAAACTGGGGAAAACTATAAATCCACAGATCCAAGAAGCAAAATGAACCCCATGCATAAGGAAGATGAAGAAATCTATACCAAGGGATATCATAATCCGATTGCTCAAAACCAGTGATAAAGAAAAAAAATCCCTAAAGGCAGGCTGAGGAAAAAGGATACATTCTGCGTAGAGGAACAAAAATAAGGATGACAGCAGATTTCTCACTGGAAACCATGCAAGCGAGAAGTGGTGGAGCGCCATCTTTAAAGCGCTGAAAGGAACAGCTGTCAATCTGAGATTTCATACTCTGTGAAAATGGATTTCAAAAATGAAGCTTCCCTCCCCACCCAAAACGTGGAAAGAATTCATCGCCAGCAGACTAGAATTACGAAAAATGTTAAAAGAAATTCTTGAGGCAGAAGGAAAATGACACCGAATGTAAAATTGGATCTACACAAAAGAATGAAGAGCACAGGAACCGGCAACTCTATGGGTAAATACCTGAGTTTTCTTATTTAAATTTCTTTAAAAGATAAAGTAATTTTGTTAAAAAAGAATAATGTCATAGAGGGTTTATAACATAAATAAATATATGACAATGATAGCATAAAGGCTGGGAGAGGAGACAGGGAGTACGCTATTGTGAGGATCTTACTCTGCATATGAAACGGTAAGAGTATCACTTGAACGTGTACTGTAATAAATTAACGATGTACTTTACACACCCCAAATAACTGGGTAACATTGTTCACAGTTTAGGAGACTTGATCTTGTTAAGATGTCAGTTCTCCCCAAACGAGCTCAAAGCAACCCCATCGTTTTGGGTTAGGGTAGGAAATACGGGGAGACTGTGCGTCAGTTCCCTTCAAATCGGTCAGTTAAGTAATCTAGTGATTGTAAACTCTAGAAATGAACTGTCTTATCAGGAGATTAAAAAATAAATCATATATTATATACAGGCATAAAAAACAGTCCAGAAGTAAACAAAGCTGTAATGGTGGTGACAGCCAGTGTGTGAAATTATCAGCGGTATGTTTGTTTTCTTTTATTTGGTTTTTGAAATGTTCTACAGTCACCATAAATTACTCGTCCAATTTTTTAAAAAAATTTAAAAAGAGGAAGGAAAAAATATTTACCCTCTTGCAATGTTTCCAAATCTTGTTCCTGGCAGAAATGCACTTATGTCCAGGGAAGACAAAGCTTACTTCAGTTCACAATTTTAAAAATCTTGTTCCTAGCAGAACTGAACTTGCTTCCTGGAAAGACACTATGTGACCTCACTCACTGACCCACAAGGAGGGATGGAATATGCCTTTAAAGTATAGACCCCCCACCCTTGGTACAAGGAAGCTAGTGAAAGCTAGCACTATCATTGCCAGTCTCTTATCTAAATCTTTAACCAGGTCAATCACATTTTGAGGACAAACAGAGTATGTTCAGTAGGGGCCCTGAGTCTATTGCTTCACCAGATCCATTCTCTAAGGTGGGTCTTATCCACAGAATCTTGCAAGTGATTATTTTAAATTAGTTTTTAGAGTTAAAGCCTATCATTTTAATTACCATCTTTAACAATAGTTTCCAGTGCCCTCAGGCTTAAGGGAGAGTTGGGGGGAGCTGCCTAAATTAATAAATGTATAAATATACAGGTGCCATGGCAGCTGCTCTGTGATCTGGTGTGGGGAAATAGCCCAGTCTACCCCAATTGTAATCCCTACCCCACACCGCTTCTTCTGCTCTCAGTCCTCATCTCCCTTTGCTCTGTAGGGAATAAGCCAGGGTGCCCTTGTCAACTCTGTCCATGGCTCACTGTGATCCAAGGGGTCACTCACTTTCAGCAGCACAAAGATTCTTGGTGAAGGACATCTGTGCACAGGTAATGTGACCTCACACATTAGCATAACAAGGTAAAGGGAACTTGAAAAAAACCTAAATATTTCATAATCTAAAAGGACACAAAATGATAAATTGAGAACATAAAAATTACCAGTTGTCTTGCTGCCTCAATAAAAACATCATTACCTTTTTTATGTACTTCTTATTTTTAAGAAGTAAGCATATCTATTTTAAAATTGTTGCCGTGAATTGCATAGTAGTTAAGAATAAGGACTTCAGGTCCGAATACCTGAGTTTGATTTTTTTTTAAGGTTTTATTATTTATTTGACAAAGAGAGAGAGCACAAGCAGGGAGAGCAGCAGAGGGAGAGAGAGAGAAGCGGGCTCTCCGTTGAGCAGGGAGCCCAATGCGGGGCTCAATTCCAGGACCCTGGGGTTAATGACCTGAGCTGAAAGCAGACCCTTAACCGACTGAGCCCCCCAGGTGCCCCTGATTTTTTTTAAAAGATTTTATTTATTTATTTGAGAGAGAGAGTGAGCGAGAGAGCACAAGCCGGAGGGGGGAAGGGCAGAGGGAGAGGGAGAAGCAGACTCCCTCCTAAGCAGGGAGCCCGACGTGGGTCCCACGTGAGGCTCGATCCCAGGACCCTGAGATCATGACCTGAGCTGAAGGCAGATACTTACCCGACTGAGCCACCCAGGAGCCCCCAGAATACCTGAGTTTGAATGTCACCTGTATCATTTAATGGCTGAATGACTTAACACAAGGGATTTAATTGAGTGCCTCAATGATCTCATCTTAAAAATTGGGGTAATAGCAGCAGCCTTATATCTTTATTGCGGGGGTTAAATGGGTTTTTATATATAAAGCACCAAGACCAATGCCTGGCTCACTGCAAGCATTATAGAAGAATGCATCATCATCACCATCATTATTTTATTATAATAATTATAATTATTATAACATAATACTTATAATACTTATAAGTATTATACATAATACTTATAAATAATAATAACAATCATTACCGCTTTGTATTTTCCCATGCTGTTTTATATACCTGGCACATAGTCAGCTCTCAGAAAATTTATGAAAATAATTATTAATTAATGGTTTTATTTATTTTTATTTATTTTTATTTTTAAGATTTTATTTAATTATTCGACAGAGATAGAGACAGCCAGCGAGAGAGGGAACACAAGCAGGGGGAGTGGGAGAGGAAGAAGCAGGCTCCCAGCGGAGGAACCTGATGTGGGGCTCGATCCCAGAACGCCGAGATCACGCCCTGAGCTGAAGGCAGACGCTTAACGACTGTGCCACCCAGGCTCCCCTAATTAATGGTTTTAAATAATAGTATTGGGGTGCCTGGGTGGCTCAGTAGGTTAAGCGTCTGACTCCTGGTTTCGGCTCAGGGTCATGATCTCAGATCGTGAGATTAACCCCGAGTCAGCTCCCTGCCCAGGGGGGAGTCTGCTTCCCTCCCTCTCCCACTGTTCCTCTTCCTGCTCATGCGTACATGCTCGCTCCCTCTCTCTAATAAATAAATAAATCTTAAAAAATGATAGTATCATATCCATGGGGTAGACTTATCCTACACTACTTAACTATTTCCTTAAAATTAAATTTTAAGTGAAAAATAATATTTCAGGGGCGCCTTGGGTGGTGGCTCAGTTGGTTGAGTGGCCGTCCCTTGATTTCGGCTCAGGTCATGATCTCAGGGCGCTGGGATCGAGCCCTGAGTCAGGCTCTGTGCTCAGCAGGGAGTCTGCTTCAGGATTCTTTCTCCCTCTGCCCTTCCCCCTGCTCGCTCGCACGCTCTGTCTCTCTCTAAAATAAATAAATGAATCTTAAAAAAAGAAAGTTACAAATCATATGTAACTTTGAAAAAAAAAGAAAAAAAAAGAAAATTAATATTACATTGCTTGATTTTTTTCCCCGATGGCTAGACTCCCAGAAGGATTACTGAGTTACAGGCATTTTCAAGCCTCTTGGTCTATATACCTAAGTAGTTTTCAAAAGTTCTCCCACTCTGTAAGGTCATGGCCATGAAAGTATCAGCAGCATCCAATGACCATGGGTAACACTGGAAAACACATTCTTAATGCAATCGGTGAAACATAAGCCACTCTTTTAATTTGATGGCTAGTGAGGTCGAATATTTTTCCTTATGTCGAGTGGTTGCCTTTTATTTCTTTTATTGTGTATTGACTGCTTATGTCTTTTGTAAATTCTTCACTTAGAGACCTAAAGTGTTTCTTACCAGTTTATGTGAATTTTCTATGCAGTAAATATATCAGCCTTTGTCATTTTACACACATATTTTTCAGACTAGTTTTTCGGTTTTGTTTTCCTTCTCTTTTTTCTTTTCTTTGGCAAATAGAAGAAGATATGCATCAAATCTCTTGATTCTTTTCTTTTGCCATTTCTTGAATCACTTAAGCTTTCACAAATCCTTCTCACTCTGGAAGTTTGATAAACATTCTATTTTCTTCAAGCTTTTCTAGGGCTGATTTGTTAACGGGGATTGTGTAAGTCGTCTGATATTTATTTTGGTGTCGGTGTGAGGTAAAGTACTGATGGCTGTATTTCCCAAGTAGCTATTCCGATTCCTCAATGCTGTTATTGCAACATTTAACAATTGCGGCAAAATTTGCACTGAGGATGTTGGGAGCACCAGAGGGAATATTTTTCCCTTGCTGATGTTCTCTGCAGACACAAGGACCCAGGGAGTGGGAGCAGGAGGGTAAGCAGGGGTCACTGGGAAGAAACTACCTAAGTAGAGGGCAGCTCCTCGGATGCCCACTCAGCACCCTGCTCACAAGTGTGGCCTGGGGAACAGTAGCCAGGAAGGAAGCATAGAAAGCACATGGATTCTGTGGGAGACCAAGCCCATCCTGGAGATCACAACTTCACGTCTGTAACAAGAGAGCACTGTGGATTTCCTAGGGGGCGGAAAGAAAAGGTGCCCATTCCTATGACAGGTAAATCAAATCTGAGAACAAGGTCCACAGAATAAGAGAATCTTCTACCTACTGGGCATCTCCTGCACCTTCAAAAAGTCAAGGAATGGATGAAGGCCCAGGGGAGTTAACTGAGTTTCTCCATTTGCAGTGCTGTTTATGGTAACACGGGGTCTAGAACTAGGATCTAGAATTCAAAGTGTGCTTCCCTCCACCCCAAGTAACTTCTTCCCCATAGATGATATGCATAAGTCAGTAGACTCTCAGGGTTCTGTAAGGGCCATGCTGGACTAATTTTCTTGCTCAGCACACACAGATGCGTGTAAATGTGTTTGCACACATATATTCACTCACCAGATGAGCATTTACTCCCCACTTACACGGCGCACGCACAGGGCCAAGTGCTCAAGGGACAGCAGCACCTTAGATAAGCTTCCTATTCTCAGGGATATGTGGTAGAATACGTGTCACATAGCATCTATACTGCTTTCTATCATAACTTGGTAATTATACAGCTTATTAACTAACAGATTTAGATCACCAAATCTTGGGTCAAATTCAAACACTTCAGAACAGCAACTCCATGCAAGAAACCCTTGCTGGGAAGACCATTAGCTTCTAAAACGGGTCCTTTGGCCAAATCTGGCCTCCTGTTTTTGTAAATAAAGTTTTATTGAAACACTGCCAGGCCCGCTTTTTTGTGTATTGTCTGTGCTACTTTCAAATTCCAATTCATTACAATGAATGTAGTGACAAAAACTGTATGGCTTGAAAGCCTAAAATATTCACTATCTGTCCCTTACATTAAAAAAAAAAAACCTGTTAGTTTCCCTTGCTAAAAAAAACCTGTAAAAAAGGTTATAACCTTATTCCCTAATAGCAGCAGCGTTAAAGGCTTCTTCTGCATTAAAAAAGCAACTTCTTTAACGCATTTCACTCTGGTTCTCTGTGCTAACAAACGAGAATATTCTTCCCAGGTAGACAAGGAGCCCTACCACCTCGGAGGGCACAAGATCTCTGTGTTCCTGGTGGCAGTGAGTGTGTTTGCATTGGTTACTTGTGAGTGTGAAGTTTCCATCGATGACAGTTAAGTGATTCTACATCCAGCTGCTTTCCAGCCACTATGGTTTCTATGGTTTCCTGAGGTGGGGTGGTGGTAGAGGGGCTGTGGCCCGGGGAGAAGGTTCTTGACTGGGCTTAGGCATACTTAGGGTGGAGAGGGTTAGAAGAATGGGAGAGTCACAGAAAAGAGGAGGAAAAAAAAGAATATCTGAAAAGCCAGTCCAGAAATGCTGACTTCAGTGTGTCTTTGACATGGGTTTCCCAGCTCCCCTGCTGCCCATGGTGCTTTTGTGGTTGGAGCCAGATAACTGACTGTACAAATGGCACCTTCTCGCCCAGCGTAAGGGCTCTCTGCAGACCCCAAGTCATAGCCACTCAACTCCTGACAAAAGCAAGCTTTTATTGCTGTTGCCACCACGGAACCAAAGCAGCCGGTTAAGGCACCGAGAGATCCTTCTCGGCTGAGCACGTGGCCAGCACAACTGTCAGGGAGATTCCCCTTACCCAATCCTTCAAATACCAATGGCGCGAGTAGCTGAGCCAGCACCCAGGGCCGGCAGTTAGCAACACCAGCTTGTAATCTGTCAGCTCCCCAAACGTTGGGGGCGAGGGGCAGTGGAGGGGCTCCTCCTCATTCTCACTTAAGGACTGCACCTGGCGTGATTTGTAACCTTCGCTTGTGAGATGATGACTGCGTGGCGAAGTCACAATGCTAACGTCATTGTAAGGAAGATGTTACGCAGAATGGCAAGAGCCTCAACTGACAGGCGAGCCCAAGGCCACCTTCTCCCAGGCAAGCCCTTCCTTCACGGGAAGGAGTGGACCGTGTCGCCTGGTGAGGAGCATGCTTCTGCCAGCTGGGCAAGCACCCTGGGTGGTTGGGGGACGGAGGAGAGAAGGACCAACAGGGATGGTCACCTGTGTGCTTGGTGCCGATGTGAGCCTTCATCTCTGCCTCCTCCATGGTGACAAAGTCGCAGGCAGTGCAGCAGATGGAAAACATCCACTGCTCCTTGTCCACGTGGAGTGACATGTGGCTGACAAACTGCACATTGAGCTCGGTCTCGAATCCACACACGTGACAGCTGTATGAGGGCACGACAACAACAACAAAAAGAAGGGGAGAGAGAAGAGTGATACTTTGTGGTCCATGCAGAAAACTGGACTCTTACACACCTTTTTCCTCCCACCAAAAGGTTTTGCATGAGAAAATTCTTCGGCTTTCTGGGATGCCTCTGACATGGTCACCGTGCCAAATGGATTAAGGGCCAGCCTAATGTAACAATCCTATGCATGCTACCATGATGCTGAATAATCATAAAGTTAATTAAAATTTGTAGATTCCAGATGCCACACATCACCTTACTGATTCCTTTGGGCAAAGAGATGCGGTGCAGCTTTGCCAAGACATTAGTAGTTCTGATACACTGCTAAATTAGGAGCACCCAGCCTACCCCGTGAGCCTCTCTCTGGCTCTGGAAACCTTCTGTGGGGCAATGAAGGCACATGCAGGTCCTTGGACAGCACTGCAAGCAGGAGCAAGTCCTGTCTGTGACAATTCCTGACAGAAGCCACCCATCCATGCAGACATTTCACTCAAAAGCCAAGTTTCCACCTATCTGTATGGACTGCCTGTTGGGCAAGATGCTGACCCTTGGGATTTTATAGCAACCAAACCAAATACTGATTCATGGTCAAATGTGGAAGGGAAACATAAAATTCCAGGTACTGAAGACAATATGACCAAGGGAAAATATGCAATGCTTTCAGGGCGATTTCCCCGGAGTTTTCAGATTTATTTTTCCCACTCTTTTTCTCCATAGGATAGTTTCCAGGTAGCAGCAAGGTGCTCCATTACAAAGGTGGAAACTTTCCAGCTGCATACACACCTAAAAGCTAATAATCCCCGGAGCCCCTCCACTCTCTGGAGCTGCACCCCAGAGAGCCATCTCCAAGACCATTTCCCTTTCAATTAATTCTACTAGGGCCACCCAGGCCAAGAGAGGAGTCAGCGCAGCCCCTGGGTTCAGTCTAAGCAAAGCAAACATTAAAATGAAGGTTTGCGCCATGACTGAGAAGAGGCGTCTCGTCACATAAGCCCTAGCACACGGGCTGGGTGTGTTCGAGAAAGTTGGGCACGGTCCCATTCACAGCTCACCTGTAATAATAAGGGTGCTTCTTCCCATCACTGCCTTCAGAGGTGACGGCGCTGACAATGTCCTCCGTGTCCGTACTCACCAGCTTCACCGAATGGACGGTCAGGTGCTGGTTCAGGTTCGCACGGCACTTAGCAGCATAGGGGCACAAGTGGCATTTGTATTTTCTTTCCTCTGCGGGGGAAGCAACAGGAAAAAACCCAGACTGCTCTTAAAACTGAATACCCAGCACCTTGCGAGCAACCACTTAAAGCTATCCAGGAAAGGAGGGTTCAAATCTCATTTCAAACGGGGACCGAGGGAACCCCTAGGAATTATAAGTATCTAAAAGTCTTTATCCAGCAGGTCACGGCTGTATTTATTAGCACTTTCAAAGATTAAAGAAGGTTCCAGGGCAACTGGACCACCTGCTTTTTCCTAGACACCCACAGGTCCCTCTTCCTGAGAGGGGAGGCCTACAGGGGCTGAAAGAATATTGTGCGTATGTGAGTGTGTGTGTGTGCACGTGCTCCCTACGTGTCAGCCGAGGGTGGGCGCTTAGCTGGGGAAAGGAGAGTAAAACATAGCCGCATCATTTTCCCTAAGCTCCAGGCCTAGGTCAGGCAAGAAATCAAAAACTAATGAAATTACAGGGGGGAAAAAATGACTCGTGTGAAATAATTTAATGAGAAATTTTCATTTTATGTAAATAAAATTAAAAATTTCAATTAATTTCTTAATGAAACCCTCTCATAAAACTGACAATGTTTCAGGACTCTTTGCAGAGTGGCATTCTGAATTCATTCGATTCATCAAGCTAATTACAGTAAAAGGAGTAGGCTTTGCTTTCCTTGTGCAGATAAAGGTGGCAGACGGTAGCAGAAAAAGCAAAGAGCAACTCTATTTTCTATCCCTGATTCTTACTCTGTATTACTGGGCTTGGCTTTAAAAAATGCCAGTCTTAGCTACTTCATAGCAGAGAATGAGGAACGAAGTTTTTCTCCCACAAAATGTAAGGCATCGTCATTATTACTATAGGTGGTCCCCCACATCTGAAATGCTTGCGGCCCAGGGCTTGGTGGGGTTAGGGGAGGAGCCCCACGGTGCCGATAAAATACAGTTCTTTCTTCCGGGGGGGAAGGAACGGATTTTTGTTGCATTAATTTACTATTTATTCCTCCTTTATCCTTTCTTAATTTGGTTGCCTTCCCTTTCGCAACACGCAGAATCAAGCACATTTCTCTACTATTACATGAAGGTAAAGATAGCAACTATCTCTCTACCAGCTGCTCTGTCCCTCTGCTGCTCCCATTTACCATGCTAAGATGAAACCAATGAGATGGGGAGCAGCCCCATCCCCTGCACCCTCAAGATGAGAGCGATATGTTTCTTAAGAGCCCTGGAATTTTACCTGGATACACCCACATGTGTATCTTTTCTCACCAATCCTCCTTTCAATATAAATAAGACCTTTCCCAGGGCCTTCTTTGAACGTTCCAGGTGAAGTGGTTTGAAAGGTCAGGACAGAAACATTTCCACCACTTCCTGTTATAATTCTCTTAGAGAAACTCAACTTCTTGAGAGGAGAGGAGCTGGAGATCCAGAGTGCAGAAGGCATCGGAGTGAGCTCCTGACTCACCTGTGTGCAGCGAGAGATGTCGGGACAACGTCTGCTGTCGGCCAAACACTTTCCCACACACATCGCAGGGGAAAAGCTGGTCATTGAATTTCCAGGATGGCAATCCGTTTCCTGCCTCTAGTACTATCTTTTCTGTGTCTGGGCCAAAAGAGCAAAGCATCATGAGGGTAAGCAAGGCATAGTGAACAAATTTCATTTTAGGCAAGGACTTTGGCACAGCCTTCCTTCTGAAGAATGTGGGTGGTAACTGCCAGTAAGTCCCAGTAACCTCTGGTCTTCACGTTCATTTCCTGTTTCTAAGAAGGTTATTCTTGAAAGCTGTGGTGGCAAATGGATTCCAATTCTAGTCAAGTCTCCAGTGTTTTCTCTCTTTGTCACTAAAGGTCAGCCAACCAAACCCTCCAGGAGGTTGGTAGCATGGTTTAGCACGGTGCGCAGTATACAGTCAGTACTCAATATTTGCAAAGTGAGTGAATGCTTGAGTGGCATGTTAAAACGCCAGACATGCACACTCTTGCCACAAGACAGTAAATACAGAATGCCAAATCTCGGATTCTGATGGGAAAACGAATAGTTCGCTCCCTTGAAGGAAATACACTTCCACTGCCCTTTATGAAGAGAAGTTTTGCCCTAGGTTCTGGATCGTGCAAAATCCTTAATGAGGAACCTAACGTTACACAGACTCGGTGATGACAGCTGCATTCCACTTGCTATGTTTGTGCCCCCCCCCCCCCAGTTCATAGGTTGAGACCCCAGTGCCCAAGGTGAGGGTATTAGGAGGTCACACCCTGGGAGCTGACTGGGTGGTGAGGATAAGCCTCATGAATAGACTAGTGCTCTTAAAAGGACCCCCAGAGAACTCTCTTGCCCCTCTTGCCACACAGCGAGCAGCAGACAGTCTGCGACGTGGAGGAGGGCCCTTACTCGACCCTGCTGGAACCCTGATCTCAGACTTCCGGCCTGTGAACGATACATTCCTACTGTTGCTATAAGCTAGGCTGTCCGTGGTATTTTGGTACAGCGGCCTCAATGAACTCAGACACTACTCCACATAAAACTCTCTATGGCAGGAGGGCACAACTAGGATTTCCCCGAAGGTCTCAGCCTATTAGGGAAAGTGGTGAGTGCTGCCAGTTATCTGTACAGACTTCACAGCCGTGACTGAGATGTGTGGACACGAATACGTCCTCCTGTCATCTTAAAAAGTTTGTATGTTCTCATCATCCATAAGATTCCCTCTGATTGTCTCACTGTGTTTCTCCTCACTGAACTGTAATGGGCTGCACAACGTAACTTCTACAGTAATAGAAGGAGACGGGTGACAGAACACTAAAAAGGAGTGAAGGGGACACGCTGACGAGGACCCTTGTCTGGGCCACTAAGGCGCCTTGAAAGGCCTCCCTCTGAAGAACAAGACAATTCACCGAGTTGCTAGCTTGTCTTTACCTCAGTACATGATGGCGGGTCTTCTGAAAGCATGCTAGATGCTGCTTTATAGAACGGATGCCACGTGGTGATAATTAAATGGTAGAAAGAACTTTTCGTAAGATCCATGCCAATGAAACTGCTCAGACCACCGGACAGAGACCTCAGAAGAGACAACTTTATTTCCCACTATTTGGTTAAAACTGCTTCCCAGATACAGGCTTCCACCTGCATTGGGGTGAGTGGGCGGGATCAGGTTTTGTTTGAACGCAGATTTGCCCGATAGTGTAATCTAAGGACAAGCAGAAACAAACACCGGTGTGTCTAGGGAGGAGGGGCGTGGGGGATGACGGCGGAATCGCAGTCCTGTTTGCTCTGAGGCACCTGCCGGCAATCCCAACGCTGATAAGGCACATTTATTGATTTATCTGTGTTTGTTAAAACACAGCTCTTTGGGCCTCAGGGAGAACAGCCACTCTTATTAAAGCAGGGCCCTGCGACTAAAAACGGGGTTGGGGGGGAAGAGGGAGGAGTTGGGGGGAGGGGAGGCAAAAAGGGAGGTACTAGCCATTGAGCTGTTGAGGACACAAAAACCACTCTCAGATGTCTGTCTTTGAGCCCAAGCAAGCAGTGGCCATTTCAGCCATGCGGCGATGAGAGGGTATTTTAGTCGTTCCTTTTAAGTGTGTAATCAAAATGGTGCTTCAAAGGAGGGCGCCAGTCATAATTATAAGGAGAGGTCGAGAGGGTATAGGGTCTTCCAATAACCTTCACAACAAGAATGAATTAATTGGGTCACATACCAAAGAAGTTGATGCAATTAAAACTAAAGACGTCTCCTAATAATTCTTTCAAGTATTAGTCACACACTTGAGAAGCCGAAGCATCATAAGAAGGCCAATTCCCTCCACGGGCCTTAGAAAACTATTAAAACTATGAATATTTGCTGCAGCTAAAGCAGGAAGTACACGCTCCAGTCACGGGGAAGCAGCCAGAGGCATCGGGACCCAAGCCTTCTCTACACCAGCTCCTCTCCCCGCCTGCTGTCTGCGTTTCTAGCGGCCAGCCGTTTTCACTTCACAGGCCGGAACAAGGAACCACCGGCCCTTTGCAGCTCGCCCACAACACAACTTGGAAATCGCAGCCAGGTGAGGCTCCGGGGAGTGGAGGGCAGTGCGAAGGGGAGCGTTATTTTGACAAAACAAGCACCAAGGTAACGGGCCTGCAGCTCTCTTCACACACCTGCAAGGAAGCTGCCAGGGAGCTCGGCGGATGCGGCCTTCTTCCGCGTGTCCTGGAAACAGGGCCACTCAAAAGCCATGTGAGAAACTGCACACGCTTTTTGGATTCCTCCCTCCCTCTCTTTTGCCACACCCAGTCAGTCACCAAAACTGTCCATCTGGTTCTAGATGGAGATCTGAACGTGATGGGCACCTGGCAAGGACAAGCTTGGGAACGTCCATGGTCTGCCTTTCCGAAGCAGGACTGGCCCGCAGTACCCCTGAGAGCTGGCAGCTGGGGCCGCAGGCNCTGTCCATCTGGTTCTAGATGGAGATCTGAATGTGATGGGCACCTAGCAAGGACAAGCTTGGGAAAGTCCATGGTCTGCCTTTCCGAAGCAGGACTGGCCCGCAGTACCCCTGAGAGCTGGCAGCTGGGGCCGCAGGCTCTCGAGGGGCGTGCCAGAACACTGAAGCATGTTCTGGCTCTTGTTCTTGATGGTCGACCATTAACAGAAATATTTCACCATACCGGGACACCTGGGTGGCTCCACTGGTGGGGTGTCTGCGTTCAGCTCAGGTCATGATCCCGGGGGCCTGGGATTGAGCCCCGTGTTGGGCTCCCTGCTCAGTGGGGAGCCTGCTTCTCCCTCTCCCTCTGACCCTCCCCCCTGCTCCTGCTCTCACTCTCTCAAATGAATAAAAAAAATCTTTAAAAAAAGATATTTTACGAAACTTAAATTGTGAGTTTATTGGTAAATTTATAAAAACTGATACGTAGGCCTGTACTAGTCTGTATGAATCAGCAATAATGACTGTAACCCTACATTAAGGAGACCACTGTGGGGAGAGCAGCCCTGAGTATCTTNCCGTGTTGGGCTCCCTGCTCAGTGGGGAGCCTGCTTCTCCCTCTCCCTCTGACCCTCCCCCCTGCTCCTGCTCTCACCTCTCTCAAATGAATAATAAAAAAAATCTTTAAAAAAAGATATTTTACGAAACTTAAATTGTGAGTTTATTGGTAAATTTATAAAAACTGATACGTAGGCCTGTACTAGTCTGTATGAATCAGCAATAATGACTGTAACCCTACATTAAGGAGACCACTGTGGGGAGAGCAGCCCTGAGTATCTTGATTCATAGACGGAGACCCCCAGCTTCAACACTGTCCTGGGACCCGAACAAGTTGGCCTGGCTATCACTGGGGTCACAGGCTACAAGTTTAACAAAAAGATTTCATGTTCTGGTGTGTGTATGTGTACAACATTGTGGAAGCTAAGACTGATATACTTTATGTAAAGTTTTTCTATTATTTGATTTTTAAAAAACTTAGGAAACGAACTAACGAAAGATCTCAAAGACCTTTCTGGGATCTCAATTCTTCCTGAACTGAGTCATCACCTCTCACCAGGATTGATGTTAAAGCCTCCTGAACAGCCCCTCTCCATCCCAGTAGCCCGCCCTCACTGGTTCCAGAATGGTCTTTCGGAGGCACAAATCTGATGTGTCTTGTCCTGTATTCCAACGGCCCCTCCAGGCTAGGCTCCTTCAAGTGCCTTCTGAGGACTGTCACAGCCCTTCACAATCCTCTAACCACCTCCCACCTCCCGCTCCCCACTTCACCCCCAGCCACCCAAATGCTCAGCAGACTGAGCTGCTTGTCCTTTTGGAAAACAAACCAGTCCCTCTGAAGCCGGCAGTGCTTTCAAATCCGTTGTACCGGCACCAGAAGCCCCTCCCCACGCCAGCACTTCCGCCGGCCCAGTCAATGTCAAGCCCTGTCCAGATTTCATCTCCTCGGTAAAGCCTTCCCCAGGTCCCAGGCCGAATGACTCATTTCCCCTTCTCTGTCCCAAAGCCCTTTTATGAATACTTTCATTGCACCACTTTACCTGTTATATTATTTGTTTACGTATCTTCCATATTACATGTATCTTTTTCACATACACCAGCCAGTGAGTCCAACAAGCAGGGGTGCTCCTTAAATGCGTTCTCTGGCCCCCCTTCCCTGTTAGAATGTGAGTCATCGAGCGGAAGGGGTTCTCCGTGATTGACTTCTGCGTCCTCAGCATCAGCACAGTGCCTGATATATGACAAGTGAGTAGTACAGATGTGCTGACTGCAGGAATGACTGAATGGAAGCATCTAAGTGAGGCAGGGAATAAACACCATTCTTCTTTTACAGTGGGAATGACTGAGGCCTGGAGACGGTGTTGGTTAGGGTTTATGGCCAATTCAGGGTGAAAATAAGGCTACTTGCCTTCTAAATAGGTGTTTTAACTCAACCCAAGAACTGTGACTTAAGGATTTTATTAGTGAAAATATCTGCGGGTCTGAGCCATACCCCAAAGGTTCTATATCCTTCCTTCTTCCCAATAACAACAAGCCAGGAGATTATTCTTTTCAAGACAAACTCTCTGGCTGACTTGGTTGATCAGTTAACCCAGCAGCCCAGCACCCCATGAGGAACTCTTCCCATTCACTGTCAGTAGCAACAAGTATCAGCCAGCTGAGCACATTTCCACCTCAACTGTCTTCTTCTGTTCTGCTCAAAAACAAAACTTAGTTTCTTTTAGATGCACAGGGAATTTGCATTATAAAACCTTTATTGAAGTATAACACTTAAAAGAAAATTCCACATAATAGTAACTGCTTTTAAACAGTTCATAGTCACGAAACAGTTTGGAATATAAGTATTATTTTAAAACATTTTTGCTTTTCTTCATCTTTATTCCCATATCTCTTAGCATTTGTTTCATTATTTTAAGTAGCTGTGAATAATGATTTTCTTCATTTCTCTTAGAGCAAAATACTCCTCTAATATCTTTTTTATAGAGAGTCTCTGAGGATTTCATCTCCTACAAAGCATTTTATTTACCTTCAACGTCTTAGCCTCTGATTCCTAGTATATCCACTAATTTTTTCCACGAATTCGTGACTACTCAGTTTTATCTGATCAGCTGTGTCTCTCCCTACTTTCCCACCTGTGGCTTTTGTCTTGAATGTCATTTGGGACTTTCCCTCTTTCCTAAACTGGTTTCTGTTTTACATGAAGTAAATATGTATATAGGAACAAGCACTTTTATCCCCATGGTACAGTTGGAAAAACAGGAGCTGAGGGAAAGGAGAGTCACCATCTTAGCAGTCCCAAAACGAGGCTCTCACAGTTTGCAGTGAACTGTGGCCCCTCATTCATAATGAGGCCTAATGACCAAGAGACGGTATGCCAAACTGTGCCTCTTATGACCTAGTGACAAGGGAACACGTTTCATTTCATGCATGGGTCCTGGGACGAGAACAGCAAGTGCTTCTCGAAAAATTTCCATGAAATAAATCCAGCTGGTAGAATCTGGGAGGGAGCCTNGTAGAATCTGGGAGGAAGCCTGAGAGACTCGAAGGAACATTAGACCGAGGACAGGACTTAGATTCCTTCGAAACCATCTCTTTCATTTCCATGAGGAAAACACCAAGGCATAAATTCCAGGCCCTCTCCCACAACTTGTACAAGGCTCAGTACCAGAACCAGGTTTTCATAGTAACCAAGGCTCCGTCCTGCCCCAAACCTTAGTTCCAAGGTTTTCATAGTAACCAAGGCTCTGTCCTGCCGCAAACCTTAGTTCAGGGAGGAATCTTAAGGATCTTCTCCTTCTATGTTCTCTTCTTTCTTATAAGGACACTGAGGCCTCGAGAAGTGAATTACCCCAGGTAACCTGGCTCATGACTCTGCGAGAGCAGAGACTTCAGACCCACGGGCTCACTGAAGCTCCTCCAAGCCTTTTGGGATCAATGCCAAAGTCTACAACAAACAAGGAAGGGATTTTTCTTCTCCTCCTGTTCTTCGGCTCTGAGTTTAATATTCTTGGTTACAAGTGGACATGTGCAGATTTAGCAACAATTCACAGACACTAGGATTTCTTTCCATTTTTCTTCTTGAAAGTGTCAGCCTAGAATATTTCCAGCCACAGAGAAGTTAGAAACTGTAGTATGTCAAGAGTCAGAATAAAGAAGGAACAAGAGGGAGATGGGAAAATCCTAAAGCCAACTCCCTCTGAGGTAAACTAGTTATTACTGAAGAATATTCCCTTGGGCCTTTCATTGACACTTGGGGAGCATTTTTGGTAAACAAACAAACAAGCAACCCCCACCCCCCACCCCTATCAAACTATACCAAAAAAAGGACAAGCAGGTCAAAGGAAAGGACTTGAGTTTGCTTTTTTTCCATTTGAACAGCATCTAGCTCCCGACTGGTGAACTGTTTGGCTTTGTTGGTGTGCTTTGCTGTGTGAGATCTCTGTATCTCCTGCCAAAACAAACTTCTCAAAGAACCATCTACCAACCTGACTTTGGCAAGAGAAATGCGGAGAGGAGAAGGCTTTATTTGGTTAAAGCCGTAAGCAGAAGATTGGACAAAATGTGACCTCAACGCATAAAGAACTGTCCAGATTGACTAAGTCTGCATTGGCTGCTGCATGAGGAAAAGGCTCTGGGGCCGCCTGCGTTTTCCATTATGACAGATGGTATTTTGATCATTTCTTTCTTTCATTGTCAAGCCTGGAGTTTCAAGGCCAATCTCAACTGAAATTCTGAAATCCTGTGCATTTAGAGTCAGAATCCTGGATAGGTGATTATCTGGTTAGATCCTGGCCCTATGGGCTCCATCCTTTGCTTTCATGGGCTCTGCAGGCCTCTGCTTAAAACAAGCCGCCGTCTTCTGAGGGCTGCTTGTGAATTAAGGAGTCGGCTGTGGTGAAGGACTCTGGGGGAATTGACATCTTTGCTCTAGTGCTTCCAGTTCTTCTATAGTCTTAATTTTTTTTCTTTTTAAAGGTAACTTGGCAGGTCCTACCAGATCTATTAGGTTCCCTAGGGTCACCTCTGTGCAGGTCTTGCTGTAACCAAATCCCCTTTAAGGACCCCTGCAAACACTCTCCCAAAGCATGGGATTTTCTGCTGGTCAAGACGTCAATTCAGTGAACAGCTAGGGCAGCAGAATTTAGTGATCGTTTGGGTCAATCTGTGACCAATTAAAAACACTGGATGGTGATTCTTAGGCATAAGAGTTCACAGGCTCGATCTTCTGTAGGCTTATTTCAAACTTTACTGCTTAACAAACTTAGGAGAGTCCACGTACAGGCCTCAGGAAGATGAAGCCCATCAAGCATCCCTCCAAAACCTTCCATGAAATAAACCCAGCTGGTAGAATGTGGGAGGGAGTTCTATCAAACTCTACTCAATAGAACATTAGATCAAGCAGAGGACACAGATTCCTCTGACTCCAACTCTTACATTTCCATGAGGAAAAAACCAAGGCATAAATTCCAGGCCCTCTTCCACCCCAGGGCACCCCACAACTTGTACCAGAATCAAGGTTGAGAACCAGAATCAAGACTTCCACAATTATGAAGGCTCCATGCTGCCCCAAACCTTAGTTCAGGGAAGAACCTTAAGGATTCTCTTCTCCAAAGTTCTCTTCTTACATTTAAGGAAACTGAAGCCCAAAGTACTTAAGCAATTGCCCCACAGTCTCATTCAGGCTCCTTTCAGCCTTGAGGAATCAATGTCAAAGTCTACAACCATGAACGGTTTGTAAAACTGGTTCTTAGTAAACATCCTGGGATCAACCCAGAAAAGTGGAATGAAATTTTTCCTTAGTGCTGGGCAACAGTTAGCCTCAACTAAATCCTTACCAGTTGACTTGTAATCTTTTTTTTTTTTAATTTTTTAAAAAGATTTTATTTATTCAATTGCCAGAGATAGAGACAGCCAGCGAGAGAGGGAACACAAGCAGGGGGAGTGGGAGAGGAAGAAGCAGGCTCATCGGAGGAGCCTGATGTGGGGCTCGATCCCATAATGCCAGTATCACGCCCTGAGCCGAAGGCAGACGCTTAACCGCTATGCCACCCAGGCACCCCAACTTGTAATCTCTTAAGCTGGTAAAGAATCATAGATGCTTTTGGGGCGCCTGGGTGGCGCAGTCGTTAAGCGTCTGCCTTTAGCTCAGGGCGTGATCCCGGCGCTCTGGGATCGAGCCCCACGTCCTGGGATCGAGCCCCACGTCAGGCTCCTCTGCTGGGAGCCTGCTTCTTCCTCTCCCACTCCCCCTGCTTGTGTTCCCTGTCTCACTGGCTATCTCTCTCTGTCAAATAAATAAATAAAATCTTTAAAAAAAAAAAGAATCATAAATGCTTTCTACATCTGTTGGTATGTTTGTTTGGTTTTGTTTGTTTGTTTTCTGTGCAGGGCATTTTAAGTCAATAGAAGAAAACTGGACCTCGAATACTCTGGTGACTGACAATGGCTAGGACTTGGTACCCCTAATTCCACTGAGGCTAATCATACAGAACTTGAGCACTTCAGGGAACTTCTCTAAGCATCCACACATGGAGCATCACAGCCAGCCTCTGTCACCTCTGTCTAACTTAACCTTAAAAAAAAAATGCTTTGGGAATTTGGCTGCTGCTGCTACATTTTCCCCTTACTTGTATTTCCAAGATCAGTGGGTCCTCAACAAGTGCTTACTGAATACATGAGACAGTCACATCACCAAGATCACAATTGTTGAACTAAATGGCAACCTGATTCTACGTTGCAACATGAAAGCAAACTGACAATATTGATTCAGGAGTCACATCTAAAGGACTTGGGTTATTATCTTGCCAAATACATAGATCAGTGATCATCTCTCTTCTTAATGATGACAGTAGGACTTAAAGTCTCAGCAGATGTCCTCAGAATGTCCTAATGTTGGGGACATGTATAAATCTTTGCTAGAAAACCATCAGGCCTGGGAGCTATGTCCTTCTTGTGGCTTTGTGACAGACACTGCTGACTGTTTACATAATATTTAACAGAGCTACAATTATTTTATTTTTCCGGTGGTTATGTGCCCAGTTAAAAACATGCTCTTCCCTTCCCAGCCTCCACCGCAGCTACGGGCTAGCCATGAAACACAGTGCAGGCCAATGAGATATAGGTAGGAGTTCCTGGGGAGAGAGTCTCTGACATTCCCCCACTCCCTGAAAAAATGACAGTCTTGTAAAAAGGCCATTCACCCTGGGCTCTTCATCCTCAGATATATGGAGGTACAGCAGCCCTCTTTCAACCATGAAGATGAACACCATCTAATAAGGGTTGGTAGAGCAGAATATTAGAAGGAGGCTAGGTCCTCAAATAGCTACACCAGCCCTATCCTGTCTGTTTCTGAATTCCTTCTTATGTGGAAAAAACAGACCCCCATTTGGTTAAGTCACTGTGGTTAAGCTGAACATAATTCTAACAGATAAAGGCTTAAACTGTATAACCAGTTTCACCCCATTCTGGCAGTTTATCTCCATTATGCAAAACAATATCAGAGTTTGTTAAAAGTATATTAAGGAGATAATGCATAATTAACACAATAGTTTACATTTATGGAGGATTTACCATTGTGTGAGCTACTGTACTATGCAGTTTACACATATTACATCGAACCTTATAACCACACTATGCATAAGTTACTGGTATTACCATTCCCATTTTACCAAAAAGAAAAAAAAAAAGGAGTAGCAGGCTTAAGGAGGTTGAACAATGAATTCAAGGTCACCCAGCTAGTAAGGGACAGGCTATCGTAAACCCAAGTCTGTCTGATTCTAAAGCCCATATCCTTGACCATTCATTACATTATACTATTCTTTACTGTGAGATCAAAGAAGAAAATGCAAGCATTCTGGTTTCTTTTACCAGAGACAAATCTGTTGCAGTTTTGATTTGTTCTACTTTAAATTTTCCTGTATTCACCGACCACCAAGAAGAAGCATCTGTGACCACATAAATTTAAAGGGGGCTTTTACTGGGGCAACCCCAATGCTTCGCCCAGGACCTAAATGGACAGAGTGGTGCACTCAGAGCTTTGGCCTCATTTCTCTTGCCCACTTCCTCCCTCTGCTTCCTAGCTCTTGACTGCTGGTGGCTTGCTGCCTATCAAAACTCTGAGCGCCAATTAAGTACATTTTAATTACCAAATTCCTTTTAGGTCAACTTTCACTTGCCCCAGAATAAGACCCTATATTGACTATTCCAACTTTTCCCAGGAAAGGAAAAAACAGGCACTCAAGTGTGGAGCTACCCCACCGAGTATTAGGAGATGGCAAATCTTTAAATCTGAGTTTCCTTCTATGAATTATTAGAAAGTATGGGCACATATGAGAACATCTTGAGAAAAAAACATCATTGTCTGGGCAAACAGAATTGGGCAAAAAGAGGGATCTTTTTTCTTTAGTGTTACACTAGATGCTAATATGTATTTATTGAATAGATGTGGGGATGAATAAACTAAAGGAAAATAGCAGAATATGATAAAATATGAAAATTCAGACTTCGAAAACACCTCCTAAGGTACGAAGATTTTAACGTCCACTTACTCCTAAAATTATATGGTGCGCTATGCAACACACCTCTAGAGTGTTTTTATTTTTTATTTTTATTTTTTTTTAATTTTATTTTATTATATTGTGTTAATCACCATACAGTACATCCCCAGATTCCGATGTAAAGTTTGATGCTTCATTAGTTGCGTATAACACCCAGTGCACCATGCAATACGTGCCCTCCCTACTACCCATCACCAGGCTATCCCCTTCCCCCACCCCCTCCCCTCTGAAGTCCTCAGTTTGCCTCTCACAGTCCATAGTCTCTCATGTTTCATTCCCCCCTCTGATTACCCCCCTTTTCTTTATCCCTTTCTTCCCCTACCGATCCTCCTAGTTCTTATGTTCCATAGATGAGAGAAATCATATGATAATTGTCTTTCTCTGCTTGACTTATTTCACTTAGCATTATCTCCTCCAGTGCCGTCCATGTTGCAGCAAATGTTGAGAATTCGTTCTTTCTGATAGCTGAGTAATATTCCATTGTATATATGGACCACAGCTTCTTAATCCAGTCATCTGTTGAAGGGCATCTCGGCTCCTTCCATGATTTGGCTATTGTGGACAATGCAGCTATGAACATTGGGGTGCATATGGCCCTTCTCTTTACTACGTCTGTATCTTTGGGGTAAACACCCAGTAGTGCAATGGCTGGGTCATAGGGTAGTTCAATTTTTAACTTTTTAAGGGACCTCCACACTGTTTTCCAGAGTGGCTGTACCAACTTGCATTCCCACCAACAATGTAGGAGGGATCCCCTTTCTCCACATCCTCTCCAACAATTGTTGTTTCTTGCCTTGTCTATCTTTGCCATTCTAACTGGCGTAAGGTGGTATCTCAGTGTGGTTTTGATTTGAATTTCCCTGATGGCTAATGATTTTGAACATTTTTTCATGTGTCTGTTAGCCATTTGTATGTCTTCATTGGAAAAGTGTCTGTTCATATCTTCTGCCCATTTTATGATTTGTTTATTTGTTTCTCGTGTATTGAGTTTGAGAAGTTCTTTGTAGATCTTGGATACCAGTCCTTTATCTGTGGTGTCCTTTGCAAATATATTCTCCCATTCCGTGGGCTGTCTCTTAGTTTTTTTGACTGTTTCCTTGGCTGTGCAGAAGCTCTTTATCCTGATAAAGTCCCATAAGTTCATTTTATCTTTTATTTCTCTTGCCTTTGGAGATGTGTCGTGAAAAAGGTTGCTCTGGCCGATGTCATAGAAGTTGTTGCCTATGTTCTCCTCTAGAATTTTGATGGATTCCTGTCTCACATTGAGGTCTTTCATCCATTTGGAGTTTATTTTTGTGTATGGTGTGAGAGAGTGGTCAAGTTTCATTCTTTTGCATGTAGCTGTCCAATTTTCCCAGCACCATTTATTGAAGAGACTGTCTTTTTTCCACCGGATGTTTTTTCCTGCTTTATCAAAGATNTGTTTTTAAAAATATTTAGTTGTTTCTTTTAAAATTCAAGTCACAGCATTTCCAAATATTATTCAAGTAAGCCTCCAGGGATTCCACACTTCTCTTCACTAAGATTGGAATCCACTGGTATTCTCAATTATTCTAGTCCTCTTTTCTTATGGACAAGCCTTGATCATATCATCCATTCCTTTAAAGATTTCTAAATTTCCTTAAAGTCCTTATCAGCTCCCAGACACTGCAATATTCTTGTGTGACTACATCCAGTTTCAAATTTTCAGTCTTCTTCTCTCCCTGCTCCTAATCTATTCAACTCTGTATTAATAGAAAATATAACTCTTCTATTTTGCCTTTCTCTTGACCTTGGGCTTCAGCACATTATAACATTTATGTTAGTTGATGTCAGCTTTAACATCTTAGGCAACTCTGATCACAAATATTTTTCTCCTTGACCCAGATATACTATCTATTTTATTAAACAGTTATGTGTTTTCATACGGTGGAGATGGCTGTTTGTTGGTTTATTTAATGATTTTTCCCCCAGGCAGGGATCATAGACAGGATCAGGAAATACCTTGTAAGGTAGGAGAGGAGGGAAAGGATTGTTAGTATTTTCCTATGAAAGTATGCCATACCGACTGGCAGCGCTGGTAATTTGTTACCAAGAATAATAAGTAACACAGTTGGCAAATATTTTACTTTTAAAATAAATATATCAGGCCATCTCCATAATAATATCATTGTTAATAGTTCGAAAATCTCTGGCTAAGGTTTACTTAGCACTTACTTTGTTCCAGGCACGGGGCTAAGGCTAAGTCCTTTGCTTGCATTATTTCATTTAATCTTCACAACAATACATTGAGATTGGTCTCATTATTATCTTCATTTTATAGATGAGAGAAATCAAAGCTCAGAACCATTAAGGAATAGCCTATTCTCACAGAGCTGCTAAGAGGCAGAGCCAAGAGCTGAACCCAGGATACTCAAGCTAGAAGAACGTGTGATCTCCGGCTTCCCTTATACTGCAGTAACCCTCTGGGTGTGTTCGTGGGGTGTGTCACTTCTTTTTGCGAAGGATCTTTAGTCTCTGTATCAAAGTAGAAAAAGGCTGACAACTGCTGGCTTGGAGATTTTCATAGGCTGATGACCTTGATTTGGAGCAGGTCCTATGGAGGCCATGGTCATGTGTTTCATTTTTCTCTTTCCTAGGTGGCAAGTGTCACTGCATTCTATGGTCTCAGAAGAAAACACAGTCTTATCAGCTGCCTTGAACACAAATGTCCCTGTTGAATACACTATGGAAGGCTTAACGTAAATTTAATCCTATTCCAAACAGATATCCTATCGACAATGGGGTCTTGAAGAATTGAACTTGTATATGAAAGTTAGGGCATTATCATTATCAACAGAAATAAATGGAAAATCTAAGCCACTTCTATTTAATCATTTCAGGATAGAGAGAATAAAAAATGGATTTTTGGCTCACAAACCAGACATGTAAATATCTATTGGCCTGAAAATATGTGCAGAAACAGATAATACTCAATGATACAACTCCAAAGTAGTTCAGCAAAAGGAGAAATCTATTTTTTTAAAAAAAGTATCTTCTATTTCGATTTGAAATTTGAATGGAAATCAAATAAATTAAATAGAAGATATCAATTGTAGTATTTCAGCTACGAATCAAACTATTAAAAAATCAAACAATACATTTGGACAAACAGTGGCAGTCCCTTCCACCGCACTGAAAATGCAATATATTCTAGCTATGTGCCCTGTATTACTGTAGGTGGTCTATATGTACTTACATCTTCTGACTTGGTCAACTTTGAAAGCATCTCTACTTCTCTACCTTTACACAGATCTTAAATAGAGTAGACAATAAATATTTGTTGATTTGATTAAGATTGCACTAAGTATAGGCAAAAGAGGGACCATATGCACTGATGCATGACAGATGTAAATTCATATAATCACGTGCAAAGAGACAAAACCGAGACATTCCCATATCTGTGGTGCCTCTTCCCACTCCATAACAGAAAGCCACCACCCTCTAACTTTGATGATGAAAGTTCAACCTTTTTTGGAGACTTCCCCTCAGCAGAATCTTTGCCTCACCTTCTGTGAACTAGGGAGAACTAAAAAGGAGGCACACGACGCCTTCTAGTTTCGAGAGAGCCCGAGGTGCGGGTCAGCTAATTGCCCAACGTCATACAGTAAAATCCTGACTGGCAGTGAACCAGTCTTAGCTTAGTGCCCTCTTCACCTCCTCCCCCCTGCTTGCCCACAGGCTGAAGTTCAGGTTCTTAATCACACCACAGACCGAAGGTTTTGCATAACGAATCATTCCCCAAACTGTACACTGTATGATAGAACATGTCCTATAGTGGAGAACAGATGTCACCATGAGAATCTTATTTTCTGCTTTTTCCCAATTTTGGCATGTGCACATTTGTAACCTTAACGTGGCATGAACAAAGATTCTTGCATTTCATATTAATATGGGGACTCACAAATGCTCCTTGAATTGGAATGCTGCCACATTCTGATGAACAGCGTATGGCTGTTATTTCAGCGTATGAATTTGCCTCAAGGTCCTGTTGGTGTGTTCGGAGCTGAAAATGTGGTCACATTCTAATCTTACAGGAGATAATGTCAGGTGAAACTCCTAGAGATATCTCCCTTTCTCACTTAAAAAGCACACACATACCCGACACCGTAAAGGCCACTGGAAAAGCTCTTTACTTATCAAGACCAAAGCCACACAGCTATTTCTACTGTTAAGGAGACCATAACATCCTCAGCAGAACAGAGCACTGAATCACACCAAATCCCCAGTACTTGCCTGGCAGGTAATTGGGGGGAAAAAGTGAGTTTCCAAAGGGAAGGTTTTCAGATAGGCACACCTATTCTTCCAAAGTGAAGGTTTAACCCAAATGGCAAACCACGATGCCTAGACTAGGGCTGTTAAGCACACACGTGTGCCTGCCAAAAGATCAGGCACCACCAGCTGCTTACGGGGAGTGACCGTGTCTGCTGCTGCTTCCCTCGCTGCATTACTTCTAGATAATATTACCCCCTCACTAAGGCACCATGACAGGCATTAAGTATGCCCTTTTAACCCACTTTTGTCCTCAGGGACAGAATGTGGAAGTGCTGAATCACGATTTGATTAGGTTCATGTATGCGGGGCAATGGGCACGTTTAAAAAAAGAGAACTAGAAGCAGCTGTCATTTTTCTAAAATTCTTTGCTGTGCCTGTTCAGCTACAGTAGGGCGTCTTATGCCAGGGGCTCCTCAACTAAGGCTTCCAACTGCCTTTCCATTTGGAGCCAGTCAACTAATACATCATATAAGAATGTGTAAAAGAGAATGGGTTGTCGATTCCGGGTACCCATATATTTGGCCTAGTAGTTACATAATCTTGTCTCCATATGGAGATAAAATGGCCTACTGAACGTAGTAATACGCTCCAACGTGACTCCATTGAACCACGTCTTTGGGCCTTGATGTGCACCCTATAGAAAAGATGCTAACATTCTCTATATCCTGTTAAATGGGGAAGGATGTAACCATTTGATTCCACAGGGTAGAAAAACTTGCCGTTTGCAAGCATACTTCATTTCCCATTTTAATTATCAGCTTGAAAGGAGGCTTTTTAGTCTTTCAAGTGGAGGGCTGCTTGAGAATAAATGTTCCAAAAATAAATACCAATACACACAGATATGTTTTCACTTGTCTGTATATACAATATCTCTGGAAGGATGCCACGAAAACTGGTAACACTGGTTGAGTGGCAGATAAGGGGGGGTGGGGGGAGGGTGGTAGGAGCCAGGAGCAGCGCACTGGTGGTGGAAAGAAGGGTGAGAGGAACACTTTATTTCATCACTTGCAAATTGAATTTCTAACTAACCCTAAAGATTCGGTATCATCTCTCCATTTACCCTCTTAACACTTGTGCAGGAAATATGGCAACAGCACCAATAATGAAATCTACTGAGAGTTAATGATGTGCCAGGCGCTCTGTAAAGTACCTGATGTAAGTTATATCATTGCTTTTCTGAGGAACCTATATGGTAGGTGCTGTCCCCTTTTCATAGATCCTGAACCAAACCATACACGCTGATCAGAAGTGGACATGCTGGGGATGTCCTTCCAAGGACAGCCCTGAGTTACATAATTCTGGGACTACATTTGCAATAATGATTAATCAATGGAATCCTAGTACGATCTCATATTCCAAAACAAACACTGAGGTGTTCAAGAGTCTCCCACAAACAAATCATATGTGGTTCAAGTCAGAGTAGGAGTCTCTGTGTTGGAGAAAAGAGACGCTAGAGAACAGAGTAAGTACAGATCTTGCTCTTAAAGGCAAACTCATTGCCTTCACCTAAAATTATTTTCAAAAGCTTTATGTTGACCTTTACAGACACTCCCTTTACTGCTCTTATTTATGATAATAGCCAGAGGATTATCTTTCTATCAAGTTACAACTGTTTACCTGGTCACTTCCAGGAGTCTTATGCTTTGTTCAAGTTGGTCAAGGAAAGATTTGTGAAGTCCCTGAACTTTTGGGAGGTAATTCCTAGCCCCCTACTCACAAATGCCTGCCTTAGAGGAAATGGACTTTGTCCCCTTTTCATTGGAGCTTATTCACCAATGTAAGGCAACCAGTCTCCATTCCCATGGGTTCCTTCTATGCCTTTGTTTCCTGTATTCATTTATTTTAAAAACAAAGAGGGAAAGAGTGGAACCCCAGTTTTTCTGTTCGGAGGAATTAACACTCTGAGACCTGTTTCTTCAAGTTATGAATAATTTTTCAGCTTATACTATAATATGTTGAGTTTTAAGAGATCAAAGCTTCTGTGGTAGAAATGGAAATGATTTCTCTGAAAATTCCCACTGTACTGTTGTTAAACCCACACGACTTGTGAGTGCTTACTAGTCAGCCTACTAAATATTTTGGCACTAAATAATTTCGGTCTAAATAATTTTCATTTCCATATGACTGTATGAAATTGTTTTCTTTATTATTTTCTGTTGGTAAAATAATAATAATTGCTATAGAGTAACCAAGATCCTTATTCCCTGAATTTAAGATGAAATGGATACAGGATAAGCCTGTTAAGTTTTATGTTGTGAGGACCAAAGGGACTTTGAGAAGAAAATCAAGACAAAGGTTTGTGTACTGGAGTTTGGTTGCTCACACTAACTTCACATTCACCCCAGAGTATGTTACGGCCTGTAGAAAATACATCCTGCCCTCAATACAACCATATACATGATTTGCATTTCTATCACTTCATACAGAAGTAAAATGGTGACGTGCTGTCAAAATTTACACTAGTAAAAAGTATGCAATGAGACCTAACAATGAACATGGGTGTTTTAGGGGCCAAACTATACTATCAGCAATCTAGGATTTTCTCTGACACACACACACACACACACACACACACACACACACACACACACGCATGTTTGCAGCTTTAAAGATATTCTAACCTTATTTTTAGTCATTTGCTTATTAGAGCTGAAGAGACAATGTCAGGGAAGGATATCTGCTACAAGATGTTGAAATATAAAAGTGTAGAAAGTAAGACAACTACAGCCATTTGTAGATCTTCTGAGTTTCAATATTTTTACTGTGAGTTCTTAAATTCCTTTACTGCGGAGTAAAGAAAATTATCAAGTGTAGTGAACTTTGTTGGATCAAACCAGAAATCTCTGACATCTGCTGAGATATCAACAAATGAGAGCAAGGTTCTCTACTGACAAAGCAGCTGGAGCATTAGTTGTCTACATTGACCAGCTTGTCCACGGATATGGTTTCATTGTAAGAAGCTGGCAACCCACTGGTTCATGAGTTAGCTCAAGTCTACATCAATCCCAGTTTAACCTGATCTTCATTTCAAATCAAATCCCACTTTCTTTTTTATTGAAGTATAGTGGGCATACAATGTTACTTTAGTTTCAGGCATACGACATAGAGATCCCACAACTCTGTAAGTTATGCTATCCTCACAAGCACAGCTCCCTTCTGTCACCATGCAGTGCTATTACAATACCACTGACTATATTCTCTATGCTGGGCCTTTTGTCTTCACGACTCATTCATTCCACAACTGGAAGGCTGGATCTCCCACTGCCTGCCCTTCACCCACTTTGCCCATCCCCTTCTCTCCCTCCCCTCTGGCAACCGGCTGTTTGTTCTCTATATTTATAGGTCTGATTTTGCTTTTTGTTTGTTTGTTTATTCATTTGTTTTGTCAAATACCACATTTTGATACTTTATTGGGGGTGAGGGTTAAAACTCAAAATTAGATCAAAGCAACCCATATTTATTGAGATTTTAAAACCAAATGAAATTAACAGATATTTATGTGTTTAATAAGATAAGGCTCAAAAAAATAAATTAAGGCTTAAATCAGCTGATATGAAATTGGTCAGGTGCAGGGACCCCCACAATAATAACAATGTTCAGAGCTCTTAGTCTAAGGTGCTATGTTAAGGACTGTTCTGAGTGTTTTACATGTAGCACTTCAGTAATCCTTATTATAACCCTATGAGTTAGATATTATCATCATCAGCAATTTACAAAAGGAGGAAGTCCAGGCACAGAGAGTGGAAGAAAACTTGCTTAAAATCAACTCAGCGAGCAAGTGGCAGAGCTTAGATTTGAACCCTGGTGGTTTAGCTCCTGCCCTAGCACTGCCTCACATGTGATTTTGGATTAATGTAACAGAGTGAGAAAACAGGCCATGGTAGACACCATCACAGTCTCTGACCTCTATCCTCACCAAAGGCCATCTGGAATTATTAAGCAGTCTTTGGGTTCCTTGCCTTGAATTAACCTAAGACAAGATATGTGAGGCAGAGACAGCTAGCCATCCTCCAACACCCATGGGTTTCTTCTTTCTTTAATAAAGGCAACTCTGAGTCTTAGCTGGACACGGGGCCTCCATAACAAAACACTGTCAGTCTCCCTAACACGTGGCCATAGCCACGTGACCAAGTTCTGGACAAGAGGATGAGCAGAAGTGCTGTGCATACCTCCAGACCTTGCTCATGCCCTCGACTTCTTTCTTGCTTCCCTGCTACTTAGGATGTGGATGGGATGGGGGGCACTGGTGCTGTCATATTGGACCATGAGATGGAAACCGTGTGCCAAGGATGGCAGAAGAAGATAGAAGGAAAGCGCCCGAGTACCCTGAAGCCACCAGAGGAACCCCGCACTGTTTATACTCTGGCTGCTCTAGAAGAGAAAGAGAAAGTTCTACTGACTTCAAGCCACTGATACTCTGTGGTGTTTTTACAGCCAAAACTTTATCCTAACGAATCTTGACTCATTTAAAGGATGTTCAGTTCGTTTATAGGGTGTAGGACTCTCACTCTATGATGCGTATTTACTGTTTCCTGAGATTTTAATGATAATTCACGAGCAAGACTCTGTCCTGCTTAAGGCTTGTTTTTCAGACCTCTGTTCTACAGAAATAGTGTCAAAATGGACCAGTTGTTAATTAGGAACCAAGTGCAAGAGTTAACAAAGCTATTACATAACCACACTGTCGCTTAGAAACTTGAAAATTTTTCTAGAAACACATGTTTACACACAGTCGAAGTGGTATCATTTAATTCGTCTATCTGGTCTACGCGTTTTAGCTTTCAGCACACCCTTGGTACACATCTGTCAACACCTGAGGCAGCCTTTCTGCCTCAGCGCTATTGGTATTTTGGACCAGACGATTCTTTGTTGTAGTCCGTTCCATGCATTGGGGGGTGTTTAGTAGCACCGCTGGCTTCTATCAACTACAGCCAGTGGCATCTTTCCCCCTAGTCATGACAATGGAACATATCACAGACACAGCGGAATGTCCCCGAGGAGGCAGACTCACACACCCCCCCCCGCCCTGTTGAGAACCCTACAGTTCATGTATCCCAGGGGGCAGCTTTTGGGAAAGCAGAGGTTGTGACTATTTAAATTCTAGGGGGGATACAGACAGGTGGATCCTGAATATACTTTTCCACGATAGTGGTGCCCTGGTGATTACCAGGGGCAAGGAGAACAAGCTGATTCTTTATTTTTTAAATGAAGAAGTTCACGAAGCTTTCAATAAGAAAATTCACAGGGCAGTAAAAAAGTCATAGGCATAATTCCAAGCACATTTAACTATTCGTCCAACTTCCTCTATCCAAGGTTAAGATGGAAATAATGGTCTGTGTGAAGTAAAAAAGAAAAGAAGAGAAAAGAAAAGAAAAAACCCTGTGTATGAATAGAGTTCTTTTATAGAAAGTCTAATGAAAGTAGAAAATCTGACCCTTCCGAATTGAGAGCCTTGCCCTGTTCAACTTTCAGTTCCTTTTAGCCTTTATATGTTGCCAGCACCGTCTTTTCAGACATTTCGATATTCTGTATGTGTAATAAGTGAGAAGGATTTGCAGGTATTTTCAAACATGTAAGCTTTTTTAGCCCCACCAGTCAAGTTCTTCTATCTTGATACCTCTCACAATACGTAGTATTGAGTCTATTTTGGTGAATGGGACTGTTCTATGTTCCATGGGATCTGCTCATTCAAAGAGAATAGTATCTTCAAAATCTCTGTCCTATTAGAAAGAGTGGGGGAAGAAGTGTACTCTGAAATGATACATCAGGCCTGTCACCTGTCCTGAGATGGAACTCTGGGGGTGAGGTGAGGGAAAAGCTGTCACCTCGCATTTCATACGGATCACTACACTAATCAGGAAGGTCCCCAGCACCTGTGGCATAGTTACTGATTGTCAGGGTGTGGGAAGCCAATCAATTTGATGTTCATTTTCATCAACAAAGCAGAAGTAATGCCCCAAGGGTGGGATGAAAATGACATTACGTTTTAATTGAGAGAATTCTCTCTTTGCTGATTTCTGGAGTGGGTGGAATCCGAGACATATCTTCTTTTCTCTTTGAGTATTACATATGCTTTTAAAAACTTAGCTCATTGCTGCAGTCCATCATTTCCAGCAACCAAAAACCTCCATTACTTCAATCCGAGCATTTTACCCTTCATGGAGGTGGGGGGGTGGATGGCAGGAAGGGCGATCTATTCAGAGGAAGAGATTATTTCCAAAAATGGCAACACACTGGGGAGAGAGGGTTATTTATCCTTATCTAACACACTGAATACGAACGTAGACTGAGCATCGTCATGGCTACCTATATCCAAGAAGGTGCAAAACCAAAGACTAGTTTCAGGTATTAAGGATTCTACTAGTTCAATTAAAGGCAGAACTTTAAAAATTTCTTCTATCTTTTCCCTCCCACTTGAGTTCACTTTGCCATTACTTTAAGATTTTGAAAAGCCATTCAGAGACATTTGTTCTTCAACGAAATTCACTCAAATGTAAAACATCATTACTTTCCCCTTCTTACCTACATACAAAGCTAAATATTACCAGACCACACTGGGAAAGGGTTTGGTTTCTTTTGTTTTGTTTGTTTTTAGTACAGTAGGGCACAGCTTCAAAGTCTGGTTCTGGAGTGATCCAATTATTTCAATATAAATGGGAATTTGTATTGGTGCTTGGCACAAACCAGCCTGCTGAGTCAAAACCAAAGATGGTAGTTCTTGGATTTGCCAGAAGGGAACTCAAAGGTGGGAGAAGACTCCAGGTATCCTTATCCATTAGCCCAGTGATATCCAATGTCCGATTGTAACCCACTGGCAGATCATGAAATGAACAGGGGGTCTCAATCAGCATTAAAAAAAAAGGTGAAACAAATTGGATAGATTAGAAAATATTAGATATGGTACACGTGTGAAGATTGTTTCATTTATCTTTATCTATCAATCAATCAACCAACCTCTCTGTATATTTTACATTGTCATTTAGCACATACAAACACATACTCCTATATAAACGTGAAATTTACTCTGGGTTTTTGTCAAAGAAGCTTGAAAGATATACCAACTCAGTACATCATTCCATTTACTTTATTATGATAAAGTTCCTTAAGAGTCCAACTCTATCAAAACCAGTACATAAAACAACAAGTATCCTTTTCCTAGTGCAGACTTAACTTTTTCTTCCAGAAATTTCTTTAATCCCGCCTACCTCAGCAATTAAAAAAAAAAAATTAGCCCAAGCTTGTTACCACGGCAAGAGGGTAAGAAAATCACTACTTTGCTAGCAAACGGTGTACCAGAATCACCTCCTAGTTCTTCATTTGCACAAACCAAGAGTCATGTTGGAATCCAGCTGTTGCAAAAGGTTTTGGAAAGTGTTATCTTTCCAAAAGAAAAATAATCTGGGAGGAGTTAATATCATCATCTCTAGAATGTCAACCACACGATCTAACCTGTGAGACATCTTCTCTGCCTGCCTTCTGAGAGGTTTTTCCAACTGATGAAAGGATTCCTTATGAATCAGTGTATATGACTCCCCAAGACACTAAAAACGTAATAGAGTCATTTAGCTCGAGCCAGTAATGATTTCCCAAAGGTCTAACTGCAGGTTTATCTCAGTTCCCCAATAAAACAAAAATGACTTCAATGCATTCAGTGTGCTAAGCACACAGGAACATCCTGGTTGGGCTCATTATGCATACCAAAAAAAAAAAAAATCCACTTTCTCAAAAAGATGCAGTTTTCCTTAAATTCATTTCTTTCTGCTCTAAATTGTTCTAATATATGGTGTGTGACCCTGAAGAGCAGCCACCATTGCTAAGGAACAATTAGTTAACTTAAGAACTTCTGTTTTTTTAACTATAAAATCTCTTCAGTGGAAATTTCTGTTTAAAATTGCAAAGCCCTTTTAGAGATATTTGACCAGTGTGCTTTCACATGCAACAAGGAAATGAACACACACACACACACACACACACACACACGAGTGAAAACAGATATCACTGGACCACTGGTAAAGGTTTGTCTCTCCACTCTCACCCCTTACCACAGTGAATTCTGAAGCTTGCATCATCCTGGAGGAAAGCGTAATTCACACTCACTCTCTAGCTCAGTATTAAGTAGCCAACCTCACAGCTTGCCAGCATGGAGTGGACAATTTCTTTTATCATTGAAACATACTATCTCACTCCCTGTCTTAGCAAACTGCCTCTGAATGGTAACAGGTCTAGACTAGAGAATCACCTACTCTATTCTGGTGGCAAAAAACAAAAAAGACTTCAAAATGTAGCAGCTGAAAAATACGTTTGTATAATACAAGTCTTGAAAAGTCTATGAAGAAGCTACATTTCCTCAGATATTATGGATGACGAATATTTTTTTAAAGGGATTTCAACATCTGAGGATTACGTGGGCTGTGGCACATACACTGAAAGGTGGTCTTGAACCCAAATCCATCAGTGATGGTGGCGATCTTACTTAGTAACTAGGTTTTTGATAATTTAGCACTTGGTGGTCTTTCTCAGTATGGGGCAAAGGCAAATCTCCCACTCCAAAAGATTCATAGTATGTGCTAGCAAACATGAGTCCTTCTGATTGTCAGTAATGCATGTATGTAACAAATATTTAGGAATTCTGTTGTAAATAATGAATTTTATTGTCGTACACAATATAATTGGGTATAACATTTGTAAAATGCCATCATTAGTGGTTTTAGGATTGTAAATCACCTCTTCATTGCCAGAACTGGCAACACGCACATACACAACAGCCTCTAGGCACGCTTTGTAAGCATCTGTTAGAGTAATTTGCAGTTTTATTGGCGAATTCATAGTTCCCTGACATAGCTCTTTACAAATAATACGGGAGCAATTCTTGTGTGAAGCTAAAGTCACTCTTCTCATGAAGGCATTCTCTTTTCTACAATGAATTCTAAATAATGAATTTGTCTTGTTGTTTTCAAAAATTTCTGATCTCAAATTCTGTAACTTTCTGAGCCTTTTTATTAGGTTGAGTTTTGTAGACTTTTTCCATAAATATTCAGTTAAATGCCTAGGTAACCATTTATAAATAATTGAGAAAGAAAATCAAAATTTCAACTACACATAATGACAATATAATCTCTTTTAAAATAACTTAACAGTAAGAAAAATTAAATGAGACAAATATTGGGCAACACTTACCATCAATAATTATTAAAGTGATATGCACAGATTCCATCCACTATAAAAATAATACTCAGCAAATTAAATTAACTTTCTTTGCCTCTCTTATCTTTATGCAGGGCCTCTCTGTTTCCATTAAGCCTTTCAGGGGACTTTATTCGGGCTTTAAAGATTAAACAAGAAGGAGTCAGATTAACTTTTTAAAATGGAAGTCAGATTATGCCATTTGCTCAAAACATTCCGTTGGCTCCTGGCATAGTTGCGGTAAAAGCCCAAGTACCCGTTCTTCACCATGAAGCCCTCCAAGCTATTCTCCTTTATTTCCCTCCAGCCTCCTCTCTCTCCTGGCTGTCACTTCCTCGTGCCAAATGCCTCAGGCCTTGTAGTTACTCCTCCCTTTGCCCAGAACAGCCTACCCCACATGGTGTGTGTTGCAACAAAACTGGCTCCAGGTATCTGCTTGATACCTTTTCTCTCTCTTAGCTTTCTCCACCACCCTACCTTAGTGACCTTCCCCCACACTTGCTTAGTTTTCCCATGATGTGATTATACATTACATATAAATATATATAACATGTTTTCAGGATGTTATTATATATATGTGAGTGTACATATTATATACGGTCTGTATAATTAGTAGTTTATTGTCTGCTTCTCTCTGTCAAGTGTAAACCCCATAAGGACAGAAACTTCATTTTGTTCACTGCTATTCCCCAAGACCTAAAAAGTACCTGGATTATAATAGCTGCTTAATAAGTATATGTTGGATGAGTGAATGAATTTTCTTTTCATGCCAGTGGCACATACACCTCATCACAGTTTCTCACACTGTTCATCAGATATTTAATGATATGCCGATACTTTAATTATTATTATTATTATTATTATTATTATTATTATTAATTAGGCTCCATGCAGGGGATTGAACTAGTGACCCTGAGATCAAGACCTGAGCTAAGATCAAGACTCAGACGCTTACCTGACTGAGCCCCCAGGTGCCCCTAACTCAGATCCTTTTATACGTAATCCTCATTTCATAACATCTCAGTGTCCAACCTGGAAGGAGTACAATGCAAACAACTGCAAGGGAGAGTCAGTGAACCTGTTTGTAGCCACTGAGAGCGGCCTTGTAACTGATCTCTTCTATTAGGAAACGAAAAAGATGCAACGGAAATGTGAATGCTCATTATTTTTTGGATAGAACTACGGCAAATAGCCTCCAGAGCAGCCATCGCTGTATTAATTATACCTAAATGAATGACATTTGTGAGACCAGCGGTGCGATGCAAGCGTGCAGCGGAGCGTTCCCTGAAACACTATTTCCACGGCCAAGTTAAACGAGATGGTGTTCAGTCCTCTAACAGTGGGTGCCCTAAGGTAAATTTAATTCATTCATCTTCCTTCTAAGGTTCAAAATAAGCAACCATCCTGAAGCTTCAGCCATTCCCTAAGTGAACTGAGTAAGGACCCAAACTGAAATTTATATTTAAACGAGTGTGGTCATATTTGTATCTCACATGAGGGTTTCACAGCTCTTTGTTAGTAACTTGTAGGATATTTAACAGAAAATTTTGGAAACGACTCTGCCAACATTTGTTCATGGTAACACAAGATGTTTAGGAGCCCAGGACAAAAGACCCATCTTGCGTGTGACCATAATAATTATTACTGTGTAATTTAAAGCATGGTGAACTTTATCTCTACGCCTTAACACCTTACTCCCTCTAATAAACTAGTCTTCTTTCTTTATAAAAGTGTTCCACGGTCATGATAGAAAACAGGAAGAACAGACACAAGTGGGGAAAAAAAAAAAAAGAAACACAACCACAGATCCATCACCACTCAAAACAACTGCTATGAACATTTTGGTGAACTTTCGTTTTTATTCCTTTTTCATGTCCAAATGCCTTTTTAAAAAAACATTAATTACTATGAAAGGCATGTAATTCAAGGCAAGTCTTAGTATGACACCAGTGATGATATTTTTAAAATACCACATTTTCGAGTGATAAAAGTAACAGTTGGGAGATAGACCGGAGTGCTTTAAAAATTAACATTTTTCATAAAAATGAAAACCAATTTGGCCAAAAATAGTGTCAAAAATAACTTTCACATACCGAAAGCATGCCTACATGTTAAAAGCATTTGCAAGAGTACACATTTTTTTTTTCTGAGTAAAATTTTCCCCTGCTTTTCTTTTGGCAAGTACCTACACGGTACATACAAAATTAGCGAGCAAGAAAATAATTGGTATGAGTCATTTTGCCTGAAACACAAAATAGTTACCTAAAATCCATATAACCAATAAATTCCTGCCGCCATACTCTAGCAAAGACTGACAGCCAGAGTTTGGACCTAATCTTTTTTTGTAAATCATTCTCCTTTTGGGCTAGCTGACGCCCTAATAATTCTGTTTCCCCAGCCTTTCTCTCATTTCTAGAATACGGCGGATTTCCCAGATAAACCTCACCACTGCCTTTCCTGAGACCCACCCATTCATGAATCTTTCAATTGAACGTCCCTGAGCCTAATTCCATTCAAGTTAAAAGAGAAGCAACTGATGGAGTGACTCATTCCTGGATACTTAAGGCAGGAACTAGATTCTGCAGATGGATGAGTCATTTTGACTGGAAAGCCTGGATGGGAAAAAGTACCCGAGGCTGCGTGTAACAGAAGATGGGGAAATCGTGAAGGTAGTAGGTGCCAATAAACACAAGACATGAAAACAGTATGCCTTAGCCTGCGGTACTTTGATATCTTAAGATGGGTTCTACTTTCCAAACACCGCTTACGAGGTTTTCTTCCCTGACATTTTCATCTCTTCTAGCTGAAAATATTTCCATTCACATTTGTTGCTTTTAGGTAAGTCTACCATTTTTTTCTGGGGTCACATTTAAATATGGTTCTGTGGAAGTTGATCTCCTTGTCCAAAGCTCCAAGCATATATCCTCATGACAGAAACTTCCAGAAAGATCTGGTGTCAAGCATCAGTACAAGAATATACAAGATAATTTCTCCTTTTTCAAAAATGAAGGGAGCTTATTGATATTTTCTGATTATAAAAATAATTTACGTTTTTTGTAAAATGGAAGTCCATAAAAGATAAGTAAAAATCCCTTGAAATCCTAAGTAAATGGAGACAGCAGTTAATATGTCTATATCTATCCTTCCTGATTTTTTTCTGATATGCACACATTTTATAAATGATGGGATCATACCATTCAAGGGGATTCGTCACCTGCTTTATATTCTCATGAGCTGTACGGAACAGTGACTTAACTGGCTGGGGCTGCTCACTGAAGGAAGATGGCTAAGAATCACTGCTTTGTCTCTATTTTTACTGGTTCATTTAATTTACAGATTATTCATTAGGGCTCAAGTCATCATATGTGTAAAATGATAGATTCTAAAAAAAATGATTTGAACACATATTTTACTTTTTTAATTTTGAGAAGTAATAAAAGTAATGCAAATTAATGGTAAAAAAAATAGAACAAAGGATATATACTGAAAAATAAAAGAATACCTCTTCCTTACTATCTCTGTCCTTCTCACTCCTTGGTGGTAATCACTGTTAACAGCTTATCTGTCGAGAGATTAACTATGCACATGCAAGCATATTATGTGCACATAAATACATCACTTGTTTTTTTTTTTAACACAAACGGGATCATGTTACACAGGCTGTCTGCAGCCAGTTTGTGTGTGTGTGTGTGTGTGTGTGTGTGTGGTTGTTTTGTAAATCTGACATTATCTCTTGGACATCTTTTTTTAAATAAATTCCTACAGATTTCCTTCATCCTTTTTTAATGGGTGTGGAGTTTTCCATGCAATGTGCCATGGCTCATTTCATCCCCTCCCTACCTATGGACACTGAGTTTGTTTCAAATCTCTATGTAGCAAAGCACATCTCTGTTCATATAACTTAGGTTCTCGTCCATATACTTTAGTGTTCCTTGTTCAAGTCTATTTGTAGATTAAATTCCTAGAGCATCAGGTTCGAAGCTCACAAAATAACATGGAGCATCATATTTCTCTGTAACTTAGAGAACTCATTTCTTATTTACGTGTTTCAGATTATTGATGGAAGTCTTGCCACATGTAAGTCCCAATAATGGCTCACAATAGAAAAAAGGGAAGGAAAAGATTGAGATGAGATAGAATGCAGAAGCACTGAGAGCACAGGTGGCTGAGGGCAAGAATGGCTATGCATGTGAGTTCATTTCCAGCTCTAGTAGGGCTGACTCTGTTGTCTTTTATAGAGGCGAGGAGAGAGGTGTAAGACAAGGGAGCTGTGTAGCCTGAGAGCTGTAGAAAACGGCTTCTCTCTTCACGCGTAAGAAGCGACTGAGGAAGTGTCAGAAGACTTGTGGAACATGTTTCCCAAGCAAGAGGAAAAAGCCATGTATAATTTTTTAATGATTTGAAAGGAAAAAAAAAGATGTTTTCATTTCCAGGGAGATTAGGCCTGAATTCAAATCTGTCTCACACAAAGTTTTTCTTTAGTTTTTTTTTTTCAAGATGTTATCTATTTATTAGAGAGAGAGAGAGTGCACGCACACGAGGGGTGCGGGAGCAGAGGGAGAAGCAGACTGCCCCGCTGAGTGGAGAGCCCGATGTGAGGTTCAATCTTGGGACACCGGGATCATGACTGAACCACCCAGCAACCCCTCTTTTGTATTTATGAGACTCCTATGCGAACTTCTGCCCTATTTGGATCAAAATGTAACACTGTCCTTTAATAAAATAATTTACATTAAAAGAGAAGCTCATTTGATAAAACAGTTGGCTCATGGATGGGAAAAAAACTCTGTAAGAAACAACTCCAAGCTTTTTAATATGAGATTAATGACCTAGGGGATTTTATGCCTGGGAAGTTTATTATTACATGTGAAAATTAGTGTAATAATAACAGTAATTCAACTACTGGCCTTTCACATCAAACCGTCTAAAGTTTTCTTGTACTTGCATTTTCTACTCTCTGCCTTCGGAAATGCTGCCCTAGAGTTTCTTTGGTGGTTGGCAGTTAGATCTGTATCTAAGGGGAAAAAAATGAACACAACAGCCCAGCAATCTTTCTCTTGTCAAGTTAAACCATTTAATTCTAAAAAAGAGAGTGACATCATGGTAGTGTGCTACTCACATTAGATAAAGAGACCAACTATATTTGGAAAGGGCTTTACTGCACATCTTATATTTATAAAGGGATCCATTTTTATCTGTAGTCAAAAACAGATCTGTGTTATAATCAAAGCCTTATCAGATCCCTCGTGAGAACGTTTAACACTAGTTCTTACAAACAACATGGTTTTTCAACAATATGCTTTCATCCCAAGGTTTAATGAGCAACTATATTAGGTGCTAGCTTCTGGGAGATAAAATGATCAACAAGACAGTCTATGCCCACCAAAGAGTTTGCAGTTAATCAAGAAGGTGATGAGTAAACAGGGAATTCTGAATATCCAAGGACCTCCAGGAAAGTGGTGGCTAATCCAGTTTTGGAGTGGCAGGGAATGATTTCCAAAGAAAACACAGACTATTAAAAAAACAAAAAACAAAAACCACCCCAAACCAACAGGTAGTGTATAGGAGAATGCATGTGTGTTTAGTCTTTATCCAGAGAGCAACGGGAAGCCAGCAGGGCCAAGGGTGACATGATGAAATCTGCCTTCTAGAAAGATTATGACTGCAGGATGGAGAGAAGGGCCTGGTGGGGGTGACCCTGGACATGCAGAGACCTGCCAGAGGCTGTTGCTGTAATCCAGGGAACCAAGGATGGAGACTTGAATGCAGTTACTGGCAGTTGGGACTGAAAGAAAAGGATGCACTGAGGAGAGAGCTGGGGTGGGCATGGGGTTAGAATCAGCACAGGAGGAAAGGTAACTGAGTGGAGGGGGAGGGGGAGGAAGAGGTAATCATGGAAGACAGGCAGCAAATGTGTCATCCTCCCTGATCGTCCGTGGTCACCTGGCCTGTACTACTTCAGTGCCTGCCTTCCCACTGCCAGCACCTGCATATGGTTCCCAAGGGCTCTCTCTGGCCACTGAAGCCTGCTTTGCCCACCTGTGCAAGAGACCAGAGTATTGGGGAATTGACTCTTGAGAGCAGGTTTGACAGATCAAACACCGACCACATAAACTTCCCAGCTCTCTGACCTCTCAGGAAGGAAAAACCAAGGTGTGCACCCTTCATTGCTTCCCAGAGCTCCCCAGTGAAATTAACCTCCAGCTGTTCGCAGCAAGTGACCTGTTTGATGACATTCCCTTTACTGGCTGCCTTCTTTTCCTTGGCTCGTTTCCCCATTCCTCTCCTGGTGTTTCCTGTGTCACTTCCTAAAAAACTACATGCACTCAAATCTTTGTCTCAGGATCCGCTCCTAAGGAAACCCAAACAAATGGTGTCCAACCTTAAGGTGTATGTCATGGTGGGTTATGATGATGATGCTATCCACTAAGAAAACAGCAGAAGAGAGAGGAGGGCTTTAATCAATTAATCAGTCAATTAATTAATTAGTTTTGGAAGATACAGGGGACAGTGGGGGAAATATTATGCTTAGTTTGGGACCTGTTGAATTGAAAGAGCTTGAGGGACTTTTCAACAGAACTCCAGCAGATGGTACAGGGGACCAAATATCATTAAGCAAATTCAAAGACTGCCCCTACTTTCGTGCTTCTAGTTAACTTTTCTTTCCTGGGTGATACACTGAGAACAGAAATGGTAAGTACGCTAAAAAGGAAAGATGCCGCATGAGGGAGAATAGCCAAAAAATGAAGCCCATGACTGTCCTTCCTATAACGCCATCAAGAAAGGGCTGTGGTGTGATATGGGGGTATCTTTCTTACCACGAGAGAAGCACTCATGTGGCCTACAGATGGGAATCCAGAACGGGTTTGTTTAAATGAAAATAGATGGTCTAGTTTGCAATGATTTTTCTTTTTTCTACCCTGGTTACCGGAGGGCAGTTGCTGCCCTGAAAGGGAATAAACACAAAGAAGAAATTGCATGAAATGAGAATATGTATTTTTGATAGCAAAGGAATGGAAGAACATATTGTATATACAGAAAAGGCCTTGTAGATTGAATTAGCCAGTCCCAAACTGAAGCCAGAGGTTACTACATTCCAATTTTCAAACAAATACTCTTCATCATCCATTACACGTACTTGAGAATTTGGCCTTTTATTCATTCTCAAGGCACCTCAATAGTCTTCGCAAAAGTAAAATCACCACCACAGGCACCGCTGAGGTCTTGTAAATGGTGTGCAGAAAATTTTATGTGAGCACGTACACATTTGCTGTGCTCACAGGAAGACACTGGGCCACGGCCAAAGTGGACACAGCCTCCTGGGTTTTTGGATGTTACATTCCCCACAAAGAACAAACATGAAAGTGTTGATGATTATCTTCAGTACCAAGCCACTCAACCCCTGTGCCACCTGGGCAGAGATAAAGAGGCTTAGCCAAACAACCACAGTTGGGTTGTCCCCCCCCGCCCCCTCCCCCGCCGGTCTTCGTGGCTCTTTATAGAGACCTCAAGTGAGGCATCCAAGCTGCATACAAGTTTGTCCTTGGCAAAGCTTACCACCCTTAAGAAAAAGCAGGCCAGCACTTTAGTGTGTGAACCCCTCAACTCTTAGTCTGCAGAGACCCCTAAACTATTAGTGATAGTTCTGAGAGGGTTAACTTGGACACCAAGCCGACAGCTCCTGATGCAAGCCCTTGCTCTGCAAGACGTTCTGAATGGAGTCCATAGCTCTCTTTCGGAACTCGCCCATGGTCTAAGACCAAAGTAGGCTGGCGAGGGACAGATGGGACCAGGTGTGAGCACATCTTTTTTAGCCTCAAATAACACTCTCTGGACGAGGAAGACCCAGCACAATGACAACGTCCCCCCGTGGTAAACAGCTGGACAGACTACAGCTCATGTACAGCAAGCACATCAAAGAAATGCTGTAAGCGGTACAGAATAGCTTTCCAATCTGAAACACAACAGGAATCAGATCTATCAGCCTATATGTCATTTAGTTCAGGGCAATAAGTTCGTGCTACAAATGGAAATGTCTCTGCAGACTGAAAGGTGGATAATTGGAAGACTGCTGTCCTCATCATCACTGTCGTAGTCTCTGAAGTGAGCGTGCACTCAGATTCATGGGTCGGAGGTGACAGCTTGGCATCTAGACCCACCTATTTGTGAATAAACCAATAAGCCCTAACAAATGCAGAAATACTGCCATGGTACATGGCTTGGTGAATTTTCACAAAGTTACATATGCATGCAATCAGCAGCCAGATAGAGAAACAGAACATCCTAGCTTCCTAGAAACCCTTCCCGCACCCCTTTCCTGGCGCTACCAACCCCTGTAATGAATTACTTATGGTGACTGCCCCTCCCGCAACTCCTAGTGGGGGTGGTGGAATTTTAGGGTTAGAGACTCTGTGTTTTCCCCGGTTCCAGCATTCTAGTTTGGGCCCTACAAAGGAAATCAAGGCACCGGGACTGAAGTTCCAGATGGCAGAGTTTTTGAAAAAGAGGGGATATGGAAGGAGCTTAGAGGCCTTCTATTCTCTTTCTACTGGAAACTGGGCTAGAATTACACCTGATTTTCCTGATTCCCAGTCTAGAACTTCTTCTTACGCACTGCTGACCAGATCCCACTACCTTCAGTGTTACCCATTTTATTTCATCAGGAGGTTTTTACAGTTTCCCGACACGATGTCTATGGCTTGGATGATCTATTCAAAATTACTGAAAACAAACATGAACTCCTTCTTTAATTTTCCTAACTGAAAGAAACAGTTTAAGGGACTATGATTACCAGATATCTAAGTATTAAAGGAAGGAAGAAAGAAAACAGAGAAATGGAAGAGAAGAGGACAAAATTAGAATTTCATGAATAAACAGTATATTATTATCTTGTAACTTCTTTGAAATATCTTACTAAGAGGACTACTTTTTCTTCCTGGCTAAAAGAGGGCAATCCATCAGTGAGACTTTAAATGCTAAGTGTGGGTCCGTGGGAGCAAACACATGCAGAGACGCGTTCCTTGGCTCACTGCCAGGGACACCACACCTGACTTAGCAGGTGGCAATGACAGGGCAGAAAGACAATGTATTGTGCAGTTCTGGGTTTGAAATCCAGTACTGCCTCTCACCAACAGCATGACTTTGTACAAGCTATTAAATCTCTCTGCATAAGGTACAAACTTCCAGGGATAAGATAAGTAAATCATGGGGGATGTAAGATACGGCCCGGTGACTATAGTTAATGATATTGTATTGCAAATTTTTAAGTTGCTACGAGGGTAGATCTTAAAAGCTCTCATCATGAGAAAAAAAAATTGTAACTATGTATGATGATGGGTACCACCTAAACTTACCGTGTAATCATTTTACAACATACATATCAAATCATTATGTTGAATACCTTTAACAGAATCTTATATGTCAATCATATCTCAATAAAACTGGGGAAAAAAGTTATTAAATCTCTCTGAACCTCTAGTCACTTATTTGTAAAGGAAGCATAATTCCCATGTCTCAATGAATTGTTTTCAGAATTAAATGGGATGACATATGTCCTGCGCCCTAATAACTACATTTGACTCTTGAACAACATGGGGGTGTTAGGGGTGCTGACCCCATGCAGTCGAAAATCTGCATATCATTTCTGACTCCCGAAAAACTGAACTACTACTGTCGTACTGTTGACTGATAGCCTTACCAATAATATAAAGAGTCAACATATATTTTGTATGTTGTATGTACTGTATACTGTATTCTTTTTTTAAAGATTTTATTTATTTATTTGATAGAGACAGCACAAGCAGGGGGAGCAGCAGAGGGAGAGGGAGAAGCAGGCTCCCTGCCAAGCAAGCAGCCCAATGCAGGACTCGATCCCAGGACCCCGGGATCACGATCTGAGCTGAAGACAGACACTTAACCGACTGAGCCATCCACACGCCCCTGTATACTGTATTCTTACAATAAAGTCAGTTAGAGAAAAGAAAATGTTACAAAGAAAATAATAAGGAAAATACATTTATAGTACCGTACTGTATTTATTGGAAAAAAGCTGCATATCAGTGAACTCCTATTAGCTTCCTTCCCTGTACACAAGGAATTTGTGGAATCAAAAAGGAGCTTAAGCTACAAAACAATACATACCAACAACACTCAATGTTCTATTGTTTATCTGTGACTTAGTCTGAATTTAAAAAGAATCTGCTGTGTTTGAAAAAGGATTAAAGAAAACACTTTGCCATATAATCCAGGATGGCTCTGTCTGTCTGTCTGTCTCTGAGCTGGTAAGGGTTAACATAAAGGAAGGTGGCCTGCACATCAGCGGTCTGAAAGAGGTCATCCCTACAGTCGGCTGCAAGGGGTAGAGGGGGAGCCGGACACTCAACGCAAGGTATGCTTTATCTAGATCTCAGCCAAGTACATGAGCTGGTACCCCTTGTATTACAGTGATGGGCCGAACAGAGGGCGGAAAATAAATCAAGAATTGCCCTGGTGACAAGGCCGGCTGCTCCAAACCAGTCTTTTTAACTTAACAGTAGATCCTGGTGTGCAGAGCAAGGGACTCGACTTTCCCCATGTTCCTTACGTCTTGTTTCCGTGCTGTAAACCACAGCGGCGACAAAAGGTGCTGTTTTCTTTTTAAGGGACGCTGGCAAATAATGAGGGTGGGGGTGGACAAATGTAATTGTTGGTACATTTTGCATTGTCTAGCCCTAAGCTCCCTCTGAAATATCAAACAGAAGCATCCGGAGCTCCACACTCTGAGAGAATTCCACAGAGACCCACACTTCCCTTCACACCCGCTCTGGTTGTGTTTTTGTTTTTTGGCTTAATACAGAACAAACATACTGTGCCTTCAAAATCATAATAAAACAGAATGGAAGCTCCGCATTGTCTGAAAGGGGCGCTGAGATAGAAGTTCTCCTCTTAAGAGCCTTTCCTTCTGGAAGAACGCCAGGCCAACGGGTGAATGCTGCAGGTCGGACGGTCACACGTCCACACCGCATACAGAGCAGCCCGCGGTGCCCTGAGGAACAACTGACCCCACGCTCTTTCCTCTATTAATGTGAATCTTCTACAAAGAGCGACAACTACAAATTAGACAAAGTACCTTCGATTTCACACGGCCTCTAACTTCTACCTTCCCCGTAACGGGAAAGCGCCTTTATTTCTTCTGTAAAATCACCATCAGCACCACCACCACCCAGCGTAACCTCAGTCACCTATTCATGGCTTTAAGGATGTTTGGTCCCCCCACCCGTCCAGCAGAAGGTGACAGCGGCTTTTAACTCATCATTTTCTTAAGGATTCCGGGTGTTACCTCTGTCTAAGACATTCACAGCAAGTAAAAATGTTAGGTCTTGGCACGTGAACATTCTTTGGTTCTCAGGAAAGTCAGTCTAGAAATAGTGGCGGCAACGAAGGCCAGGACACCGTGAAGCTCTGTGTTTATTCTGTTTCTCTGGGATGGTGGCAGCTGTGTGTCTCAGATACCATCTGCCGAAGGCAAATGCCTAGTTAACTGTGCTATTCTCGATTTCTTCACAGTCCACAGTCCTACCCACCTCTCCCCACTTTGCTATCCCCCATAATGCTGCTTCATTCTCCACAGGCCTGAGACACAATCGCAACGTGCGGGTTGGATCCCTTTGGTCTGGAGCTGTGGGGTCTTACAGAGGCCCTCATTCGGTGCACCCCCTCTGCCCCACGGTCTGACTCCACAGGTGTTTAGAAGAGAGTTTCATCTCACTGACAGAAAGTATACTAACACAGCCCAATATATGCTGCTGAATTAATGTTACGGGTCTTCAGCATTTGCAAGGGACTTCTCAGATTGGAACCGGGCATGTTAAACCTCATTAATTAGGATCTCTCCTAATTGGGAATCTGAGACAATTCTTTGGGCTGATATTTATCTTTGCAGTATCTCTCGAAAGAAGAAGTTTGCTAAGTAAATAGAGAATAGAAATAATATTTTAATGGTAATGCTTAAACTACTGAAGAGAAGATTTCTAAGGTCTCTGAGGCTTTTATTTACACACTAACAACACATTATTTTCTGCCTAGTCACTACCTGTCTTCTTCCTGGCTTCCCCATTTCTGCACAGACACTATTCCTCCCTCATTCAACCTGCTTCTGCAAAGCTAACCAGTCTCCCAAACCAGTGAACTAGCCCTTTGTCTGCCTCTCCTACCCACCTTTTCCTTTTCTCTTTAACCCAGGCCCTTGTTCATAATAGTGCCTTAGCGTGAGAACATCCCCATTGGACTCTTCGTGCTTGCCACATCTCCAATGATTTAGCAATCTGCTGCCCATTAAGTCTTCTGGAATTTTCTGTAAGAATCCGTGACTCTTATGCCTTCGAACCTTGAGATCCTCAACTGTAGCTTTAATTTCTTTGCTTCCAGCATATGGCATTTAGCAGAGTACTGGAATAACTGTAGGACCACAGTCTCTATCTGAGACCCCTGGGCTCTGATGTATTTGGGGATTCATATTTGTTCTTATTTCAGAGTGCTAATACGGTGTCTAAGACATATTTTACCTAACACTCCAGTGGGCCTTCATAATCAAGCACGTTGATATTTCTGTGACCAAATGGATGAATTTCCCCCTTGGCAGTACATATGGGCTATAAATAGCCTCCCATTAGGTTTTGCCACCAAGTAACTTATTTAAAAAATTGTGATTGGAAGAGCTTTTTGGATTTTAGAATTGTGGGTAAGGGACTGGGGAGCCGCAGTAGGAATACAATGGCCATTTACTGTTACCCAGGCTTGAAAGAAATGTTTTGTTGAAAAGTCTCCATATTGTAGTCTTTTGTTAATTCAGATTGGTCTTCTCCACAGTTAATCCAAATTATTGAGGCTTTCCTTACAAAACATGTGTTCAGATTATGAGAACTTTGTGATTACAAGGCTGTCCTTGTCATTTTTAATTTTTCTAGTTTTGACTCCATTTCTAAAGTATTTTCACCTTGTCTGTTAAAAAAATAATCCCTTTTTAGTTGTCTATTTTAGCAAAATCCCAGTTATGCTGACTTCCCGCCCAAAATAAAAGTTAACTTTTAAAGTGTGAGTTTATCTAATTTGTGATACGTCTGTCAGGCAAACCACAGAAACCTCCTCTATATGCAGTTAAACATACACTGATATCACTCTTTGAGGTCGAGTTGTAACTTGACCAATAAACCCTTCTTCAAATATAGCCCAGCCAAACATTAAGGCAGCAATGCAGGGTTTGTATATACACCACGGGACGCTGGCTGTATGGGCCACAGCACTCTGACAGGCAGTTCCTAGGCAGTTATTTTGACATTAGAAAGTCGCAATCCATCAACTTAACAGCAGGGTGATAATTTGGGGACTAGGGAGAAGGCTATTCAAAATGACACTGTGGGAAGTAAACAGTAGTTCAAATAGCCCCTGTTTGAGAATGAAGACATCAACCAAGCAAAATTTCTTTCCACCTCTAGAACCAGATATTATGTAACGTATTTTTGTGTAAGCATGTTATTTATGGTGTTTGAATAGAAAAGCCCTGCAAAGCTAAAAAGCGTGTAGGTATCCGGACTCTTTGGGATGAGAAGAAATGGATCTGTCATCACAAGACTAAAGGGTGACAAAGAGTTGCCTTACCCCCACTGTTTGTCACAAACCACTTCCAGTGACCTGTGATACCCCAAAAGCCAATATTCCATAAGATGCTACTTGGCTCTTTCCGAACTGCAAAATACTCAGATCTCCAGCCATCTGTGACACCAGCCTCCTTGCGGGTGTGGAGGACACTTGGACTTTATTCTTGCAGGGGTTCCTGCCCAACAACCCTGCTATGAGCTTCTCCTGAACACTCATAGCCTTGGTCTCCCACACTCTCCTGGACAAGTGAATGGGTGGAGAGGCCACGGAGAGCTTCTGAAATTCTCTCAATGGCCGGAACTAAGGTTACAACAGCAGGAAGTTTCCTGGCCCCTGCACTGGTGTTGGGGTGGGGGTGGGAGGCTGGTGAGGAGTATGGGGTACAGTGCAGTGGTTCTCAAACGTTCTCGTCTCGTAATAACTCCGGGAACACACACACAGCCCTGAGGGCTGGCCATGCTGTTGATAAGGGGATAGCAAACACATCTTGCCCTCTACTCTGGAGAGGAAAAATGAAAAAGGAAGAGTGGATAATAAATTAATTATGTATCGATGCTGAGATTGCAAAAAGGAGCATGAGATGGATATATGCAGACACTCTGATTAAGAAGAGAGGCGGAATCCGGGTGGCAAGATTATCTTAATGAGCTGTGCTGCTTCCATGGAAACCAGAGTGGTCTTTGTGGCCACCCGCACCCCACCAGGGTCACGACCTTCCCTGCTGGCGATTAGTTCTTGCCACTGCCCTCCTATATCTTCCTGGCTGCCTGCCTGAAATACTAACAGCGTAAAGCAAATTATTTTCAGGTTATACTCCAGTATTTCAAAGAGGAGGAAATTTGCTATATGAATGAAACATCAGCAGGTAAAGAACAATAAGCTCCCAAAGCAAAAATGAAGCACTTTATTACTGCCTACACTTAATTTTAATAAACTTTTGTGACTGTTTAAATTGAGTTTCTCCCCTTTTTAAAAGCCTAGCTTCATATGAATAACGTCCACATCTAAGCTGAAAGTACCTGAAAATTTACACATTTCAGAAAAGTAATTTTAAGCAACCAACAGTAGAAGCAAAGTCAATAATGTTTCCATACCTGGCGTGGATATTCTTCCGTGAAGCACAGATTCACTGGGCAGCAGGTCTTTTGAATTAGAGGTGAATGGTGATTGTCTAAATGTATCTTCTGAAAAGAAAGGGCTGGGGTGGGGGGAGGGGTGAAGTTTAGTAAATTAAAGTTATTCACATTACCCAGAGCATCTGGCCCCAAATATATTTACACAAACACACATAAATGCGGGATAAGGTATTTTCTTTTAAATGGTGTTTAGAGAATATAAGAAGATTGTGCTTAAAATGGAGAAAGAGAAAATATATAACCTCAGACAAGTACCATCTGTATATTCTGCTGGTTGGTTTTATATTTAAGGTGACTAGATGAAACATCATCTTTGAAACATTGTTAAACCCACAGTCAGGACAGCTGAGCTGTAAATTTTACTCTTGCACTATGTGTCCTGCAAGTGTGTTGTGCCCAAATGAAGCCCAACTGACCGACTCAGAATCAGAAAGGCCTATTCGACGTTCTTCCCGGAGGGGCAAGACATCTGTCGTGGCTCACCCACATTTTGTCACCTGAGCTCTCAGGACCAATAGCGCACATAAGGACAGCAGGCAGGCCAGAGTCAGGGGCCAGTGCCCTGAAGGAGACAACTCACTGGTCCCCACGGAAACGGAGACCGCATCCTAGCAATGTCTTGGTTTGGAAGGGGTTAAGCCGGCTAACTGGGGAGATCTTTATTTCCCATGAAACCCTGACTTGAGTGATTCTATGTTCCCTCAGTGACTCAGCTAGAACTAGAATCAGATGTCAGACACCCAGCCAGGGTTTTGCTCTACGACCACGACTGCGAACACAAAGGNCTGACTTGAGTGATTCTATGTTCCCTCAGTGACTCGGCTAGAACTAGAATCAGATGTCAGACACCCAGCCAGGGTTTTGCTCTACGACCACGACTGCGAACACAAAGGTTTTGCATGTTTTAAATCAGAGGATTTTAACCCAATGGTAGCATCCACTGTCCATGTCTCTAAAGTAAACTGTAAATAAGTATTGTGATCACATGTGAAAATACTGCAGTTCTCGGTAAAGTCCAACCTGGAGAACAGAAAGCCCAATGTATTTACAACAGAGAAAATTTAATGGAGGGAACTGGGTACACAGGCGGTGGGAGGTCCCTAGGGGTGGTAATGCAGCCCAGAGCCACGAAGAACAGGAGGCAACCACCACACTGAGGCTGGAGGGACAAGAGGGGGAGGTAAATGGAGCCCAAGGGCTGGGGACACCGGTGGGAGCTAGAGCCATGGGGGAAGTGCAGCTGCTGCGGCAAACGGAAAGGTAGTGGTCTTCCTTAAGCCCCACCTCCATCTCCCACCAGGGCCTCTGATTGGCCCAACCTTCCCAGAAGCCCGAGAGAGGCAGCCTGCGCGGATCCGGTCCCCTGCAAAACTGCCAATCAGGGGAAGGAAAAGACCCGACGGCACACAAGACTAGGACCACCATGACCCGTGTTGCTTTACTAAACATGCCGCAAGGCTATCGTTACTCTCATTAAATCTTAAAAGGAAATATTAAAATAAAAATGGGAGACATCTATCTATAAAAAAGTAAAACATAATTAACAATATGATTTGATAAGGCTGTTAGGCTAGATTTAATGCAACTTTGTGTGGCATGCTTTTTAGTTATATCTTAAATATAAAACCATTTAAATAGGCTTAGAGAGTGAACGGGCTATAGGCTAGTAGGTGGTGGGAAATGGGGAAACATACTGTTTTATGCCAAACAGCTCATCACCTGCAAGTGATACAGAATATTCGAAAGGACAAGGCAATGCAGTACGGTGGCTAACAGCATGTGCTCAAAAGTAGGCAGCCCTGAGTTCAAATTCCAGCTCTACGGCGTTTGGCTGTGTGACCTTACACATGTGACTTAGCTTCTCTGAGCCTCTGTTTCTTGTCTATACAGTGGGATGATCACAGCATGCACAGCTCACAGAGAAGCTGTCAGCACTGAATAAGACGGTGCAAGGAATATGCTTTCCTAGTGCCTGGCAAACATGAAGTGTTCAATAAATGTGAGCTACTTTTTATTTGTACCTCTAACTCAAAGAGGAGCATAAATGAACGAACTTTTCCTTACAAGCTGACCGAAAGTGTAGAGTTTTCTTGTATAAAATGAACGAAGAGAAAGTCACTCTGATTTTGAAGAGTCGCTGACTTCTGGGTGATGAGGTTAATTTTCAACTCTTCCAGTAAAAAAAAACTGTTTACCATCAAAGGACTTTAAAGGACATAGAGAACATGGAGGATCGTGGGCCAAACCCAGAATGTAAGGTTTCTCGATTCCCACCTCGTTAGCCCTGGAGTTTCCATACAAGGAGGCAGAGCTATCCTGGTGTCTGAGCAGACAGTTCAAAAGGGAAACACCAGAGTAAAGGTCCCTGGGCACAGAGTAAAGGTCAGGCGATGGGCCTGCATGTTACCATGACTTGGGCTATAGAAAGCACTGGAAATCTGAGAGTTCAGGGAAGCCCAGGAACTGTTTGGTCTGAAATGTGGAGACTTTCCTCTGAGAATCCCAAGAGGGGTTCCCTAAGGGGTATCTCAAAATATCACCCTTCTTGTCACAGAGAAACGTGTATACTTCCCTCATTCCCCTGGTCTGACAGTAGCCATCTAGTGAGTGCCTGTGACGTGTCAGGTCCTGGGAACATAATGGTCAGCCAAACCGGCTACGGCTGCAAATCTCAGGGAGAGGAAAGACCTGTGTGGGGACATGAAGGGGAACTGCATGGAGACTAATGCTGTGGAGGAGAGGGTACGGTGTGCCAATGTGGGTCTTGCCTGGCCAGGAAGGCCAGCCACGGCTTTCCTGCAGAAGCCACAGGTGAGCTGACACCTGAAGGGAGGGTAGGGTGGTTGGGTTCCAAGAGGCTGGGAACACATCCCCTGCACAGCCAGAGAACACAGCCTGTCTGTGGAGTTGGCAGAAGGTGCACTGAGGAGGGACATGAGGCCAAAGCCTTGGGCAGGCACACTGTGTGCAGGGATCGTGACTTTGTCCCACCAGCCGCGGAAAGCCCTGCTGTACGTTAGGAAAGTGGGGGATGGAATAAGATTCCAGTTCCAGGAATCTCTGATGGAGAGCTTGCAGAAGACAAGCCGATGGCCAGAGTAGCCGTCCACGTGGGACACTGCAACGCTGGTGGCCGATGCTACAGACCAGCAGCGACACATGCAGATTGAAAACAGTTTAAGAGCTAGGGCAGGTAAAGACCACAGGTACGTTTAAAACCAAGCCTCAGGTTTCCAGGTGAACCAGGCCGAGGCTGCCGCACTACATGCTGGGAAAAGCCTAGGTTTTGCTAAAAAGTAGAAGCGGGCTCGCTCTGCATCCTCACGTGTTCTCTGCAACAGCACAGATGTCCACGGATGGGCGGAGAGAAGCCCTATTATCACCAAGCCACTCAGAAGAAACTGAGTCGAAAGGGAGACAATCACTGAGGGCAACAACACTCCAAATAATTTTCTACCCCGGATGCAGCTTTATCCTGCTTAGAACAGAAAAGGTTTCTTGTGAGGGAGAGGGAGTCACGCTGAATACTAAAACGGCACAAAAGGATGAGCAATGTTACGGGGCAAGGAATCAATGAAGACACTTTCGCAAGTCAAGGCAGCAGAAGCCTGGTGTGAGGTCTCATCTAGAAAGAGACGATATTAGGATAACGGAGAGCACGAGTCTCAGGCCACACGCGCCACTGCAATGCTCTGCATTTGTATCCGTTCATTCCAGGGGAGTGCAGGGGTTTGGCACGCAGTTTGGCACATGGTTTGGCATCAGAAAGATCTGAGTCTGAATTCCATAATGGCCATTTAATAGTTAAGTGCCTCCTGGTCAAGTCAACCACCTCTCTAGCCTCAGTTTCATCATGGAAAAAGGCTTAAAAAGCCTTTAAAAAAGGATAGTACCAAGGGTTAAGTAAGGTATTTCCCATTCAAGTCTTCAGTACCTAGTACCTAGTACACGCTCAATAAAACGTAGCAACTGGTGCGTACATTGCTACGGAATATCTGGCACTGTTCTAAAGTACTTTGTGTACCTTAGCTTCACTTAATCCTCACAAGGGCCTTACTACAATTATTATGACCCCTGTTTCAGGGATGAAGAGACTCAGGCACAGAGAAGTGAAGTGACTGTCCGTGCCCATGAGCTGAGCCTGGATTTGAATACGAGCAAGTTGGCATTGCATTCTGCACTCTTACCCACTAAGCTACCCTGGCTCTCCTGTGATCCTTTAATATCCAGGCAGCTCATGGATAGTATGGAACCTTGCAATGAATGAGCAAAAGGAAGAGACAGAGGAAGGAGGGCTGACGGGATGAAAACAGCCATTTCGGAATGCAGATTCTCAGGTAACTAAATGTTTTCAATGGAGAAACAGAGCAAGTGAACATGATTTAGTCTTCACTTCCCTCTGGAAGACAGGCCCTGAAACTTCCCAGCAGACCCCATTTCAGAATGCAGATTCTCAGGTAACTAAACGTTTTCAATGGAGAAACAGAGCAAGTGAAAATGATTTAGTCTTCACTTCCCTCTGGAAGACAGGCCCTGAAACTTCCCAGCAGACCCCAGGCCCAGGCCCTGAAACTTCTGCAACCCTGAGGTCAATTTGCAATCCTAAACATTCCCCACTGCCGGCACACACTGCTTTTGAGGGCAAGCTCATCTCTGTTATTAAGGCCGAATGAAGAGGTCAGAGTAAGGAGGCCATTAGGTGCTCGGATCTGCTTCAGCACAGATACGAAGCTCCTGGTGGCACTATGGCCACACGGACATCTGTAAATTCATCTTGCAGCCACTTAGATTGCCATCTATGTTTCAGGAAGAGGAAGAGAAAAACCAAACTTGGAGCATGCCCTACATAGCACATGCTTGCTGTCCTCATCTAACAAAATCCCTACCTGCCACAGCATATCTCCCTTTGGCCCCAGGCAGAGATAGGCTACCTGGAGGACTCAGTTAATGCATATAAATGTTCAGAAGAAGCTGCCCGTGTAGACTCCCCCATTACTTTTCTTGCCTTTTGCTACTTAGAAAAGACAAAACGTTTATTCAAGTTTCTTTTCTGGATAAAAGTGAAACGAACATTGAATGTGTATTTTCATTTTTCTCTTGCAGAAAATCTAAGGGTTAAAATATGAGGGGGCACTGCTGTCACCATGGCTGGGCAATTCCAGGCATCAGGCGGCATGAACCGTAAGGTCAACAGCACGGGGCTGCAAGAAGGAAAGATTTACAATAAATAATAAAACAGTTCGTAAAAGATTATGGCTGTAAATAGTGATACATTTTGCTAAGTGCCGATTGTGGCACCAATATTTCCACCTTTAACATCTGAGTGCCAACAGGGAGCTGTGCTTCGTGCAGAACAGAAGCCCATCTACTTAAAAACCACTCCTCCCTGTGCACCAGCATTGAAACCAACCTGTTACAGGAACTCTCGTGTTGATGACACTAGCAAAATAAAAGAAGGAAAAGGAAAAGAAGAAGGTAGATACAGTATGTAAGAGAAAGTTGGAAAAAGTACTTTATTTTTTTAAGATTTTATTTACTTATTTGAGAGAGAGAAAGAGAGAGCACGAGTGGGGCAGACGGATGGAGAGGGAGAAGCAGACTCCCCGCTGAGCATGGAGCCCGATTTTGGTGTGGGGTGGGGGGTGGGAGGTGGGTTGAGGGGGCAATACCAGGACCCTGAGATCATGACCTGAGCCGAAGGCAGACGCTTAACCAACTGAGCCACCCAGGTGCCCCAGGAAAAAGTACTTTAAATAAAGACACAGTTATTTCAAAGGAGCAAACGGAGAAGAAATATATTTTTTCCCTTCTAAAAGACAATAGTAAGTCTTAGGACTGAACTTGGGAATGGCCAACAGAAAAGAAAGATTAAACAAGAGAAAGAGACTTTGCTCTATAGTGAATTTTTACTCAGAACCCATAAGGATCTATATACTTCAGGGTAGAATGAAATTCTATTAATGTCGGAGTTTCAGATAAATCACACTGAAGTGATATTCTGACTTCACCTGCATATTCGCAAATTTTTCTTTAGTGAATAAAAAAGACGGTGTATTGTCAAATAAAAGTACTTGATTATCTATTCTTCTATGTATCATACAACAGAACAGGGCCTCAGGATTTTTTCCAAGAGCTGCATCAAATACGTCCAAAAGAATCTGGGTTAATTTTTGTTTTGTTTTATTTTAAGGAAATCTTAAGAATAAGTGATGTGACTCAGATACTTCTGAGAAGTTATATATTGGGAAAGGAGAGCCAGAAGTCCCGTTCTGGAGTGGAGACCTTTTGTGGGGTCAAGGTCTTCGCTCTCTAGCTGCTACCCACTTCCCAGCAGACCCCAGTCCCTTGGCCCCCTCACCAGATGGCCCTGTTTCCAGGGCTTGCCTCTCCTCTAAGCCCCAGTAAAATGCAAGTCAGTAAAAGATGAGCTTTCTGTATTGATATATATCCTGTTATTTTTAAAGGACTGAAATTCCATATATTAATCTAAAACCATTGTACTGGGTTTTTTAAAAAACTCTGACCTCTGAATCACTTCAACCTTGAGACACACCCCAAGAGTGACACACCACATTAACATTTTGAAGTGAGCAGGAAGCACCGGCTGCAAAAACAATCTTCCACGTCTCCAGAAGCCTCCAGAAAAGACAGGCAAGGGAACACAGTGATTCCAAGAATAAATCTTACTCTAGTTCAAGGACTTTCTGCCCATGTGGAATATGGATGTGACAGACTGAAATGGATACAGGTAACTTTCACATGGAATCTCCATGCGTAGATAACGACACTAAAGGAAATGACAGCCAACTGGAAATGTTTTCTTTGAACAAAACCTAGACCTGGCTAACAAACACACAAGACCTTCCTTGCCGAAGAACCCAGAACGAAAAGGGTTGTGTGTTTTTTTAAAGCTTTTCCCACTATCAAATACAAAAGACAGGATTATTCTAAGATAAAGAATAGGGGAACTATTTGGATTAGTTATAACTATCTTCTCAACATTTCCTCAAGTACTTTAAGGTCAGAAGAAACTTTATGAGAAGCTGGAGTAGCTTGTGGGAAAATATGCCCACAACTGAACAACAGAAAGAACATCACCACACTTTATTTTTGATATTTCATTTTTTAAAAAAGGTCAAGTAACATTATTTCATTTTCAACTTAATTTTCATGATTAATGCATGAATTTTTGGGACGTCCTTATTTTTTATCTCAAATATCACTGGTCTTGATTAATTTCTTTGCTAATAATTTATAATGGAATAAGAGATGCTTAATATACTTTTATATATTTACATATCTACATGTTTTGTAACATTTATAAATGATTGTATTTGAAATACATTAAATGCTCAGTTCTACAGATCTTTGTAAAAGAATTTTTAGTATTGGGGCACCTGGGTGGCTCAGTTGGTTAAGCATCTGCGTTCTGCTCAAGTGATGATCCCAAGACCCTGGGATCAAGCCCTGTGTTGGGGTCCCTTCACTTGGTGGGGAGCCTGCTTCTCCCTCTTCCTCTGCCCTTCTCCCCTACTTGTGCTCTCTCTCTCTCAAATAGATAAATAAAATCTTTTTAAAAAATCAAAAAAAAAATTTAAAAAGCAGTGTTTTTTTAAAAAAAGAATTTTTAATACTTTACAAAACACTGGTTAGGTCATTTTGCTCAGGTATAACAATTGCTCTATGTCACCTTGGACAGTATGTGGTCCTCCCAACTTCCAGCTTGGGCCCTCAATTTCATTTTGGATGGGAGAGTAGCTGCTGCTTCTGAAATGGGCCCAGATATTAATATTTTAGGTATAGCAGTCAGTGCCAATTTTCCTATGAACATTCTAGCAGTCTGTTAAAAAAGTAATCATTTAAAAGGAAAGAAAACAGTTTTAAATGGTGCCCACCAACACTGCCCTTCTCTTTGCAACACCACAGAAATAAGGACCCCCGATTCTTTGAATGATTTTAATGTATTTATTTTAATAAAATAATTTGAACATGGGGGTGGGGAAGAGTGCTCACGACTAAAACTGACTGCAAGCCTCTGACCCGAAGACAACTCTGACCATTCAAAACAGCAAGCTTCCGATTCAAGCTTGAAAGGGACACAACAGAGGAGACCACCTGCAACCCCAGTGGGCAGGTCTGGAAACCCCGTTGTTGCTCATGTTGGGTGCACACATTTTCAAAGAAAGAAGGACTATACTGAATCAAACGTGAATTAATCACTATACATTGGCAGGCTTCAGCCAGGACATTTATCTACAAATTGAGGCTGGCACTGCAGACTCAGTGGGTTTCTAAATGGGGCTTGTGGGCAGATGGAGAACCAAGGTCATTCTACTACTCATATGGGCACCAGATTTTCATCTTTAATTTTCAGAGTTGACAAAAAAGCTAAGACGTGTCTCCTCCTCCTAGTCAATTGATATGACCGCATACTTGGCTGGTGCAACTTTCTCAGCAATTAAAAACACTCAGATGTGTTGTTGATTCTGTACGATGTACAATGGCATTGTGGAAAACATTCTTATTTTTTAGACATACATATCAAAGCATCTGAGAGTGAATGTTATGATGTCTGAGATGTGATTTAAATATATTTTTTAAAGATTTTGCTCATTTATTTGAGAGAAAGTGAAAGAGCACAAGCAGGGGGAGCAGCAAAGGGCTCCCAGCCGAGCAGGGAGCCCAATGCGGGACTCAGTCCCAGGACCCTGGGATCATGACCCAAGCCGAAGGCAGACACTTAACCATCTGAGCCACCCAGGCGCCTGGGATATGATTTAAATTGGAGGGAAGAATAGGGTCATGAAGTAAAGCATGGCAAATGTTTTCTCAGTGGGTGATGGGACCGTAGTGGTTTATTTCATTATTCCTTCTACTTTGTTTTGAAATTTTTCATAATAAAAAAAAATCAATAACAACAATCAAACGAAAATTCCAATCCAGACAAACCACCAAAGAGAAAAATAAATGGCATTAAAAGAAAATATACAAAAGAACAAATACAAATGTTCCCTGTGAACAGAACGCTTGACATCAGTAGGAATCAATAAATAGAAGGATTTTAACTATAAAATAAAATTTATAACCTCCCAATAGGTAAAAAAAAAAAAAATTTTTTTTTAAAGGATAACACACAAGACCTTTGAAATATTTTCTCTCTCTATCTCTTATTAGCTTCTGGTAGAATTATAGGTTCAACTTTTTTGAAAGTCCATTGGCCCAATCATGCAAAAGCCTGGAAACTGAATGGTTTTTTTAAGTCAATTTATCCCAAGTTTGTTTATGTTAGCAACAACTTGGGAAAACAAAACAAAACAAAACCCTTGATATTCAATAATAGAGGGCTGATTGAATACATTAGGACACATGCAAACATTGAATACTACGTAAACATCAAAAGAATAATATTAAGTTATGTTTACGGATATGGAAAGAAGTTCTTAGGATATCGCTAGGTGAAAAGAGAAGCCTGCAAAACTGTATATATAGTAGGATCCAATTTTTATAGGAAAGTATACATATACAAACAGACAAAAATTCAGCCAGGAGATACACCACCAACTTGGCAGTGGCCGTCTCTACGTAGCAGCATTGATTAGAAATGACTGTTTTTTCTTCTTTATGTTCTCCTATATCCTCCACCAATAAAAGTTCTTTTTACAACTTAAAAAAAGACTTAAGTTTTGCAGTTTAGGACCCTTTATTTTTAAAGAGACTCCTAGTCTTTTAAAGAGGAAGCTGAGGGATGATATAACTGACAGCAGTGTTAAGACCTAGACAGGCGCAAGTGTATGTAAATTAGGATTCCAACAGGATCAGTCAACTTCAGCTGGAGAAAGGCCAAAAGCTCTGGAAGGGAGAGGCCGTTGAAAATATTATAGAACAACAGAGCATCTTACAAAGAAATATTTATTGGTAATGTGTTCTTATTTTCTTCTTTCAAAAGCACAAATGCTTTCTATTTAGGGCTGTCTCAGAGGCGGGCCTGTCTGTACAACCTAACACCAAGTTTTCAAGGAACAATTCCTGCTGCTCCAGCTCGAGCATTCATCCACTGTGGGGCCAGGAAACTTCTCAGGACAAGAAGCACAATGCCAGGCCTTGTGGAGGGCTGCTGCGGCGGGGAGGCCAGGCCCGGGGAGCCGGAGCCAAGCACAGGCCACGGAAGTAAACCTGCACATCCGGATCCATGAAATGTCAGCTTGTGAGGGACCGGGATCTCCCTCGGGACTCTGACTTCATGCATAAACAAGGACAATGGGCTTTCTGCTGAGGTGAGCAGAGAACAGATGAACTCAGTCTTCCTTGCGGTTGCAAAGACTCTGTCCTGTGGAAGCTGTAGGTAACGCCAGTGAAATGCGGCTGCTTCCTGGCCTGCTGCATCACCCCAGAGGGCTTTTCACCCCTAAACAGAGGTCAACCCTTCTAAGTCTGATATGCTTCTAGTAACAACCATGGAGACGCTCTTGAGAGAAAATCGCAGATAAGAACAGGACTGAGCTAGCACCTAAACCACATATACCTTTGGGTCATGTCACCCCTGCCTAACTTGTCAAAGGTGGCTAAGGGAGAAAGCTAGATATCTACTCAGAGAGACTTACACATTTACACTTCATCCCTGGCTATTCTGAGTTACACAAACAAGATGGACCACGACTGCAAGCCGGTAGAAGGAAAGGCGGCAGAGCTCGTGGGAAATGAAGAAAAGGCACAGCCCTCTTTAGATCCTCAAAAGGAGACTTAAACTCGTCTCTTTACAATAACACAATACCAAATGGTTCTGGAAGCATATTGTTTCAACTTTAATAGTTCGATATAGGCATCACAGATGGAAAGAAAAATGGCAGGGGTGATACTTACAGGACAATGGAGTTCAGGAATAAAACATAGTGAGAAAGGTCTGGTGAAATAAGAAGGAAAAATACCCAAGCGGCAGCAATGGACAAAATAATTTCAGGCTATATGTAAAGCAAAATAAATATATAAATCTACTGTATTCAAGGGTGAGTTTAAGTTCTTTGAAAACTGAAAACTCAAAGATAAGTTGAAAAGGATGTATTGCCAATGAAAAGACACTCAAGTTAACATTTGTGTCAGAACAGCTGTGGACAGTGGTGCAGGTTGTGTACTGCACCAATGTACAACACATGGGGGGCCTACTTAACGCCACAGATATCAAAAATTTATGTATTTACTGTGACAGTATTCCAGTAGGTGGCAGTATCTTGAGGAAAGGTGTCTTAAAATTTGCAATGGCACCATATAGCCCTCTAGGAGCCTTGCCTTCACCAAAAAAAGCACCGAATGTCTTAACTGAAGGGACTCCATGAAATTAGTAGCAATTTCCATTTTTTAGAAACGGAATCTCAATGCATTTAATTCTTAAGTCCTAAAATTTAATGGGTAATGAGAAAATGTGGAGAGCTACTCAAAAATCACCAATTTTGTGTGCTCTGTTTCTTGTTTATTTTCTTAATTGCTTTTATCTAATCCAGTGTTCTTTGTAAGTAATCTTTTACTTTTTAAGGTAATAGAGCATTATTCTCTTAGGCCTTCTAAAAAATGAAAAGAGGAAATTGTACAAACTGATGCTTTTCCAAATGTGTACAATTTCTATTACTGAATCATAAATATTTAAGGACATGCGTCCAAACAATCACACAGGAAAATTCTACATTGGACACTTCCAAGTGCATACGTCTTTCAGTGAGCACTGTAAGTGCCATTATCGAAATCATAACAAAGATCCCACATTGCGAATTCTGAAAATTGGGCAAATTAAACGTTGGTTGGCATGGCGTGATATAAGTGTACTTTTCTCCGATTGTCCCACTTCTGCTTTTTGTCTTGTAAGGGGAAAAGGACAACTCGGGTAAACACTTCCTTACTTTTGGAAAAAAGTAAGCCAGGTGTGAGAAGTTTTTCTTAAGGCCTGCAATCTTATATCCCCATGGACACTGAATTATTAACGGGTAAAAGAGAGAACAAATAACCAAGAGAGGGTTCTTGGCAGCCATTGTTTGACGTTCATGGTGTTACACAACATTGAGCATGTCCAATTCACTGCCAGGAGCTATCTGATTCTTACTCTAGGGTTCCATTTTCCTATTTCGATCTTATCCAGCATCTGGCGGGGTGATGGTCCATGTCAGAAGATGTAGATCTTCTTATTCTTCCATTAAACTTTGGGATCTGGTTATGATATCATGCCTCATATATTTTCATCAACAAATGATCATATTAGCTGGTTATCTATTCCCTGCATAATCTAGGCTTGTGCTACGAAAGGAAATAAAAAATCAGGATTTTATTAGTCTCTTAAGTGTTCAGTCCTTCTGTTCTCCTGGGTCTGGCTGGACTGTCTCCTCATCTCATTTATCAGGTAGAATGGCATTAAGAACGCTCCGTCCATGCACTATCTCAAAGGAGAATGCACAGCCTTCTTTACACTTAGATTGAATTTGCTAGACTCTGAGGTTAAACAGGCAAAAGAACTGCTGTTTTAGCATTTACGGAGAAGTTCCAACTAAAGGACTGATTCAGTGGAGGTGCCCCTAGGAAGGCACAAACAAAGGTGGAAGGGTTAAGGTCAAGGCATTGGTGAGCAGGACCACATGATCCAATCATTCCAGCTGTTAAGTAGATTGATTTTTTTGCCTGGCTACATGGTGCACTTCCATAGATTGTTTTTCTCCTTCACTTTTGGGAAGATGATACTAATTTAAGCAGCTGAGTCTCAGCTCTTGGGGTGAAAGAAAAAGCATTCTAAAACAAGTTCTTAAAATGATATCTGGGATTTGCTTTAAAATAATTTAGCGGGAGGGAGAACAAAAGGAGGGGACTTCTCAACAAGGGTCATGAGATGATCATTGTTCAGACCGAGTGATGGGTACTTTCTCTACTTTTGTGTATGTTTGAAATTTTCCACTGAAAGAGTTTTTTTTTACAAATGAGGTAGAGAGCCAATGATCCAGAAACTTGCTAGTTATTTGTTTCAACCTTTAGCTTCACCGAAACCATTTTTTTTTTTTAAATTGCTAACAAGGAATGCTGTCTAACATCATTTTCTCTCTCCCTGTCTGCCCATCTTATAATAGAGATACTAACAAACAGCAGCATTGTCAATGGAAAGGATCTGACAAGGAGGGAGGTACCAGCAGCCCATATGGGATGGACGGAGAGCTGTACACACATCCCCAAACTTCATGTTCTCTTGGTGCCCAGGCATGGAAATCCGCACCCCGCATCTCCTCTGGTTGGTAAGCACATACTGGCACGCTAGCTACAGTGTTTCTTCCTAGGCTGCTACATTTTCCCTTAGTTCTTGTGGTTGGAATGAGAGTCAAGACCAAAAAATGACAAACAACTGTGGAGAAAGTTGTGGGTTTATACAGAACAGGGAGAGAGAATCACTTGCTTTCTTCCAGGATTGCACATCTCTTCTCTGCTCTCAGCCCCCTGGACACCCAGACTCTAGGAGCAGGAGATCTCGCTGAGTGGAGGAGCTGAGGTGCCCCCGGCATCTGGAAGAGCCTGACCCCAGCACGGTGCTGCAGCCAGCGTACCAAGGCCCGCCCTTCAGAGTTAAACAACCTTTAGTGTACCCAGCAACTCTCAAACATGGCAGATTATGAGCTGGACTGCCACCGTTCTGGACAGCCAGCTTCTTCTGGAAAACCTAGAAGAAGATTCCACTAAGTACCTAAAGATCGGAGATGAGGAAATTTGGAGGCTTGATGTCAATCTTTTTGAAAAGTATCTCAAATCCTACCCTAAAACGTAACCCCCCTGAGCTGACCTTGTGCATACAAAATAAGAAAGAGTTCCTTCTAAAACAGGAATCAAAAGAGAGAGGGAGCTGGCATTTTTTCCCCTGCTGTCCCTGCTATCAGTTAACTGAGGTTAAAGAGGATTTTTTGGCACAAAGCCGCTCATTCTATTCCACCTGAACTAATGGGGTGAGAAAGTAAAAAAGAGACCTGTTTGAGGAGAGGCTAATTGAACAAGTTCCTACTCAAAGGAAGAATAAAAACACACCAAGGATTCCACAGAAGGAGAATAAACCCAGAATTCTGTAACACGGCTATATGAACACTGTACCATGTTGGGGGCTCATAGCAAGCACCTCTCCCTCTGCTTTGGGCAAAAGATCTGATTTGGATTTCTTCTTACTCATAATCTCCCAGCAAGAGAAGAATTTAAAGATTGCCTCATTTTTGCCAAATGGCTAAAAAAATTTCTCTTCTATCCTGTAATTATGCCCTAACTCCAGCCAAGGCAATTTAGGCTATGGGATGCATTTTGCTCATTTGGGGCTGGTTCAAACCTCCTCTTAGTCTTCCCAGAGAACACCTGAAAAGCACAAAATAACATGGCTTCGCAGCATACCTTTCTGTTATATAAATATGATGATGTGATCTTAAAGATCCAGCAGAAAACCACCACGGGGGGCTGTCGGTCCCGCCCATGCTCCTTTATTGCATTAGCACGCTCACCAAGAGCGAGCGAGGGAGCAAGTGGCTGGCAGTGCTGGTGGCAAACGGTGAGCAAGAATGGCCTTCACCCTTGGAGCCCCGGCAACTAAGAGGCTCCATATCCCTTGCTGGTGGGGACCTAAACTGGTGAATAGCATGGGGGCCCAAAGAGCTCGCCCCTTGCCTCCTGGCAGAATTTACCCTATGGTGCGATTCATGCTCCAGAATTCTCCATGGGATTGAGCTGAAGCCGGAATCCAGCAAAAACTACATCCTTGCTCTACAACTTCCCCTTCCCTCTCCTGCCACCTTCATTGCCCAGCAGAGTCCTCTGAAAGCACTCCCTCAATAAAGCCCCTGACAGGAATCCCTGTCTCAGGCTCTGCTTCTAGGGAACCTGACCAGTAACACTTCAAGAAACCTACGGGAGCAAATTAAAACTAACATTTTATTATTTTTAGTCTGCTGTCTTTCATTGTCTCCCAGTCAGGACAATTTCATGGGTTTAGAGCCATGGACACAAGCACAGATACTAAATAGTCTTTTACATGTGGAAGGTCCACTGGAATCTGTAATCTACATAACATCTCCTATTCGGACAACCAACTGAACAGACAAACAGCCCTCCCAGCCCCCAGATCCATTTCCCAAAACAATGCGCAGCCCAGATCGCAAGACCCATTTTCCATCTGTGGACTTAATACGCAGAAGCAAGGCTGGTACCACTCTTCCGTTCTGCTACAGCAGGTTTCGTGTTCCTAATACTATCTGAACTTTGTGTGAGGCCAGCTGGCTCTGTTTTAATTACTATTTGACATTTGATATTCCTAAATTCCAATTCATAGAATTAAAAAGAAAAAAACAACTCGGGTTAAGGTTCAGATGAGCACTGTTTACATGCCTGATGATGCTCTGAGGGCAACTCATACCACCTCAAGAAAGAAAAACCTCATTTATCTTCTGTTGCAAGAATTAAAAGCACAAAACCAGTCAACTGTTCCCATTAGGAAGAATCTAAGTTTGCTCGGGAAAGCATAGTTCCTTGATTTAAAGCCTTCTTGGGAGCCCACATCTCATTCTCCCTGTTCCTATTTCATCTGGTAAAGCCCGCATCTTGGGTTCACTCAGGAACTGGAGGGTGGTCTGAGGGTGGGGGATGGTCCCTGAAAGCTAGAGTGCCTATCTCCCCCAGGGTTCCTTTTTCGCAGTGGTGGGGCGTGTGAACCACAGTTCAGGTGTGCACGGCCTTCCAGGCGGGGGATGAGTGGTGGCATGGGCCGGTCCTCCTCCTTCCATCTGGCAAACGCATGGGCAGCCCACCCTGGCTGACCTCCTCCAACTGCCTTTGGCAAACGTATAGCATCCTTATCTACGGCTGTTAATGACAAAGGTTTTCCTGCAGCCTTTTAAAGCATTTTCTCTCCCTTTAAAATGTTCTGCCCTCCTAACAAGGCTGTGAGGTAAAAAGCTGGGCTATCCTTGGTGACCAGTGATCAGCCCACACCTGTGGAGCCACTTAGGAACACAGCTGCCATAAGAACCTTGGTCTCCTGAGTGGGTGACGCCTTCCTGAGGTACGGACCCAGCTCCCGATCCCAGCTGTGCCACCCATTTAAACTCCCAAGTCAAGAAACTTCTGCAAAGAGAATAATCATATGACCTACTTCACGAAACTATTATAAGGAATTAAAAACAAGAACATCTGGAAAATTCTCCAGCCAAGTAACAGCTATTAGATGTTTGATAAATATTAGTGGTCTTTCCCCTTGGCACTCTTGCTTTCTGTATTGTTTCCACAAAATTTCTAACACAAACTAGGGGCAAAAGGCATGACTCCTTTGAACCGGCGGGAGAAAATAGTTTGGGGAACAGTGTGCAACACGTGATTGGGGCCTAATGGTCCACAGAGGGGGCGCTCTGAGGGGACACCCCCCCAATAAAATGGCATACCTGGTGGTGGTCCGAATGGTGTTTTCTTTTGTGTGATTGTGCTCTTTGCTCACTTTTTCTGTAAGGAGAAAGAATGAAACATCCCTTTTAGGTCATTCGTATTCAATTTGTGTCTCTAAGGCTTAAACAGAAACTCCCTCAACGTTTCTTTTTCTCTTGTGGTTTTCTTTTGGTTTCCTTTTTAAATATTCAAACCCTCCCTGTCTTATTCGTAAAGACAATCATTAAAAGCATATAGACAGCAGCCACAAAAATATTTTAGTAGAAACCAATCAAAGGGAAACAGTCACTGACAAATTTCAAGTGTGTTGTCTGGTTTTAATGAGGCTTTTATAAGTACACATACACACAGAGAGATGTGCACAGAACCCGTTATTTCTACATCTTTCCCCAGCTGAAAATTTCTGCTTTCCTCTGATTCAGCATGAAAATCGCAGTTGCTGCAACTGTTACGCTTCTGACTTTGATGACAGCCTTTAAGCATTCTGTATTGTCAGGCCCCTTTGTGAGAGGGGATATAAAAACAGCCATAAGACCTCTGGGTTCTGCAGTCATCGAGCGCTTATTCTGATAAATGTCACCAGGGACAAAAAAATATCATTAGACAAGCAGAGGTAAACCCTCCCTTACTCTGTCTTGAGGTCTGTATCTACCAGCTGTCAGAAATTATTTAATTAGCTTTCAAGAACACAAAAGTTGAACTCTGGCCTTCCCAGTCCAGTTCAAATGTGAGGACTCTGCCCTGACTGTCACAGCTCTCAACGGCTTCACCATGCAGAGAAAACCTGGCCCATTAGGCAAGGGTTTCAGATTTCCATGGCGGGCAAGTAGAAAACTCCTGATCTTAGGGATCTCTGAACAAATTTAAACAGATATTTGGAAAAATGAAAGGCTTACAACATTTGCCCAGGACTTTGTAACGGCGTGCGAGTTGGTGTGGACAGTTGCTTTCTGTCCACTCGACAATGACAATGGGGATGAATTTGGATTCACAGGCAGTATTCTTCCAGAGAGCAGGAAACCGGGGCTAAAAGACTTGCCTGAGGTCACCCAGGCAGTGAGAGTGCCAGGGTGAGAACACTCAGACACAAAGTTTGTCACTGATAGTAGACAGTGATAATGTACTGTGAGAGACAGAGACTTTCTGAAAAACCACACTGGCCTCACTTTTGCAAATTTTAACTGCTAGGTAATTTTCAAAGTTATATTGTTTTTAGATATGCTTTCAGCCGTTTAAAAAAAGGCATCTTGTAGGATTTGGAGCTTTGGGAAGCTTGCAAAGATCCACGTGTTCTGTGAAGTTTACGGAATTTACTGTTTCCATTACTGCAGGGCTTTGCACAAAGAACAATCCTTGTTTGAGTACGAGGAGGCCACCATTTTTGGGACCAACTGATAGTTTCAAGCTCTGAGCTGTGTCAGCTGGCCAACAAGAAGGTGAACTATCATGATGGTATGCAGATTCTAGCTTCTTTTCCCTGATATTTTTCTTAGCAGGGAAAGCAAGTGAATACTTAAATAATGAGGCATCTCATGGAGTTTTGAATATGTTATCCGTAACAAAACAGAGTTTATCAAACATTAGTAACAGACTTTACTGATACATGAACTGCTGTATGTAGGCCAATGCTCGGCTGTGGACAAGCTGTGTGTATTTCATATGAATCTGAATCTTATATGTGTATACATCTTCGATGTCAATCATGTTCAGTAATAACAGCATGTTAAATTTATTAAGGACAAACACTATGCAGCTTCAAAGAGTTAACAACCAAGAGGACCCTCAATTGTTCTATCAAGACACTTAGCTGAGCTGCTAATTCCTATACCTGTGAATTCCAAGTATTCAAAGTAGAAACAATTGGTTTACAGAAAAATGCTCTGCAAGGGGAGAGCTGGAAAGAGTCCTTACATTTTCATCTTCTCCCTTTCCTTGATTTTTTTTTTTTTTTTTTTTTAGTTNTTGGAATTCATGGTAATTCAGTCACTGTTGGAGTAAATTGAAGTTTATCTTTTGAACATCAGAGGAAAAAAAAAGGCTGTTAATCAGATCAACTGCCTAAGCAAAAGTAGAGGTGAGATGTTTAGCCTAGTCAACAGGGATCATTTGCACAGAATTGAATAGAGTTCTAACTTCAAATGATTCTTAACTATTTATTAAAGAAAGTTTGGCAGGAGTTCCCCTTGGCAACATTTTATTAACTGTTAGTTTGAGTGGCAGGATGCATGTTAAAGTAACAAAATTGATTTCTGTCTGAAAAATCCTATAACGCGGGTGTTTTTACTTTGTTAGAGTGGCTTTCCTTCCAATGATTCCCAATTATTGACATTTTCCTGCACAGAAACGTACCTGACAGTTGAAAGAGAAGCTCCGAAGCCATCTTCACAGAGATATCCTGACTGAAGAGGCTTCTCTCTGGGGGCACTCTGCCCTCTGGCATCTTCTGTAAGGGTTCGGTTTTCTCTCGCCCGATTAAAGTGCTATAGCCAACATTCCGGCTGGGTGATACCGAGACATGCGAGTCCTGGATGTCAACCTCCATGGGCTCCTCTTTAATCTTCACCATCTGAGTTTCCTTGTAGCTTTCCGCTGTAAGCAGGTGAACGAGGAGAAACCAGAATACCATCGTTTTAGAATTCTGAACCAAACCCAGTTTCTAATCACAGGAAGAACCACGAGGATCGTGTCTGGGAGCAAGGGAGAAGAACACCACAGCACAGGGGCACACAGATGGGAAGAAGACTAGTTCAGCCCACCTGGTTTCCTGAAAAGGGAGGGAACTGAAGCCCAGAGAAAGTAAGTGACTTGCCCAAGGCCACACCCGAAGGAGCAGAACCAGGCCCAGCCAGAGACTGAATCTAGCACTTGGCCGGTGACTGGGGTCTCCTGGACACTCCCCCGTGCGCTCCATTCTCTCTATACTGTGCTGCTTCCGGAACTAATGGAGAACGTGGTGAGCGTCTGTCCTTGTTTCAGAACTTACTCAATTTCAGCCAATCAAATCACAACGAACATCTTAATATGACAATTGTCTCCCTCTATTTTTAAAGCTCTGACCAATTTTTTTTCTCTCTCTTCTAGGCACCTAAATTAATAAAGGGTAAACAGGGTCGATTCAACCAAGACATTTATACCTTGCTGGGAGCTAGTAATCCTCAAGACCACCTACGAAGTTAATTGTAGCCCAAGGACCAACGCTTAGAAAAACAGCAATCTTACAGGTTATAATAATGGTTCAATTTACTGACTGTTGTTGCTTTAGGTGTGACTATTCGATGTTTGATCTTTAGTCTGAAACACACATTCACCTTGCAAAGTCGGACTGTCTTTACAGTCCGTGCATTCTGTAGAGCTAATGACAGAGCATCTTTGAAACAAGGTGGGGCAATCAGCCCAGCCATTAATTTGGGTCACTTTAAAATGAGCACACTTTCAAATCAATAAGCATTTATTAGTAACTATAGTGTACTCAGCATTCTGGGGGAAAAAAAAAGAGGACATAGATAGAATAGTGGGTTGAATCGTGACCCCTCAACATCTGTCTATGTCTTAATCCCAGGAACATGTGAATGTCACCTTATTTGGACAAAGTATATTTGTAGACGTGATTCAGTTAAGGATCTCAAGATGAGATCCTTCTAGATTATCCGGGTAAGCCCTAAACCCAATGATAAGTGTCCTTAGAATAGATAGATAAGGACAAGACACAGGGGAGGGGCACATGGCAACAGAGAGAGTGCTTTGGACTGAACATGTGTTCTACCCTCTGCCCCAAAATTAAGATGTTGAAACTTCATACCCAATGTGATAGTATTTGGATGTGGGGCCGGTTAGTCATGAGGATGGAGCCATCATGAATGGATTAGTGCCCCTATAAAAAAGACTCCAGAGAGCTCCCAGACAGCAAATATTTGGGCTCTTTGATTTTGGACCTGCCAGCCTCCAGATCTGTGAGAAATACATTTTTGTCGTTAATAAGCCACCAGTCAATGGATTCTGTTATAGAAGCCTGACCGGAGCAAGACAAGAAATTGGAGTCATGATGGCCACAAGCTAAGGATTTCCCAGAGCCACCAGAAACTAGGACAGGTAAGGAAAGAGGCTCCCCAAGAGACTTCAGATTTCGGGCTACTGGACTCCAGGTTGTGAGGGAATAAATTTCTGTTGTTTTAGGTTACCAAGTTTGTGGTAATTCATGATGGATGGATGGATATAGCAATAAGAAGCAGTAGGAAGCAGACAGGACAGATGTGAAAGGGGAATCTCATTGTTGTAAGCTGGGTGGTTAGAGAAAACTACGTATTCCTTACGAAGCATAAGACAGGGGAGAGCCAAGTACATGTGTAGTTTATCGAGTTGTAGTAAAGAAGATGGAAGAGCACTTTTAATTAAATGATTGCAATTAATATAGTGTTGTCAATAAAAGCTATATAAGAAGTGGGCTAATTGTTCTTTTCTCCTTCCTGACATATTACACATGGTTTTCAGGGTAAATGACTTGTTTTTTTTTTTTTTTTTTCAGCAACTAAACTGCCAAGCAACTGTTATATTTAATTTAGATCCCCTCCCCCTTTCCCTATTCCCTCCAAGCTGTTGTTTCTCCGCTTATCTATGAAGCTCATAAAAACCAAGTTGATTCAATCACACTAAAAAAAAAAAAAAAAAGAAGAAGAAAAAAGAAAAGAAAGAAAAAAGAAAAGAATACGAAGCTTTCAAAGTTACATAGTTTTTTTGCCTTGATTTGTAGTCCACCTGATTGTTTCTGGAGAATGGACTGCACCCCTTGCAACCTCTCGGGGATTTGATGGCCCAACAGCCACCCTGACCTCTAGCTACCTCACCCATAGGTGCAGTCACAACACACATTCCCTCTTTGTGCTCCCTCAAAGTACGTAATATTTGGAAAATAAACAGTGGGGTCAGTGACACAGGTATGTAATGATGTCTCTCAACCCTGCTAGTCATTCCGAGGCTTGAAGGCAAACACAAAAACATACTAGGAAAGGATTCACTTAATTCCACAAAAATCTCAATGATCTGAAGAGCACAGCTAGGAAGAAGCTCCATTATCTTTATCTTTTTCCATCTCCTTTCCCCAGCTTTGCCCCTGGGTTAAAAATCATCTGACTATGTGTACCACTGGCTTGAATGGTATCAGGTTTTGAAAGCTACTTGGGATAATTTCAAGCATGATTTACATGAAGTGCTTTCTGCCCTTTCTTATGACAACTCTTGACCTTTCACAAATGCACAAAACACTGATTACTGATAAAAAAAAAAAAAAAAACCTTTAGCACTTTTAATCTACCTGATAGATTCCAGACTCACAGAGAAGAGTTTTCAAGCGACATCTCAATGGGCAAGTGAGACATAATATAAGAAATATATAAGAAAATATTTGCCAACTGTTCTCTTGCCTTTTTTTGTTAAAGTGGGGTTTCTTCACCTGAGTCAGCACTGTTGATATTTGGGGCCAGATCCTTCTCTATCTGGGGAGGCTGAGCCGTGAGGAAGGTTAGCAACAGCCCTGGTTTCCACCTACTAGATCTCAGTGGCACCCATCCTCCAGGTGAGACAAACATGAACAACTCCAGATGTTGCCAATATCCTCTGGGGGCAAAATCACCCCAACTGACAACCACTGCTGTAAAGTTTTTGCCACACTTCCGTTTTCAAACCCCTTCCCCCAAATTGAATCAGAACCCAAGTCAAATAAGAAAGAAAAGCTCCTCTTAAGTTCTAGCTTAAGGCTCCCCCACCTATTATTCACCATCTCAGCCTGGTGCCTGGACAGGCTGGCCTAGGAGGCAGGAGGAGGCTGATTTGGGAACATTTCCTCAGTCGGCTACAGATCCCACTGATCCTCTCTCTCCTTTGCCTGAGATGTCCTGACAAAACAGCAGTTGAACTAATCATTTCACTCACTCTTAGCTTTGACTCTCACACCGAGGGACATGTCTACCCATCCAGGGTTTTTACTCTTTCCCATCACCTTCCCTCTCCACACATATCGAAAATCCTTTTAGAATCTCTTCCTAAAATAATAGGCCAAATACTAATTTTACCCCAAGTGGCCTATACTGCTATTCCGAGAAGAAAACTGCCACATGGAAAAAGATGAGAGACAGTGTTAACAGTAAGGTTATGCCTGGGAAGTGGGTTGTAGGTGACTATTTATTGCAATGCTCATTTGTATCTTTTAATTTTTCTTTGATCAATACAGATATTCTGTCATTTACTTACATTTTTAAAAACTAAAAAATGACTACATATGCCCATAAAAAGATGATTATTCCGGGGCGCCTGGGTGGCACAGCGGTTAAGCGTCTGCCTTCGGCTCAGGGCGTGATCCCGGCGTTATGGGATCGAGCCCCACATCAGGCTCCTCCGCTATGAGCCTGCTTCTTCCTCTCCCACTCCCCCTGCTTGTGTTCCCTCTCTCGCTGGCTGTCTCTATCTCTGTCGAATAAATAAATAAAATCTTAAAAAAAAAAAAGATGATTATTCCCTCTTTTAGAAGCATTTAGAACACTGTGTATGCCTGGTGGCATTGCAAGAGTGGGTTTGCAAATCAGATAAGTCCGATTCAAACCGTTTGACAACCGCAGGTGAAAATCATGAGAATATCATAATACAGTCTTTTCTACTTTCACCAACACAGTACACATAAGTAATTGTCATTAGTATTATTTCATTCATCACTCATTTGGTCATCCCACCATTTTTAAAATGTCTACTAGGGCCTATGTACTAGGATGGAGGAGATGTGGGATACGGAGGCAAAGACATGGCTCTTGCCCTCAAGCACTTTAAATCTACATGAATGATCAAACAAGTATAGACAGCCCTCTAACAAAAGAGGTAAAATTAAAATACAACATGGGAAGAGGAGTCAAGGAAGACCGGGAACCAAAGCACAAAGGTGGAATTGTACTCTGCCTGGGGTGTTTGGAGAATACCACGTTGGCTGCTTTGGCTGGAGGGCCAGAACTGAGAGATGGCAATGGCACCTTGAGTAAGCAAGACTCATAGGGTGTAAACATAAAAGCAACTCTACTTCTGTCTTCCACTGTCTCTTTAAGCCTGCCCTGCAGGAAGAGTTCCTTCCCCGTCCCTGGGTGAAAACTTGGGCAGGCCCATAACCTGAGAATTCTTAGAGAATACAAAGCTGTATTGTCCTTGGTCTTGATTCAGAATCCAGAAGGTCGAATCCACGTGTGAGTCTACAGTTCCACCTCCTGGGAGGGGAGTCTTTGCCCCTCCATGGAAGGGGCTACAGGTAGCCTTTTGCGGGGGAGGGAACTGGTTCCTTGGTTCCTTCTCCCTCTCTTGTTGCCTTCTCCCCAGCACAGAGCTGTCTTTTCAGACCATAGAAGAGAGCTAGAGGAGCAGGGGGAAGAGAGGGAAGGAGAAAAGATGGAAAGCTCTCTGCTATCCCATTCTAGAATGGTTTCACCCTGTTTAGGCCAGCAGGAGTTTCTCTCATGGGATTCAAGCATGGCATCTTCAGAGACCTGGAATTTTGAAGTGATCTTTCCCCCAAAGTTCCCTTTATGTGGCCAAACTCCCTCTTGTCTGGGAACCCTTATTCCCTCCACTGCCCTAGGAATCCACTTGTCCCCTTCCATCCCCCTTTGTCATTGTCCAACCACCAATCGGCTAGGCGGCCCCACCGGAAGGCGTTTAAGGCCATACCCATGCCAGCCCTCCTGCGGAAAAATGGTCTACACTGGGGCTGTGGTTGACAGCTGCCTCTGTACTTGATCGTACGAACAGCGCAAGCTCAGCCCCTCACAGCACAGCAGCGTCTCTCACGCACGCAGTCCCCAAAGCAGCTCGCCATTTCCCACCCTCAAGCTTTCCCAGGCGGCCATGGGACACCAGAGCACGAGGCTCCACGCCTGAGGAAAACACACGACAAACGCCCCAGGGGGCATCCCTTAAGCCGTGCTCTCTAGATTTGGGGTGAGGCTGGTACCCCTTCCCTCATCCCTGCCACCCTGTAGTGGGGGGATCACAACACAGTCGTCTCCAAGATTCCCTCACCTCCACCTTCAACCGCCTCTCACTTTCATACTCTCAGTTTGGCCAAGAGGTCCAAGAGTTGTGTGTGTGGTAACATTTATCACTTCAGTCATTTTTAAGTGTCCAGTTCAGTGGCATTAAGTACATTCACATGGTTGTACCATCATCACCATCCATCTCCAGAATAGTTCATCTTCCCCACTGATGCTCCACCCACTCAACTCTAACTCCCCATTCCCCTTTTTTCCCACAACTCTAACCACCTTTCTATTTTTGGACTCCAGGATAAGAGTTTCCTTCCTTCTTCCCTCCCCCCTCTCCCTCTGCCCTCCCTTTCTTCCCTTCCTTCCTTCCTTCCTTCCCTTCCCTCCCTCCCTCCCTTCCTGTTCTTCCTGCCTCCCTCCCCGTCCTTCCCTCCTCCTCTCACTCCCCTGCCACCCCTCCCTTCCTTTCTTTCCGTCTCTCCCCTTCCCTCTCCCTCCTTCCCTCCCTTCCCTTAAAATTCTTCCTGCTGGAACCTTGGTGCTGAAGCCAAATCCTCTACTGAACGATGGCTTAACAAAGAGAGTCATATTAGATTCCAGAGAAAGAAAACTGGAGAGGTAGGTGGGGCAGAATGTGGAATCTTCCGTGGGGGCCCGGAAGCCTCAGGGCATGGGGGCGAGCGAGGAGCCAGCGCCCGGGAGGTTTGCACAGGGAAGGAGCATGATCAGGTTGCACTTCAGAAGGGCCAACCTGGCAATGGCACTTGGAAGGCCTGGGAGGAAGTGGAAATGGGGGCAGTTGTTAGGAGCTTATGGTGGTAATCCAAGCAAGGAGACGCTGAGGGCCTGAACTAAAGGTCACGGGGATAGAAAAGACTCACAGGACATTCTAGAGGTTGAATGGTGAGGAACTGGAAGCGACTGGCTAGGAGTCTGAATAAAGAAGGAAGAGACCAATGTGAGAGAAATTACAAAGAAAAATTGTACATGGCCTGGGGTAACGTGATTTAAAAAATCATTCTATGATTCTAAGCCTTGAGATTGGGAGACGCTCTCAATAGAAGTAGGAAAAATAGAAAAGTTGGGTGGTGGAGAAATACAGAGGGACATTTTCAGTTCTATTTTGGCTACGTACTTAGGATTCCTGCAGGAAGTGGAGGTCGGGATGCCTGTGGGCAGTAAGAGCGATGTCACCAGTGACACACAGACCAGAGGTCATCTGACTCCAGAGGACTCAGTGAGATCCAAGGGCAGGTGAGTAGAGAGCAGTAGATGGGGTGGAACTGTTTCCTCTACTCTTAACTCCTCTTAGGGAGGAGGAAGAAAGAGTGAGGAAAAGAGGAGAGGGAGTGGCCCAGCATGGTGAGCTCATGGAAACCCAGAGAGAAGGAGAGAGACACCTCAGGTACTTTTTCATGACAGCCTCCTGCTTCTAGCCTCCAGGCTTGTCGGAGGCCCACTGTGTTCCTGCCCTGGGGCTCCTGAACCCTTCGGTGATTCCTTCCCTTAGTTTCTGTCCCTTGTAAAGCCCCAGCCCCACCCCCCATTCCTGCATCATCCCGCAGCACCCCTCCAGATGCCTTCATGCTCCTACAAGACCGAAATATTCCAGGTGCCTCAACATGCTATTCTGTTCCTCACCCTATTCCCTTCTGAAACACCCCAGCGACAACCTGTTCAGATTTCCAAAGTACTCTTGGCCCTTGAATAATGCGGGGGTCAGGCGTGGTGCCCCTCCTCCCCACAAAGAGTCGAAAATTCACATGTAACTTTTGACTCCCCAAAAACTTAACGACGGATAGCCTACTGCTGACCGGAGGCCTGACTGATCACATAAACAAGGAGCACGTGTCTTGTAGGTTATATGTATCATAAACAGTATTCTTTTTTTTTTTTTAAGATTTTATTATTTATTCGACAGAGAGAGAGACAGCCAGCGAGAGAGGGAACACAAGCAGGGGGAGTGGGAGAGAAAGAAGCAGGCTCATAGCGGAGGAGCCTGATGTGGGGCTCGATCCCATAACGCCGGGATCACGCCCTGAGCCGAAGGCAGACGCTTAACCGCTGTGCCACCCAGGCACCCCCATAAACAGTATTCTTACGATAAAGTGGGCCAGAGAAAAGAAAATGTCAGAAAATCGTAAGGAAGAGACTTTTAAGGCGCTGTACTGTATTTATTGAAAAAAATCCACACATACTTGGACCCGCATAGAAGCGGACCTGCACAATTGCAACCCGTGTTGCTCGAGGGTCATCTGTATTCAGGTGTTCCCCTGCGAGCAGCATTCCTTTATCTGTGTCCAGTGACCCTTTCTCCCCACTCTATCCTACCTCTAGACCGTTCAGACCCTGCAGATCCCGGAGCACGCTGCAATTACTACTCACACGCGCGTTTCCCCTCTGCACCAAATTCTCGGGGGCGAGCGAGATTCTTACACGTCTTTCATTCCCAAGATGTCGCACAGGGCCTGGCACATTCGATATTCATGTGTATTTGTCACACGCGTCACCTGAAGCACAGCACACAGCCTGTGATGCTATTCTCTGTCTCTTGACTCCTCGGTCTGCCATAGATGCTAAACTCATACATGCTATGAACTCAAAAACAAAACAGGAGGGGCGCCGGGGTGGCTCAGTCCGTTAAGTGTCTGCCTTCAGCTCAGGTCATAGTTTCAGGGTCCTGGGATTGAGCCCCATGTCAGGCTCCCTGCGCAGTGGGGAGCCTGCTTCTCCCTCTCTCTCTACCTGCCACTCCCCCTGCATGTGCTTTCTCTCTCTATCAAATAAATAAATAAAATCTTTAAAAAAAACCCCAAAAACCAAAATATGAAAGGGTGAAACATTGCCAACAGCACTGAAATAGACAACAAAAATGGACCTTTCTCTCTCCAGGTGGCTCATGGTCATGATCTTGAACGAGCATCTTAGAATAACAAGAAGCTTAAAAGAACGTGTGTAGAAGCAACACCAACTATGCCGTGTGGAAACAGTACACTTTTTAGACTGATATTCATGTCATTAGATAAGTTAAAAATCTTTCATCTCCAACTGACCATCCTCAAAGATACAAAACCCCATTCCTGTAGACTGTGGGTTTATTACTAACACTCTGTGAACAACAGCGCAGGGCAAGGGGACCAGGTGGAGTGAAAGGAACAACCAGGAACAAGAAATGAGATCACGTGGTGGCATCCTATCGCAGGGCCTGGCACCCGCTGGCGTCTGATAAAGGCAGCCACCCCCTGCCTTTGTGTTTTCTTGCTTGACTTTGCTCTTGCCAAAAGCAAAATGAAATGAGGAGTTGGGCTGGGTTTCCTGGGTGGCTCAGGGAGAGACGGAGACCCAAGCCTCCCTGAGCAGAGGCGAGGATGGAGGCCGAAATGGAAATGTTATTCCACAGAAGTCTGACACCACGAGTCGGACTCTTCCTCCTCGGAGAGAAGCAATGTGGTAGTGAGAAAGCCTTGGCCTGGCGGCCACTCCCTCACCAGGTGACTGGAGCTGGGTCCCCCGCGAAGTGGAGAGAAACCTAGCCCCTTTCTTCGTATGGGAATGCAGAACCCGAGTCTGACACACTGAAGGGTATTCTTCCTTTCCTCTTTTTCAGCCTACCCTGTCTCTCTAAAGTAGTGATCACACGGAACACAAGCTCACGCATCCTGACACAACTTTCCCTTCTTTAGGGGACTGGGTCGGTATAGGCTTCTCCTTGGGAAGTTCTACCTTAAGTTTCATTTTTCTCCACGGCGTGGCCCTTGGTTCATTTCCACAATGCCTAGAGTGCGGTGGACCTCGGCGGGGAGCAACTCCCCATTCCTGTTCCGAGGAACGAAATCCGAGGTTGCGGCTTTGCCACACCCCAGAGAGAGGCAATACACTCTCAGATCGGTTTCCTACTCTCCCTATGGACAACTGCTCATCTGTTCCTGGGGAAAACGAGGGCAAATGTTCACTGTGAGAACAAACAGTGGGGCAGCAGATTCTTCTCTGCCTCTTCTAACAATATACAAGAACCTTCAAGAACAGTACACTCCAACACAAGAGCCCCACAGTGACCTGCAGTACGTACACACACACACACACACACACACACACACTTTTAACTCCTAAAACAATTTCAAAGACATTTGATCAGAATTAGCCTTTTGAGTTGGCTCACCAAAACTGTGAGTTATTTCCCCTCTATCGTACACTACCTGGCAACTCAGGAAGGACAAGTCACAGACATCTGAAGATTTAGCTATGCAACTAGAAATCACAGTTCACGAGACCGAGGTAAGCAGGGGGTCAACTTAGAATCAAGTTTTTAAAAACCTACAGGGACTCCAGGGTGGCTCAGTGGGTGAAGCGTCTGCCTTCAGCTCAGGTCATGATCTCGGGATCCTGGGATAGAGCCTCGCATCGGGCTCCCTGCTCAGCAGGGAGTCTGCTTCTCCCTCTCCCCTGCCCCTGCTCTCTCTTGCGCTCTCTCTCTCAAATAAATAAATAAACAAATAAATTTTAAAAATAAAATAAAAACATACAATGAGGAGCACGGGGGGTTCTATCTGAATCTGCAAGGAACAAATATGCCCTAAAAAATGGAACTTGAACTTTAAAGGTAATAAAGAGTTAGTGAGCCCTGGAAATTCTCTTTCAGGGGTCCAAGAAACATTATTTTCCATCAGAACAAAGTATTTGAGGCTTTATCCTTTGGTCGAGTTTTAAACTTGCTTTTGCATCCTCCAGACCACCAACCATTGCAACAGGTCCTTGCCCGAGATAGCCCAGCTGGGCATTTGCGGGTGTCCTCAGATTGGCCACAAAACTGGGCCCACGGCTGCAGCACAAGTTTTAGACTTGATTCTGGGTCTGATGTTGCCTAGTGTTAGATGACACAGGAGGCTCACGGGACCGAAAGGAGGTCCCTCCGTGGTCACACAGAAGACGATCACAAGTCAGAATACGTCCATCACACTAAACAAATTCTGCATTCAATTTCACTTGTGTCCAATGACAATCGAGAGTAAAAAATCCTTCGGTCACTGAGGGCCCCAGGAGATCAGTTTCTCCAACCAGCAGATGATGTAGAGTGGCTCAGTCATTATCTGTTGACCTCTGAGTGTCCCGGTGTTAATGTAAAACCTCTCCCAATCATCCTGTTTTCTTTTCATTTGATGATTTCACTAGAAATTAGCTAAAGAGGCACATTTAAACTGTATGTCCGCCATTTGGTAACATTCCAAATGATCTCATTTTTTAAAAATTAACCTATTTTTCCTCTAATGTCCAGAATATACTTCACTTGTCTCACATTAAAAAAGAAAGAAAGAAAGAAAGAAAGAAAGAAAGAAAAGGGGTCAATTAAAGTATCTGATCTAACCTTAAATCTATTTAACATTATTATCCTTTGCCATTTAATAAATCTAAGCCCTGTCCACCTCATTTGCTGTGATTAATAGGCCTTTATATATCCTTCTATGAACCCGAATGTTGGCTGGGGGTGGCGGGGGAAGAGGGTGCATGCTTAGGTTTTAAACAGAATCCCCGCAAGATTCAGTAGAATTCCTGCTGACATGAAAATAACCAAAAAGCAAGGTCCACCTCTGTCAAGTGATCAGCTGGCCACTGCTTTATGCACACAGAGGAGGGAGAAGGACAGAGAGAGTTCCTAATACCCAAAGACAGGAAGGAGCAAGTGAAGAGTTCCATTTCAATTGCTGAGAGTTTTCTAAACAAGTATTTTCCACTAAAAGATGGTAACAGGGTATAAGTATATGCAGACAAGTTTAATATGTTTTCCTTGGGTGGTGCTAAATATTACTAAATAATGCCCCAAGGCTATATCTGTTGAGAAGCCTTGACTTATTTCTCTTCCATTGGTTGATGTTTCCAGCAGGCAGGCAAGGGCTGGTAAGCATGGTGCCAAGAGCAGAACATCCCATAACAACAGAGATATTAACCCAGGCACTAACTAACTGGTGAGGGAGTGATGTATGGGTAGCGATAGATGGGGTGGGAAGAGAATGAAGAACCCGTACAAGAGAGGGCACTGCTTTATTTCCCTTTGTATCCCTAGGACTTAAAGCAGGGCTTAGAAAATAGTAGGAGCCCAATAAATATTTGTTGAAAAAATGAATAAGTGAAAGAAAAAACAAATAAGAAAGAAGGAAGACTATAAAGAAGAAATGGAAAGATAGAGGAGAATTAAAGTACTGAGTTCCTTTAAACCCCAAGAAATCTTTATATGCTTGGGCCAGAAATCAAATCCCTCATAGCCAATGATAAATGAGCGTTTACTTTTGCTAGGGCACTGTCCCTAGCACCATGCTTGCGGGAATCCTTAGCCCGGGGGTGAGACCATCTGATGGTAGAAAATGGTCCCTCTGGGCTCTTAATTCCCCTTGGTTCTTGGAGACATGAGTGCATGGGTATCCTCATGATGTATTCTGGCTGTGTTTCAACCTTCTCTTCCAAATGTTTTTGAAATCAAAGCTACTTACAAGCAGCAATAAATGACTCATTCGAATTTCCCTTCCTCTCTCTGTTTCTGTGTCCTCTCCTATGCAGGTGCTGAAGAGCAACAAAACAGCCAAGCGGCGACAGCAGTGGGGGGAGATGGAGGAGGTAACCCCAAATCTGACAATGAGGCCCTAACGCTTGAGCACTCACCGTTACCACAGGATGAACACTTTAGCTCTGGATGTCTCCCGGAAAGCCGAGAAAGACTCATATAGGAAGAGCTTTCTAACATAAACAATGTGTTAAGAGAATATATTTTAAACAGCATTAAAATGGGATAAACAGGGCGCAAAGGCTTTAGCACAAGTAACTGAGAAGAGACCACCATCTGTCTCCGTTCAATTATCCTCCTACTCCCCAGTTTTCTTTTTTATTTTCCACAGCTCTTTAAAACAAAGTGGAGGAAAAAAGGTATTCTCTACATATTCAGTCTGTGAGCTAAATAAGCATTGATGAATTCCAACTGAAGACGAGTATCGATATTCAAATGTACAGAGTGAGGCAGGATGATTCCACTCTCAAAGTTAAGTCCCACAAATCACTCCAATCTCACCTTCCATTCTCATTAATCCTTTGGCTCTTCTGAGAGCCTCTTTCCCTCTCGACCAGAGGGGCTATGAAACCTTTGGCTACATACATGTGGACCACAGGAAGCCCCCAGTAAGCCTATCTCCATGAATGCCTCCACCCCAAAACACTAGGAAGAATTTCTGGTAGCAATAGTAGGGAACTGTGTGTCTATGTTTAGGTAGGTTTATGGGGATAAGAACGGTAGTAGCAGGAAGTAAGGAAATGGGTTCATAATTCAACCTTTAAATGACAACCCTCACCACCTGATTTTGGCCCTAAGATGAAATGTGGTGGGTCACAACTATATTCTAACACTTCCCCCCATTTCTCCAGCTGGGGAGATAACTGATCCAAGCACATGGCAAGTCACAGGAAACCAGGAAATGTGCTGGAATCCAGCTGCTATCCCAAATTTAGAAAATAGGAAGTAAATCACCTCACAGCACAAACTCAGGATGGTTCAGATTTGGGAAAAATAGATACATGGGTGGCGTAAATAGAATTATGAGGAGAGAAAACCAAGATTCCTTCAGAAAGAATGGCATTGGTCCTCGCATTTGGATAAAGCAAAAATGCCCCTCTCAATCCTTTGTCTTCATATAAGAATTACGGAAGCCTTAAGGGAGAAATAGAAACAAAGCCTAAAGTGAGTAGAAGGAAAGAAATAATAAAGATTAGAGCAGAAATAAATTAAATAGAGACTAAAAAAACAATAGAACAGATCAATGAAACCAGGAGCTGGTTTTTTGAAAAGATCAACAAATTGATAAACCTTTAGCCAGACTCACCAAGAAAGAAAGAAGGCTCAAATGAAATCAGAAATGAAGGAGAAATAATAACTGACACCACAGATATACAAAGGATTATAAGGGAATATTATGAAAATTATATGCCAATAAATTGGACAACCTAGAAGAAATGGATAAATTCTTAGAAAGATACAACCTTCTAAAACTGGATCAGGAAGAAAGAGACAATTTGAACAGACTGCTTGCTAGTAATGAAACTGAATCAGTAATCAAAAAACTTCCAACAAACAAAAGTCCAGGACAAGATGGCTTCACAGGTGAATTCTACCAAACATTTAAAGAAGAGTTAATACCTGTTGTTCTCAAACTATTCCAAAATATAGAAGAGGAAAAACACTTCCAAATTCATTCTACAGGGCCAGCATTACCCTAATACCAGAACCAGATAAAGACATTATAAAAATAAAACTATAGGCCAATATCTTTGATGAACATAGATGCAAAAATCTTCAAAAAATATTAGCAAACCAATTCCAACAATGCATTCAGAAAACCATTCGCCATGAGCAAGTGGGATTTATTTCAAGGATGCAAGGGTGGTTCAATATTTGCAAATTAATCAACATGATACATCAATCACATTAACAGGAGACAAGATAAAAACCATATGATCATCTCAATAGATATAGCAAAAGCATTTGACAAAGTACACCATCTATTCATGATCAAAGCTCTCAACAAAACAGGCTTAGAAGGAGCATACCTCAACATAATAAAGGCCATACATGAAAATCCCACAGCTAACATCATACTCAATGGTGAAAAACTGACAGCTTTTCCTTTAAGATCAGGAATAAGACAGAGATGTCCACTCTCACCACTTTTATTCAACACAGTACCAGAAGTCCTAGCCACAGCAATCAGACAACAAAAAGGAATAAAAGGCATTCAAATCGATGAGGATGAAGTAATACTTTCACTATTTGCAGATGACAAGATACTATATATAAAAAACTCTAAAAACGCCACCAAAAAACTACTAGAACTGAAATATGAATTCAGTAAAGTCACAGGATACAAAATTAATATACAGAAATCTACTGCATTTCTATACATTAACAATGAAGTAGCAGAAAGAGAAATTAAGAAAACAATCCAATATACAATTGTACCAAAAATAATAAAATACCTAGGAATAAACATAACCAAGGAGGTGAAAAGACCTGTACTCCAAAAACTGTAAAACACTGATGAAAGAAATTGAAGATGACAGGAAAAAAAATGGAGAGATATTTCATGCTCATGGATTAGAAGAAGCAATATTGTTAAAATGCCCATGTTACCCAAAGCGATCTACAGATTTAAGGCAATTCCTACCAAAATACCAACAATACTTTTCACAGAACTAGAACAAATAATACTAAGATTTGTACAGAACCATAAAAGACCCTGAATAGCCAAAACAATATTGAGAAAGAAGAACAAAGCTGGAGGTATCACAATCCCAGATTTCAAGATATACTACAAAGCTGTAGTAATCAAAACAGTACGGTACCAGCACAAAAACAGACACATAGATCAACAGAACAGAACAGAGAGCCCCAAAATAAAATAATAATGTCCATGCTTATGTGGTCAATTAATCTATAACAAAGGAGGCAAGAATGCATGATGGGAAAAAGACAGTCTCTTCAATAAATGGTGTTGGGAAAACTGAACAGCTACATGCAAAAGAATTAAACTGAATTTTTTTTTTACACCATACACAAAAATAAACTCAAAATGGATTAAAGACCTAAATATGAGATCTGAAACCAAAAAACTAGAAGAAAACATACGCAGTAATTTCTTTAACATTGGCCATAGAAACATTTTTCTAGATATGTCTACTGAAACAAGGGAAACAAAAGCAAAAGTAAACTACTGGGACTGCACCAAATAAAAAGCTTTTGTATGGGGAAGGAAACATCAACAAAACAAAAAGGCAACCTACTGAATGGGAGAAAATATTTGCAAATACTATATCCCATGAGGGATTACCACCCAAAATATATAAAGAACTTCTACAACTCAACACCGAAAAAATTAATAATCTAATTAAAATGGGCAGAAGACATAAATATTTTTCCAAAGAAGACATACAGATGGCCAACGGACACATGAAAAGATGCTCAACATCACTACTCATCAGGGAAATGCAAATCTAAACCACAGTGAGATAATACCTTCTGTTAAAATGGCTAAAATCAACAACACAAGAAACAACAGATGTTGGTGACAGTCTGGAGAAAAAGGAACCCTCTTCCCGCTGTTGGTGGGAACGCAAACTGGTGCAGCCACTCTGGAAAACAGTATGGAGGTTCCTCAAAAGATTAAAAATAGAATTACCACTACTACTGGGTATCTACCCAAAGGAAATGAAAACACTAATTCAAAAATACATATGCACCCCTATGTTATTTATAATAGCTCATATGTGGAAGCAACCCAAGTGTCCATACATAGATGAACAGATAAGTAAGATGTGATGTGTGTGTGTACACACACAGACACACACACAGAGACACACAATAGAATATGACTCAGCCAAAAAAAGAGTGACATCTTCCCATTTGTAACAACATGGATGTACCTAGAGGGTATAATGCTAAGTGAAGTAAGTCAGTAAGAGAAGGACAGATACCGTATGGTTTTACTCACCTGTGGAATTTAAGAAGTAAGTGAACTGAAACAAGAAGCCATAAAAGAGAAATAGTTCACCTTACAAAATTTTCCCATTCTTGGGCCATTCTGGACACTTCCCTACTACCCAACGGAAACAGAGCCCATGGCTCTCAGATTGTGGGTATCTTCTGGTGCTCAGTGCACGGAGAGGCCCAGGCACTACCACTCACATGAGCCCCTGGCTATATTAATATATGCAGCTATGCAATAGGGAGATGATAATAAAACAGGAGTCCTTTTGAATCCAAGTCCTTCTGAGTCCCAGGCCTCGGTGTGGGAGGCGGAGGAAGCAGGGTCAAGAAAGCAAAAGGGTGACCAGAGGGGTGAGGACTCTATGGGGAAAAGGAGGTGCAGAGGCTCTGGCCCTTGGGGGTGAGTCGGAAGAGCTCCCACACGAGGTGGGGGAGCAGCAAAAGCCATTAGGTGTGTGCCTCCAAGACCTGTAAGCTATGTGTGGAATTATGAAATGAGGAGAAGGGCGCTTACTAGTCAAAGAGTGAGGGTAACACCAGTTATGGGGGGAGAATCCCTCTTCTTGCTGGGAAAAGAATGGTCCTTCCAGACAGCACACAGCTAGGTACTACTCTGTGCTGTCTGAACAGTCAGGTAAATAACACCACTGTATCTCCGTTGAGTTTAATAAGATCTACACCTTCAAGAAAAGGATTCTTTTTGGTATATAAACATGTCACATTTTTATCTTATTAAAGTGACCTAGTCCCTGTTTGTATAAGACATAGTTTTCATACTCCATATACCTTCAAGTCTGAGTTTTCAAGAGAGTCTAATTCCTTATTTAAGATTTAATTCCCTCAGTTATGGGTTTTCTCTGTGTGTGTACACACATGTACATAGACACATACATATTCATATACACACAGATGTTCATATACATATCCATCCACATGCATATCCCCAGAGTTGCTTAGGATACATATGGCATGAGGAAAGTGATCTGGCCATTAGTTGTAAGCCCATTACTAGTCACATTCATTGTAAGTCGTTTAAAAAGTTGACATATGGGCCGCCTGGGTGGCTCAGTCAGTTAAGCATCCGATTCTTGATTTCGGCTCAAGTCATGATCTCAGGGTTGTGAGATCGAGCCCCACAGTAGGCTCTGTACTCAGCAGGGAGTCTGCTTGAGAGTCTCTCTCTCCCTCTCTCTCTCTGACCCTCCCCCCAAGCGCTCTCTCTCTCTCTCAAATAAATAAGTAAATCTTAAAAAAAAAAAGTTGACACAAATATTCTTTGCCATTAGCTGAACTATAGAATGCTACTGCAAATACAGAAATCAGATGGGTCCATTCCACTAGGAGGCCTGTAGTGAACAAATTCGTTTTCATAGTATTTATGTCTGAAAATTAAATGCTGCTCTCATATAAGAAAAGACAGGCTTTCATTTTATTCTTAAACAATTCTGCATTTTTACTTAATTTCTGGAATTATGGAAAATGTGATGGTGCTCACAAGCAACAAAAGAAAAGAGAGATACACTGGACTACATCAAAATTAAAACCTTTCGTGCTACAAATAATGCCATTAAGAAAATAACACAATCAGCAGAACAGGAGAAAATATTTGCAAATCATACATCTGCTACGGGGCTTATATTCAGAATACCTACAGAACTGTTACAACTCAAGAATAAAAGGACAAATAACTCAAAAACCAGGGAAAGGATGTGAACAGACATTTCTCCAAAAAAGATACACAAATGGCCAATAACCACATGAAAATCTACTCAGCACCTTAAGTCATCAGGGAAATGCAAATCAAAACCACAGTGAAATACTAGTTCATACCCAGGATGACGGTTATAATAAAGAAGACGGACAATCATAAGTTTTGGCAAGGATGGGGAAAAGTTAGAACTCTCGCACATTGCTGGTGGGGATGTAAAATGGTGCAGCTGCTTTGGCAAACGGCTTGGCAGTTCCTCAAAATGTTAAACATCGAGTTACCATTTGATTCAGCAGTTCCACTCCTAGGTATACACCCAAGAGAAACTAACCATATGTCCACAAAAAAACTTGTACATCAACGTTCACAGCAGCCATAGTTGGGCAACAACCAAATGCTCGTCAGCAGACAACTCAATAAACAAAATGTGATATATATCCACCGTATACCACGTGTGAAGTTAACATTACATTATTGGTGTATTTATTCCAATAATATAAAGTGGAATATTATTCAACCACAAAAAGGACTAAAGTACTGATACATAGATCAACTTTATTTTTTCATTTTTTATTTTTATTTATTTTTATTTTTTTTTTAAGATTTTATTTATTTATGTGACAGAGAGACAGCCAGTGAGAGGGAACACAAGCAGGGGGAGTGGGAGAGGAAGAAGCAGGCTCCCAGCAGAGGAGCCCGATGTGGGGCTCGATCCCGGAACGCCAGGATCACGCCCTGAGCCGAAGGCAGACGCTTAACGACTGCGTTACCCAGGGGCCCCTATTTTTTCATTTTTTAAAAAGATTTTATTTATTTATTTATTTATTTATTTATTTATTTATTTATTTATTTGACAGAGAGAGCGAGGACACAAGCAGTGGGGCAAGGGGCAGAGGCAGAGGGCACAGCAGCCTCCACGATGTGGGGCTCAACCCCAGGACCCTGGGATCATGACCTGAGCTGAAGGCAGACGCTTCACTGACTGAGCCACCCAAGGTGCCCCCAGAGATGAACTTTAAGAACATTATGCTAAATGAAAGAAGCCAGTTACAAAAGACCATACGTTGTATGTTTTCATTCATAGGAAATGTACAGAACAGGCAAATCTACAGAGAGAGAGAGATTAGTGGTTGCCTGGGGTGGGGGAGGGTGACGTGGAAATGGGTAAGGAGTGACTGCTAATGAGTGCGGAGTTCTTTTTGGTGTGATGAAAATGTTCTGTCACTAAGATGTGGCAATGGTTGCACAGCTCTGTGAATATCCTGAAAACCACTGAACTGTACGCTTTAAACTGGCAATTTTTATGGCATGTGAACTATCTCTTAATAAAGATGTTTTTAAAAATGAAATGGTGCTTAAAAATCAGTCTAGAAGTCCCCTTGAAAACACAACAAAGTGAAATACATAAATTCTTAGAAAAGTAGTAAACCACTGGATTCAACCAATTTCTCCAGGTGCTCAAAAAAGTTGAAGTGAAAAAAAGAACTTCTCATTTCAGGCTGAGTAGACTATGCCACTTGACATTTTTATGCTCTCAGATTTTTTGGTACCATGCATTTGACAATGTGATAAACAGACAATATTAATAAAATAAATTAACAAAATGCTTTTCAACAGAGACTTCACGATTATTCTTTACATCTTTTCCGTAACTTCGCTACCATGTCCACCTGTTCGCTTTAGGACTGAGTGAGGAAGCAGAACCACCAGGAGCTAGGTGCGATTGGGCCTCCCGTGTTCTTTCCACCAATTAATTAGGTAACATGTAGGTCTGAAGGAGACCAGTGCAAGCTGACATTAATAGAAAATGAAAACACCCACTTTCCATCCTTGCAGATTATTACTGAAGCCATCCCACTTATCAAGTTTGATAGACTACAATTTTCCAAAGGAGAAATCTCTAATAGAACAGTGAATAGTTATTGCCCTGAGAAACAATTTAGCTAAAATCTCATATTTATCTCCAGGAATTCTTTAGAATAGGACAATCTCTGACATAGTCTTTGATTTGCTGGGGAGGGGGAGAGGAGGAGCTTTTTCCTCTTAAAAACAAAACAAACAAAAGCCAACATTGCCCAGGAATAATCATGAAACTTAACACCAAAGAACACTGAAAAAAGCAGTATTATTCTGAGGCTCACAAGCAACACTATCTTGATTTATTAATACATGTGCCCTTCCAAAAAAAGGTTCCCAGATACTATTATTTCATAATAAGTTAAAAAGAATCTCTACTGAAGAGATGGTCTTTTTAAAAAGTAACATGTACATTTGATAGAGCACTGTTCTGTCAGCTTTAACCTAAGGCATTCTTCTCAGATGGACAAAACTTATTTCTTTAATTAACCATTTCCTCAGCACGGTGCTTCTCAAAATAGCTGTCAGGATCACATGGAGGGCTTGCAAAAACACAGACAGCTGGGCCTCCAACCTCAGAGTTTCAATGAGGTCCAGAGTAGAGTTCAAGAATTTGCATTTCGAACATTTCCCTAACCTCCTCCACCCATGCTGATTCTGACAGTCTGGGGACCACACTTTGAGGAGACCTGCCTAAGCTCCTACAGAGTTGAGAGGCTAGCTGGGCAAAGTCTTGGCTGGGCGGGTCTTCCCCAAGATTCTACCAGAAAAGAAAGGTCAAAGTCATCCAAAGGCCAAAACACATTTACATTCAATATTTAAATAACAGCAGTTACCATAATTTGCTCCTCAAACGTTTGTGGTTCATATATATCATTTATCTTCTTGGTTTCATGCCACCCTTATTCTTGCCCACCCAAGATGGGTTTCTGGTTGTTCTTCTCCCTCCTGGCCATCCTATATGACCGCAGCCATGTCCGCCCCACATGCCCTCAGCCCCAGTGTCAGTACAAGTTTCCACTGGTGGATCCCAGCAGCAGCTGAGGCAATCAGGTGGAGTTTGGAATTGGGACTAAGAAATTTCTGTCTGGCTCCTCTTTTGAACAAGAGGCAAACTCAGAAGCTTCAAGAAATTGCCATTTTCCACCATGTGAGCTGGGTAACAGAAAAGGTCCATCTGTAAGCACAGAGAAGCAGGGATGAGGTAGGGAGTGAGAGCTTCCTGGTTTCCATGTGGTCCTCCAGACCCTGGCATCAGTGAAGGACTCAAGCCCTTCTGCATCCCTGCCCTGGGGTTCCATAAGTTAACCCCAAACCTGCACCTTCAACTAAATTCCCCTAGCTTGCCTAAACTGGCTAAAGAGGATTTATTATGTACAACCAAAAGGGCCCTAATTAAAACTGCTAATAAAGTCAATCTTGGGGTCTCTTTCCTCTCTGTTTCAGTTCACCGCAGAGATTAAACTCACCTTAAACTTCATTTTACCCACGTTTACCTGCTTCTAAATATTTCATAGCTATGGGGTGCCTGGCTGGCTCAGTTGGTGGAACACGTGACTCTTGATTTTGGGGTCGTAAGTTCGAGCCCCACGTTGGGGGTAGACATTACTTTAAAAGAAAATTTTTATATATGTAATATTTATTATAATATATAATTATTATATATATTTCACAGCTGAAGCACTATCTTCTTACTCAGGAGATTCCCTGAACCCTACATCTCTATGTATTTCAAATCCAGGACTGTTTGGATTTTTCTGCATGAGACAATTATAATTTATATTTCCCTCCTTTCATTATAAATGAACACAAATCAGAAATTAATAGAATTCCACTTGGTTTCCTTCCTTGTGCACAGAAGTAAGAAAACCTATAGAGGTGTCTCAAATTGAGATCTAATGTGAAGTTTTATTTACCATGTTAGATAAACTTAAGTGCTTAATTTTTCATTCATGTTTCTGAAATAACTTCAGCTTTTATTTTTGTGGAATTCACATGTTTAAAATGGCATTCTTGACCCGCCGCTTCTAGGTTCAACCGCATACATGATACATTTTATGTATTCATTCCCAAGCAAACATGTGGCTTCCCAAAAGGAGAAGGGGCATTTCTTCATCTCTGTGTGTCTAGCTACTCCTCCTACGAACAACAGAGACGGAACAGATCAAGTTTTGCGTCACCTTTAGCATTGCATCCTGTCTGTGATCACACATCTGTTCCAGAAGTTTGTGAGGTCACTCGATGTTGCAAAACCAGGGTTTCATAGTGACAGGATTCTCTTCGTCTGTCTAATGTTACAGATCCTCTGTACTGAACACTTCAGGATTTTGGCCTCCTTGCATCAAGGCTTCTGGGAATTATCTTTGGCAACTCTGCACTTTAGCAGAAAAGTCTGATTGTTTTGGCTGCCTTGTGTCACATAACAACAGGTAGTCACAGACATCCAGCGGTTTCCTCAGAGTGGGTTGCTTGCTTTATGGTAATCAATTTACTTGGCCCAGCTGTCAGGCACTTGACTTCCCAATTAACAACTGGAAGTAGAACTTGAGCCGCAGGAAGGAAGAAAACGCAGATTTTCCCAAACACACAGTTAATGAAAAACTTAGCCTAGCCTCTACCTCATCTGTGTTTTTCCCATAAAATGTAAATGTCAATTTGGAAAACAATATACCTACAGACGTTTCTCCACCCGGGATAGTCTCACATCATGTTTGACTGGGCCCCGTGCCCAACATCCATCGTTAAGGAGTTAACATAAATTAATTTAAAACTGGAAATGAAGCAACCAAAATTGTTCATCAGTTTCCTCTTATTAATTCAGTGAAAAGACTAAGAAGGCCTAACACAGCTTCTANTACAGATCACAGCTTCTAATTTCAAGGAAAGAAACAACAAAGAAGAAAAATCCTTTTATTCCACATCTTAGCTATTCCTTTGGTCAAAACTGGAAGAAGAAACAAAATGTGTATAATGCATGAGGCATGCTTTTCTTACTCACCCAACTCTTCCTGGCCAAAAGGATTTTCCTCAATGTGGCAGAAGATTATACATGAAAATTAACAAGGCAGAAAGCAATAGGGACTCGTGTTCATGAGAAGGCCCACAGCCAGGCTTTGGGGTATCAGCTGAGGTGAACCAAAGGCAGCCCTGACTAACTTGCACGGCTGCTTTGGGAGATGAATTACCCCTCTTGTCTATAGGGGGACAGGAACTATCATGGAAATAGGGACTCGAAGACACTGACAAGTCCTTTACGTGGATGTCTTCCAGGACATGAATATTGAAATTGCTAAATTGCATCTTGAGGAAAGACAGCATGGGAAGTTTTTCCCTCACATCCTTCTTCCAAGAGCACTGATCCATCCATGATTAGAAACTCTAATATCCACTCTAAACCCAATAAAGGGTAACTCCCTTTTACCTTGGGGCTTAAGAATGAAAACACATCTGTTTTTAAGTCACATGTCTATTTCTAGGACTAACTTGGAAACTTCTTCATGGTTTACCTGACCATAGTCTGCTAGAGTGCAGAAGTATGGACTGCAAAGCACAAAATGTTTATTGAATGGATTCCACTGCCCTGGACTACTTCTGACTAGACCATATGCATCTAGAGGACAGGGGCTATTTCTTTGACCTAAGTCTCTCACACAAAAAAAACTTTGGGGGATTTTTTTCAGGGCAAAGAAAATAGTTATCTTAGTCTTTCAAACAAGTTTTCATTTTCACACTAGGAAGCAGAGCAGATGCCCTCTGGAAATACAACTATGTCATCCAATCAACTGTTCTTGAACCCCACAGCACATAAACTCAACAAAAGTTGACATAAACATTTAGAAGGGCCATTGCTGTCCACAAATATCATTAAATGTGCATGGCTGTATGGCCTTATTCTATCTGAGGAATCTCATTATTATCTAGGAAATGATTTCATACTTCAGTGTCCAAAATCACATCAGCTAAAAGGATTAGGATAAAATGTTTTCCTTAAAGAAAATCTTCCCTGACGTCTCATTTTTGCGTATTATCTTCTGGTACCACCCCATCTCTCTCTGTTCACAGTACTGGTTGCCCAGCAAACTCTGAAACAGAAATAGCACGCACTGGGATCCTACCGACCGGAGTCACTGTTGGAAGAGGGTCATTGCAATGTGAAAGCCTATGCAACAGAAGAAAAATCAGAGAGCTCTGTGACCCCTCTGAATTGATTGGAAAAACAACAGACATATTACTCTATGTCACTGAGCCCTTTTGACACAGGAAGGAGGGCAAAGTATAAGAAAATATGTTGGCCTGAACATCATATTTTTAAACTTTCAGCTTTCAGCAATCAGCACAGTCTTGCTAGGCCTCCCATCTGCTAAAGAGAAGCTGTACTATCGCTGCAAAGTTTAGAAAAACAGGGCTATAATAAGGATGTCATAACTGTACTCTGCTTTATCTATCACAAATCACGTTCCCCTGAAGTTTCAGTGTGTTCTAAATTAACATCAAAGGAAAGAATTCTTAACCCCACCAACTGGCAAATACAGGAATTTCAACTGTTCTGATATAATGCCTCTAAGTAAATCACTATTAATTTCTTACTTTCCAACGTACTGGTCAACCAGAAACACAGTCAGAATTGCGGAGGAAATTACAGGGAAGGAGTGTCCCTAATGTGTCTCTCGCTTTCATCCTCTGAGCACAGCAAATTACAAACTGAAAACAGCTTTTGATTCATATTAGCATTTTGAATATAGTTTCTAAAAAATTATCTTTAATGAGCTGAGGCTGGGATATGACTTGGTAAGTGTATTATTATTGATACAACTTTTCTTTCCATGCTCTGAAAAGTCATACTTTAGAATTTAAAAGACACTAAATTTTTACCTGTTCTGAAGGGTCAGATGGGAGACTAGAAAGGAACCCAAAATACATGAATTTCAAATTATAACCTCCTTTCCTACCTCTGACAGGCAGATTGCATTTAGATACTACTAAAAAATTATTCATTCATCGTAAGAACTTAGATTAATTACTGTAATAGACCACTATGAAATTTTCTTTTGGTAAAATCTCTTATTCCTACTCTACTGCTAATTACTACAAGCGCCATCTCAACTGCTTATTAAGTTAAGAAAAGTATTTGTAATGGTTCTTAAAGAATACAGCATAAATACACACAAAAAGAAAGGTCCTCCATTAAGAAAGAATAGATATTTTGATCAATTAGCAGAAGTGCTTTGAATGTCATTAGAACACACTTAAGATTATGACCTGCATCTTAGAAAGCAGCAGTATTTTCCAACAATTTCCAGGGAAAAAAAGGCTGTATTTAACAAGACAGGTACACAGACAATATCTGCAAACAAACTCATACACACAACGCAGGAATGCAAGCCAAGTCAGCCGATCATTCCTGAATTCGCCTCAATAATGTGATATTGCTACCATTAGACTAATTATAACCCATGCAGGAAGCAGCCCAGTTGGCTGCAAATGAAATGATCAGAATGTGAATATTTTAGAATAAATCAAGTACCTGATAGTTTCATAAGAAGTTCAGACGCTGCTTTGACAGACATATCCCGCCTTAGCACATTCCCCTTCCCTTCCTGGGGCTTAAGGGTGTCCTCAGAGATGCTTGGGGCTGGCACTTCCGATTCCGGGCTGAACACATAGCTGGACCGAGGCAAAGAGGCACTTAACGCCTCCTCTTCCTTGGGCTCCTCTTTCACTTTAAAATTAAGATTCATGGGCTCCTTCTGATTTGCAGCTGTCAAAAGAAGAAAAGCATTGTGTATATATACATATACAAAAGGCCACTCCCCCTCTTAGCTGTCCCCGGACTTAATGAAGTATGGAATGCACAATCACCATGCGCTAACAGCAGGAGGGACCACAACCCAATCAAAATAGGCTGGGACCTGGGCAGAAAAAAATACAATACAGTCCATGAGCATAGGACTCTGAAGAATGTGGGCTTCTGAATCTTTGGAAGCTATCATATTTTGAGAAGCGCTGCCTCTACAAAGTGGACATTTTCTCTCTGGTCTCCCTAAATGTCTTCTTTCCTCTATATGCCGCTGCCTCCCTGACCTATGAGGCTTCTCCCCTCACTTAATCCTATTACCAAATAATGCTTTCAGGCAATTATTCTGCCATAAAATACTCAATAGAAACATGAGTCAGAGACAATACCCAAAGCAAAAACCTGGGGTGGGGTGGTAAGGTGATGAAGAATTTGCCAGAGAGAACCTCAGACTAGAGATATCCCACTTTGCCTTATTATGAACTGACACTCCTGACCCACGAACACTGGGGCATGCACTTGGAACTGTTTTTCCAGTCACGGTGAATAAATCCGTATCCATAGTTCAAGTCATGTCTGAGTCCATGATGAGCATTTTTTTTTAAAAGATTTTATTTTTAAGTCATCACCACACCCAATGTGGGGCTCGAACTCACAACTCTGAGATCAACAGTCACACGCAGCACTGACTGAGCCAGCCAGGTGCCCCTCACAAGAGGGCATTTTTTAAAAAGAAAATCTTTTATTTTGAAATAACTTTAGATTTACAGAGAAGTTGCAAAGATGGCTCAGGGAATTCCCATGTATTCTTTGCCCAGCGTGCTCCGACATTCACATCTTACATAAGTATGATGCGTTTGTCAGAACTAAGAAATTCACATTGCTATGAGCTAAACTTCAGATTTTATTCAGATTTCACCAGTTTTTCCACTCATGTCTTTTTTCCATTTTTAGCATGGTTGGTTGGTGTGGAGTATGTGGTCAGGGCAGAGCTAACTGGCCTATTATGGGATGACTTCTGTGGCTTGGCTACACCATAGCCGGCCTTCACCCACTGAGCTACACGCTCCCTGGATAAGATCAAGAAGGAGGACAGGCATCCTCAGCCACCACTGACCACTTTCCCAGGCAGTTTGCTCCCCTTTAATGGGCCATGCAGTAGGAACTTTAGGTTGGTTATATTAGATGTGTTTGTCTTTTTTTTTTTTTTTGTTAAGATTTTATTTATTTATTCGACAGAGATAGAGACAGCCAGCGAGAGAGGGAACACAAGCAGGGGGAGTGGGAGAGGAAGAAGCAGGCTCATAGCAGAGGAGCCTGACGTTGGGGCTCGATCCCACAACGCCGGGATCACGCCCTGAGCCGAAGGCAGACGCCTAACCGCTGTGCCACCCAGGCGCCCCTAGATGTGTTTGTCTTTTGAGAAAGAAGATATCATCCTAATACAGAGCAACACTCATGAGAGGGAACCGGAAGCCCATTGCTGCTTAACCAATAGAAGGATGAAAATAAATCTCTTCTAATCTGCTATACCACCACCTACCCTAGCCAGCACACAAGCACAAGGTCCTTTCTCCCTTGTGCCCTCTAAGGGTGTACATTCTGGAATGACAAGTTCAGACAGACCAGCATATTTAGAAACTGGACCCTGAAGGACTAAGGTAACATTTGGAAGTTTTACCACCAGAAAGATGCAGAGCTGGGACTAGAACCTAGTTCCACGAGCTTGCCCGCCCTGTGCCTCCACCTTACCTACCTCCACCACACCATTCCTCCACTTCTGGTCCCTGTGCTGGGGGGACAACACTTGAATGTAACTTGACCTTCAAGTGCCATCTTCTAAATGAAGTCTATCCTGACCATCCTGTTCAGAACTGCAATCCCCATCCCATGGTGCTCCCAATTTCTTACCTTACTTTCATCTTCTTTTTTTGCCAAAACACTTACCACCTGATAACTTCTGGTTAAGGACTGAATTGTGCCCACCCTCACCAATTCTTATATTGAAGCTCTAACCCACAACGCAGCTGTGTTTGGAGATAGGGAAGTAATTATGGTTCAATGAGGCCATGAGGGTGGGGCCCTAATCCAATATGACTGAAGTCCTGTAAGAGATACCAGGGATGCAGGTGCACAGAAGAAAGATCATGGGAGGACACAGCAAGAAGGTGGCCATCTTCATGCCAAAAAGAGAAGCCTCAGGAGAAACCAATCCTGCCAACACCTTGATCAAGCTTCCAGCCTCCAGAACTGTGAGAAGTCAGTTTCTTTTGTTCAAGTCACCAAGTCTTTGGTATTTTGTCATGGCATCCCAAGCAAGCTAGATACATACCATATAATTTTCTTATTTATTATGTTAACCATTATGGTCTCTTCCCCTAACTCAAAGGTAGGCTTCAAGAAGGCAATGATCTTTGTTTTAACACTGATGTACCTTGAGTGCCTAGAACAGTGCCCAGCACATAGTAGGCACTCAATATATATCTGTGGAATGAATAAAATATGTTGACTACAAATTAGTGACATCTGATGGTGCTTCACTATTACCCACAGGAAACAAAAACTACAAATCCCAAAATATTCCACCAAAGGCAATCAGAAGTGCTTTCCCTAGATCTGATCCTTAGACTGGGAATAAGACCTGGAGATAAAAGCTTTGCTATCTGCACCACAGCACTTACTGAGATGTCTGTGATAATCATTCACTTGGACTCTGGCATTACTAAAGGAGGAGTCCAGAAAAATTTCAAGAAAAGCGCTTAAAAGCTGGCCCTTTGGGGTGCCCAGCTGACTCAGTCGGTAGAATATGTGACTATTGATCTTGGGGTCATGAGTTCTAGCCCCACATTGGGCACAGAGATTACATTTAAAAAAAAAAAATAAAATAAAATAAAATAAAATAAAATAAAATAAAATAAATAAAATAAAATAAAATTTGGCCCTTTGGGGACAGTGCCATCAGAATCTGAACCAAGGAGAACAATGATGATCTCTAGAGCAACCCTCATGTAATTCTGACCTCAGAAAGGAAGGAAGACCCACAGAGACTTTGTTTAGTATACTTCTCCCCTTTCAACCCTTTCCGGGGAGAGGGGGGTTTGGCGGGAGTGCGGGGTGGGGGAGGGTTGCTGGCTACCTCCTAAAGCTTCTCTCACTCTTCCAGAACCCTTTATAAAATCCTTTTCCAAAAGCATCCTAGTTAGTCACAATAAAATAATGAGGTGGTGTGTTTTCTGTTTAGCCTGAAACTTTGATTCTTTGGGAAGGAATAACAGGAAGTTGTGTACTTTTAAAAATGCTTCTGCATCTTTTATTTTAAAAGTTTTTAAAACTCTAAGGTGAGGCTAGGAAAGAAATAAGAAATTCTTGAAGCCCTAGAAGCAAATCCCACTTTCTAGAGAGAGCACCCTTATGCTGATGCTCTCTGAAGCTGTACGTAGCTTCTGGAAGTATTCGTCACAATAAATGTTACATAAGATTTAAGAAAAAAAATTAGCATTGTTAGTACAACCCAGATTTAACAGAACTTCAAATAAGACATTTAAAAAAACCAACAGGCAAGCTAGCATGTTGCTGGATTATAAATCTGCAGGCATTTCGTACCTGGTTTTCTTGCTGACAATGTCAAGAATGACATAAAACTACTCCAGTGCTGAGGAAATGTAAATATAGCTAATAACAGATCACTAAAAAACCAGTGGGAAACACTCATTTGCCCAAGTTTTAATTTCCCAAACACTCTGGGTCTAAATACCAGAAATATTTATACTAAAAACAGTACATAAAGCCTATATTTTAAGATTAATATGTCTGAATAACTGCCATAGTTTTTATCTTACTTTTGTCTTTTTATCCTATTTTTAAAAAACCCATTCTCTTTCTATAGAAAAAGGTAGAATTACAGATGTTTTATTTTTTCTTTGGGGAAACTGCTAAGAAAAAAGGAACCAATTACAATTCACAGCCTGGTCTTTACTTCATTCTTACTAACATAAAGATCTGTGCATATACGGAACTCTATTTGTAAGAGACTTTCCCAGCCCTTACCTGGACTTCTGTTTATGTATCTTCAAGTTTCCAGACACTCCACTTTTAACGCAGGGAGGAAACCCCACTAATCAAGACACCCCTTCTCTGTTTGTTCCAAACATTTTAGGACCTAAGCCACTTTGATCATAAATTACGTATATCTGGGCTGCCATTTAAAGGAAACAAATCAGCTTTTTGCGGATTTATACAGGATGCAAGATAAAGGCTCAGATGGCAAAAAATGGGAAAGCCACTGGGATAAAATGATTCCAAGTTTCCAATTCAAATGGGCAGGGATTAATTAATTAATTTTTTTTAAAAGCCCTCTTTAGAGCAAAGTATTATCAGTTCACACTGAGATCCTTTCTAAGTGCTCCCCTCCCCCCAGGTCTATTCTATAAACTTCCTTAATAATGCACACACCCAGCATTTGCATAGTTAAAAGAAACTGGTCCTTCCATCGATCACAGGAGATAGGTATTACTACTATCTTCATTTTATGAGTGAGGGAACTAAGGTCCCAAGAGGTTAATGGACCAACCCTTCCCAATCGCAAAGACAGACTCCAGGGTTTCTGGCTGAAAACGCACCCAACCTCTCTCCTTTATCTCCAAGCGCCTTTGAGAGCGATGCTACCCTAAGCAGTTGGACTATGGGCTTTGGAAATAAGTGGTATGGAGTGAACCAAGCTTTGTCAGTGAGCAAGGGAAAGATGGGACACAACCTGGAGGTAAAGGGCAGAAAACATCCTTTCTCTGTAGGAAGGAGTTTTGCGACGATCTGACTAAGAAGGTGGAAGAGGAAGAACGGGCCGCACCATGACGGCTTCCTCGGTGTTCCATCCATTCCCTCTGGTGAAGGAAGAGGACACTTTCCTGGCATTTAATAAGGAAGAGTCCTCTTTCAGCTCAGAATCTAGCAATTTTGTGAATGCTGAAATGCTACATGAAAAAAAGGTCATTAAGAATGTGATTTCCTACCTCACGCTAAAGCAGAGCCAACGACTCTTGGACCTGGAAGGGGCCACAGATTGGTGGTTCTCAAACAGTGTTCTCAGGACTCCTAGGATAAGTTTCCGGGGTCCCAACAAATGCTTGTTTCACATTTAAGTTTTTAAAATTATTTAAGGCAAAGGATATTTTATTTAAAAACATGTACCTTCGTCTGTGTTCTCATGGAGACAACTAACGTTTACTTGTGTTGACGAATGAATTCACTTGGTTTCACCGGCAATGCAGTTCCTCCGTTATCACAGGAGTGGTAGAAATCTAGTAATATGTCATTAGTAAGGAGGTGGCTGGCTATGCACCAATCTTTAAAAAAATTCAGGCCTGTGCATCTGTGTCCATGTACAACTATACAACTGCGATCCTACTAGAGTCAATGTGCATGTGTAAATCAGGCTTTTTCAACCTCAGCACAACTGACGTTCTGGGCAGGATCGTTTGCTCTGGAGGACTGTCCTGTGCATGTACTATGTTGAGCAGAATCCCTGCCTCTACCCACCAGCTGCCAACAGCAGTGCCCCATCATCAGAACAAAAATTCTCTAGACACTGCCAGCTATGCCCTAGGCACACCTCTGGTTGAGAACCATTACCTTCAGCTAAATGCCAGCGTGGCTTCAAGTGTATCTGCTTTGGTGAAGCTTCTCATCATGGCTGACAGACAGACAGATGCAGATATATAGGTCTATCTGGGTCTATCATTTAGAAAGCACTTAATAGGGGCCAGGAAGTATGCTAAGTGTTAATTTATTTGAAATAATTTACTTGATCCTCACAACCACCTTATGATTACCCCCACTTTGCAGTTGAGGAATCTGACACTAGAGAGAGTAAATAAATGTCCAAATACCAGTTAATGGAGCAATACCAAAGTAGTTACTATAGGATTACTGGGGGCTTTACTGCATATCGCACGTTCTGAATGCTTCTGGTCTTAAGACAAGGAATGAGGGCAATTGCTAAATGCTGTCGACTTTGAAGAAAAACTTTTCATTACTGTACTCTTCTTTTGAGCAGCTAAATAAATTTAGTTAAAGGCATCTTGAGATTGTAAGGTGAATTGTTACAACTCTACTCTCCTTTGCCACAACGTCCCTATATAAATGGTATTTCTGGAAATGCAATCAGCAAAATAAATTTAGAAACATACTAGAGGCAGATGCTGCTATACGACCTCCACCCATCATAACACTAATCCCATGTTTTGTGCTTACGAAATAGCAACTTTACTCTGATTGCTAGATTTTTTGAATAAATAAATACGATAAATGTGAACCTAAAAAATAAAGCTATATTAAAAAATACACATTCTATGTGTTTTACATATTGAGTCGGCACTTAAGATTTTGTTTGAAAAATGAGTTTATCATTTAAAAAAACTAAGTGAAAACCATTACTGCTTTTACTTTGCTCATTTCATGATAAGTAAACACAGGCTCAGAGAGTGATACGGTCTGTTTAAAATCACACAGCTCATTAACGATGGAAACAGAATCAGAGCTCAACTCCCCACATTACAAATAACTACCCATGTTCCCTTGTAAGTATATGTAAGTGTATGATCTGGCAGGACCTGGGGGTTATTTGACAACCCGATACACTTTAGGTGAGAAAAAACATAAATCGCCTTCTAAAATTATAAGGGAAGCCAAGATGTAATTAAATATAATTAATTAGAGTGGAGCGTCGCTTTTAGATGTTAAGCATATTATATTCAAACAGAATGTTTAAAACATTAGCTAAATATTTTTAAATCTTGCTCTCTAATAAGGTAAACTACTTAACTTGCTGTAAGTAGTTTTATAATTAGTGTTTGGTGAAGTTTGAACCATCTCGTATTTCTCATTAATCCCCACCTGGGCTAATCTTTGGTCACATTTCGGTATCAATGTCCTCCAATCAGGACCACACAGGTCCCGGATGACAGCTACCACCACTGTACACACAGTGAAGAAGGGAAAACAACACAGGGCAGGGTCAAGGGTAATAACAATGAGCAGTACCTCCAGAACTGTAAAATAAATAAATAAGGTTTTCCTCCATGAACTAAACTAGCAAAATCAACACATAATGAGCAAAAGTTGCTATCTGCAGTAATCCGCTTAAGAGACAGGATATCTCCCTTGTCAAAAGCAGGAAGGACAAGTCCTGGAAAACCAATCAAGTCATGAGTAAATGCGAAAGAAAGCTGTATTTGAAATTCATTCTATTAACACCTACAAAGAATGAAATGTATGAACAGCAGTGAAGTGATTTGTATGTATGAACAGCATGAAGTGATTTGAGACTAGAAAAAAGAAAACCTAAAGATTGGATAATATATTTCTGACACTTTTCAGGGAAGTTGGTGACCATCTGCCCCAAATGACATCTCCTCTTGATTGTTACACTTGTCATTTTAAATTACCATGCTGACATTCTGGTTTATACATCAGTTTGTAAATGCTTTTTGTCATTGTGGAACACCCAGAGAGCCTGAAGAACTCTTGAGTAGACTATAAAATGGCCATAACAGGGGTCACCTAGCTGGCTCAGCCAGTAGAGCATGCAGCTCTTGATCCTGGGGTTGTAAGTTCAAGCCCCATATTGGGCACAGAACTTACTTTAAAAAAAAAAAAAAGCCATAACAATTCCCCTCCCTGAAGCTCCACCCCTTTGTAATGTGACTTCGAAGCTCCTCCCATCAAGAGGTAGAGTACATTTTCCAACTCCCTGAATCTTGGCTGGAGCTGTGGCTTGCTTTGGTCCATAGAAGGTGGTGGAAATGATGTTGGGCCAGTTCTCAGTCTAGCCTCCAGAGGCCTCCTGCACTTCTGCTCTCTCCTTTGGAACCCTGCCTAGCTGTCATGTGAATAAGTCTGGGCTAGCTCATTGAAGATGAGAGACCATGGAGAACAGGGAGAAGTCATCCCTAGCTAAGGCTATCCTAGACTAGTCCGCCCCCAGCCCATGCGGCAACGGACTTTAGATAGATCAGTCAGCCTGGAGAGACCAGAAGAAGTGCTTTTTGGCCCAAAATATCAATCCACAAAATCATAAGCTAAGTCAATGGCTATTATTTTGAGCTGCTAAACAGTAGAGTGGTGTGTTACTTAACTAACTGCGTGACAGACTCCAGTTCCTAGACTTGGCCCTCCAAGCTGAGGGTCTAGAATGTGGGACATGAGAAGACTCCAAGAGATTCATTGCCATCAAGGCTCCCTTTGAACAGCATGCTTACTTTCCACAGACCACCACTCTGCTCCATCTTCTTTCTTATAGCACTAAGGAGCTGGTCGCAAATTTGCAAGTCTTTTTTAAGTAAAGGAATATCACAACCTCAGAAAACCTGACTTCCAGAATATCACTAATGGAATACCTTTTTTATAATCCATTGAGGAATGCACCGTGGATGGTATAAAGATAAAGATGTTATAAAAGAAACACTATCTGCCCCCTCAACATACACGCCATAGCAACTTGAAATAGTTCAAGAGACCAGACTAATCATACACAAGCAATAGAATGAACTATGCGATAATACAACTACAGCCTGCGTGATAAAGACTCTAAATTCACTGGAATTCACAGGGGGTAAGAGGGCCCAGCAGAAAAGACCAGAATAACAGGAAAAGGTTTTACTGAAGAAGTGGGAACCAAAGTATTCTTTGAAGGATGACCAGCATTTGCATAGGCCAAACAGTAGGAGAGGTTATCACAGGAATGGGCCCCAACATTGCTAGAAATTCCCTACAAAGATACGGAACCACTGTGGGTCAGAGGAGCATGAAAACAGTTCATTTCATTTTAAGAACATTATTATTCTTTTTTGAAAAGTTCTGATTTCCCCCCATTTTATCTAACAAGAGGAAGCTGCATGGAACTCCACAGTTCAAATGACCAGACCCCTGGAACGACATGAGTGAAGGCAGAGAAACAGCAATGAGAGGGTGTAGATTTGAGCTGGTGAAGACGGTCCACACTGTTCTGGAGAGCAGTGAGGATACGGTTCCTCTGGAGAAAGGAGCCAGGCAGGGGGCAGAGCCCGATACAAAAGGTTTCAAAAGAGGAGTCCCTTAGAAGGTGTTGGAGGGCCTGGAGGGGGACGCTGGGGTGGAGAAGGTACCAGGGAGGGAGCTAAAGAGCCAGGCTGCCTCGGTGTGAGCTGATGGCTGGGAGAGGCTGCACACGGAGGGCTGGATTATAGATACATTTTCAAGACACAAAAAATTTAACCAGATTAGTGACCAAATTAGCATGCATTAGAAATGATGCCGCGGTTTGAAGCCAAGGAAAATAAACAGTGAAGCAGACGGAGGTCAAAAGACAGTTCGCTCAACTGAGAAAAAAAATTAAGTAATAGCTAATTAAGTGGTCATGAGCCAAGGCTTTGCAGCTCGGCAGGGACGAATCTTTGCTCTCTTCCTTGTAGCCAAAACCTCTGAAGCCTCAACTTCCTCATCTGCAAAATAGGTTTAATATTATTGACCCCCTTAGGGCTTTTAAGAGGGTTAAATAAGAAATTACGAAGTGGTGGGCACAGTGCCCGGCGGGCTGTAGACACACTGGATTAGTAAGTAGTAGAAGTGGTAACAGTCATAACAAATGGCACTAAGTAGAAGAAAACATACTAATGAGAGAAGGAAGAAAATGACTTGGACTCAGGTTTGCAGAAACATAGACTTTGATAAATCTTCCCAGGGATCTGTCAAGATAAAAAATTATTCTCAGCGCAATTCTAGAATGAGGCATACTCTATCCAGCACAGTGAGGAGAAAAGATCTAGATTCCAGTCATGACCCTTTTACGGCTACTCTCGTTGATTCTTGGTCTTTGTCTACATGCTTGTCATGAGGCAACGTATTTGGAAATAAGCCATACGCTGTAAAGCCCTACGGAACTGAGTTGGCCTTACTGTTATTACTATTTGCACTAATTCCTGAAAAGCCTAAAAGAATTAATGCAACTTTCAATGGTGTCTACCATAAAGCATTTAGAGAATGGCTCCATCCTGCGGACTCTAACCCCACACCAGCACAGCAAGGCAAAGAACAGAGCCAAATTCGGTCGCGTTGCCTCCTTATTTTGTGATTAGGGGTACAGGTAGCCCGGGGGAGGAGGGAATGTTGGAACCAGGCCCCCTGGATTAGAAACCCGGTTCCACCACTTATTAACAGCATAAACTTGGGCAAGTTTCTTAACCTCTGTTTCTCAGTTTTCATCTGTAAAATGGGAATCCGAATACTAAATACCTCTAGAGCTGTTACGAAGTTCAAGTGAGTTAAGTGACACAGAGTAAGCACTGTATCTATATGAGTGATTGTTAAGGAAAAATAATCAACATGAGTAGATGTCCCCAAGTCTCCACAGAAATTTCAGTACACGGGTGTATACCTCCAGGCTCCGTTTTCTTGTAATGCCACCTGCTCCTTTTGTGACTCAGATTAGTCCTTGTCTCAGGGAGTAGCAAGTCACTGAAAAACAGGAGTCACACTCTCCCTCTCATGTGAATCACCACCGGAGTCAATAAAATCCAGGATTTCGAAAGGGCATTCAGGCTTGCCTACATGGATAAGGCCCTAAATGCTGCTTCTGACACCAGGAATCTCAGTCACATGATCAGTGAGTGCCCATCATGAGATAAGCAGGGCAGGGTTAAAAAAAGGGCTGGGTGCCTGCCTGGTTCAGTCAGTGGAGTGTGCGACTCTTCATCTTGGGGTGGTAAGTTCGAGCCCCACGTTGGGTGTGGAGATTACTTAAAAAAAGATAAAATCTTAAAAAATAAAAGATTAAAATAAAATAAAATAAAATAAAAAGAAGGGCCAACTGAAGGTGTAAAGGAAGGTGGTTAAAAATAAAACCAGTGGGGAAGGCACATTTAGGGAAGGGAAGTGGGATCCCCTGGCTACTGGCATGGAAGTCTTGTGGCATGACTGGCACAAGGCTGGTATTTACTTACAAGAAGGCTCATTGGGAAAGATGTTTCACAGAAAGCCAATCAGAGCCCCCAGGCAATAAGGACCACCTGGTTTACCGTGCATCTCATCCCTCCTTCTCCAGCAGCCAAACAAAGGCTTCACAGGACAGAGCAGCTGCCACTTACAGACCAACTGTATTATAAGTGCAGAGCAGAAAACTATGTGAGATAGATGGGAGCAGTAGAACAAAGGCCCGCAGAAGACTGCAAGATAGTACACAAGCACAGTCCCCAACTCACCTGGCTTTGTCCGAGAAAGCCTCTGCTACGTTACGGCAGAGCTCTTAATAAATAAGAAACAGTTCGGCCTGCACCCATTTGTAAGTCACTGCTTCAAAAATGCCATCTCTCCTAGTTAAAATTATTTTGGACTCCATTTTACAAAATTAATATAATGTGGGAGACAGTATGAAATATTTTTTTTGCCAGTTTCCAAATTAAAAATAGTTGAAATGACTTGTATCTTTTATTTTGGAAAACCAGGGACAAAAAGATATTCCCAGCCTCCAATGGAGGTGCCAAGTTTCTGTCAACTGCTTGGTTACAATGTGGAGAGTTAGAATTAAATTTTCTATCTTTGAAAAGTGTAGCTCTGAGGAAGAGGAATGATGTAAAGGCTGTTGTAAGGAACTTTTAATCAGGCATCTAATGATGAAACGCCCAGCTGCTGGATGCTCTGGATGAGTCTTGAGACTGTCTCGTTCTCACTGGAGAACACACCAAGATGCTTCTTCTAATTCTACTGTCATGAGGCCCCATAAGGAAAAACAAGGGGCTCAGTGGCCATGACTCACCCAGGCCTCTTATTCATGTCAACCTTGACCTATGGTGAATGCCTCAGACTCATCTCACACCACCCACTAGGCCCCTTTCCATGGTCTGAAATAGAAAGTAAGGAAGGAGAGCTTTACTGAAAAAACAAAAACAAAACCAAAAAAACACCACAAAACCATAGCTATGCTGAAAAAACTGTATCAGGTACCAAGTGCATATTCCACATCAGAGGGCCTCAGTCCCAGCTGCATATGAGAATCATTTAAGGATTTTAAAGAAAATGCCACTGATGAGGCCCCTTCCTAGACCAATGAAATCCTAACTTCTGGGAGTGGGGCTGGGCCCTGGCATTTTTAGAAACTCCCCAGGTAAGTATAATGTGCGGCTGAGTTTACACTTGCTACTAGTGAAGGTAGACAAGGCTCAGAAGCAGCAGGAACTTAGGTGCTCCACGGCTGAGTGAGGGCCTCTCCCCTGCATGCCCGTCATGCGACCACTGGATCACCTGCTCTGACATTCCACGATTCTGCCTGGGTTTTCCGGCTTCCAAGAAAGATCTATGCAAATACGTAGGGCTACAGTCCTCCATGGCCTGACTCTGAGGCTGAAACCCTGAGCGAAGTTTACAAAATGATTTTTTCCATCAGCCAGAAAGCCAGCAGCAGGGGCTTCCCCATCCTCTTCCCTGAATCAATTACGGTGCTGAGCCTGGGAGCCTCAGTTCTAGGGGAGCAACATTAATCCTGAAGGACTATGGAATGTTAAGTGCGGGCTCAGCAGAGTATCCGTTGATAGATCGGAGAAGGGGCTTGATTTCACAATCACATAGACTGGGAAAAACCTTAAAACGGAGACTGCGGGGGAAGGATTTAGAGTCTGTTGAAAACAGCATTCTACCAGAGATTTTTTAATCCCACTGGGTTCCATTAAGTCATCTTGATGCTTAGTTTTAGTTGAAGGAGTAAGAAAGACCTCCCTTAATAACCAAGCAAGAAAGAATCAAGTGTTTTCCATTTCTCTTTGGGAACAAGTAGGTATGTGCACGCTTGAATCTGTCACTGTGCTCCAGTTCTGCAGTGATGTGGCTGGCACAGAGACTCGCAGACTTGGTGCCCACCAACAGCTGCACCCTACAGTCCCAGCAGGTGCATGCACAGAGCCCGGCTCAAAAATTCGCTGCAAGAACAATGGCGCCGTTATGACGCCGAGGGACAAGGCCCGATACTAACCACTACGGCACCGCATCTGATGATGACAAGAGCTAGAAACTCAGCCACAGCTCCCTGGGATCTGACCTTTGGGTCCCAGGATCGTATTCACAGACACAGCCAGGCAGAGCACCACAGTGGCAGCAGCTATCAGTGATAAGGCCCGACCAACCAGAGAGTTAGTGGAAATTAAAGAAAAAAAAAAAATCCCCCCAGAAAATGTATTCCTTTCCTTTTAGCATATCTTCTCCTCCTGTGGGCTGCAAAGCCACAGTTACCAAGTTTACATTTACATCCAAATATGCACACACAAAAAAAATTACCGATGCATCTCACTCCCTGGTGACTTTGTAACAGGTTGCTAGGTAACAGTGCATACAAGTCAGGTTTCAGGACCTCTAGTAAGCCAACAGAAAATAGCTGCATGGGCCTTTTGCATAAATAGTGTGCATTTGTTATCTGTTTTCTTATGCCAATTGATCAGTCAGTAAATACTCCCACTGTCAAACTGTAAACAAGTCCCATCAATAACTAACTGAGAAAACAGATCACAGTGTAAGGCTTCTGTGCAGTCTTTCACCCCAATCTACCCAACTGGCTTCTCTTGAGTCTCTCCCGTTTGCAGTGCTGGCTCTCAGCAGGCCTGATCTTAAGCTTCCTGAGATTGGGTTGGGAGCTAATTACAGCCTGAGCCCAGCAGGAGTAGTGTATCATACACCAAGTGTCTTATCTGAAGACCAATCCTTCCTCATCCCCTCTCCCCTTCCTCCTGATTTAAAAACTTCTTCCAGTCCTGGAGTAAAGGCAGTAACCCCATACAAAGAGCTACTCACCACCCCCCTCCCACTTAGTCTCCCTGAACTGTTAAGTAAGGAAACGTCCCATGTTTAAACCACACCAGTTGAACATGCCATTTGCATTTTCCCTTGGGAGTGCACTAGAAGAGCCCAGAAAAGGAGCCCTTTTGCTATAATATTGGTGGGAGAGACCATCCAGGAAAAACCAGAGATGTACATCCTGTACCCTCCCCCACCCCCCCCCAAAAAGATCAGCAGTGAAAGGAAAAGTAGAAGTTTGCATTTCCCCCACATTTTCAAAAATATTTAAATAGAAAACTCGAAGACTCTACAAGAACATTTTCCCCTAGATTGGGGTGGGAGAAGGCAGGCGGAGGGGCGAGGCAGGGAGGGGCGGAGAGGAGAAGGGAGCCCCCCCTCCCCAATTTGCAATTTCTTCAAGGCCACAGAGACACTTGGCTTCCTGTGGCCTGACCATTTCCAGTGGACGACTCCGCACTCACACTGTGGGCTGGCGGGTTGGAGCGCCTGGCTGTTACATTCCCTGCCCTACCTGACTCCCTGGGTCATTTCTGACATCTCATTTCCTGACCCCTACCTTTCCTCATTTCTTCCAACTAGTGTTGCTCGCTCCTGAGGGGCAAAGATCTGGGGTACTGGGGACATTCCAAGACACCTCACTGAAGTGTCACTGAGCAAAGGGACTTCCAAGCGAGTGAAGCTGAACCTGTAATTCACCTGGCAATGACATTTAGTGAAATGCGACTCACAGTCCATTTAAAGGAAGGCGGTGACCAATTATTCTCCATTTAAAAGGGTATTGTCAATCTCCAAAGAGCTGAAATGGCATTTGGAAATCATCGTGGGGACTGCCATCTTCACTGAAAGACAGAACCAACTCTCAGCCGACCTTTCCCCACCCTCCGCATCTCTTTTACAATTTAAAATCATACTTTTAAAAATGTAACAAGTAGCAGCACAATCCCACGTCATGTTTTATCACTCCCAAACAGTCAGGAAAAACAGTGCTCCCTCAGTATCGCCACACCCCCTATTCAACTCCACAACTTATTCAAAGAAATTGGGGGGAAAAAAGGACAAAAATGAAACAAAACACCATGTATAATCTGATGATGAACATGATGTCAATAATAATACATTTTTGCAACATATTTCATCTTGTTTCCAAAAGGCAGTGGGGTAGTTGGGAAAGAATTTTTTTTTAAGTTTTTTTTTTTTTCCCCCACTTTACCTAAGGCACCTAAAGTAGTTAAATTCGTAGAGGCAGAAGGTAGACTGGTGGTGACCAGGGACTGTGGGCAGGGTGGAATGGGGAATTATTGTTTAATGGGTATGAGGTTTCAGTTTGGGATGATGAAAAAGTTCTGGAGATAGATGGTAGCATTGGTTACACAACAGGAATGTACTTAATGACAAAGAACTGTATACTTAAAAATGGTTAAAATGGTAAATTTCACGTTAGGCATATTTTATTACAATAAAAATTTTTCTAGTGGAAAAAATAATGTAAAGATAGTTTCTATCATTTGCTCAAATTTTAAAACTATAATTCCTAACAGTAGTCTCTGTATATATGTCCTTTAAAACTCTTTCAAATTAAGGCAATAAAGAACTTGAATAATGCAAAATGAGACATTCCGCACGAGCACTTTAAAAGAACAAATGCAGAGACAAGTTAAATATGGCCCAAGGTCACACAAAGAACTGTTACCAACTTGGCTCACCATGTGACCTGTCCCCCACAGCAAGAACCCATAAAGGGGAAAAACCAGAAGGAAATCAACAAGTTGTTTCTAGACCCAAACCACAGCAATGCCTACTTCCAAAGGACTGGAAAAAAAAAAAAAAAAAAGGTCAAGGAGAAAATTTATGAAAGCGCAAATGATTAGAATTTAAAGGGACCTTGAAATCATCTAGTACTACCAGCTCATTTAATAGATGAGAATCCTGGTAGAGAAAGAGAGAGAAAGAGAGAGAGAATACAACCCTATTCAAGTACCTGACAGCTTCATGAGAAAATCAGACGCCATCTTAACAGAGATGTCCTGGCTGAACAATGCTGACGCACTGTTGGCCACATACTCGGAGGGGTCTTTCAGCTTTGTGTGGTTGGCTGGCCTGTCGGCAGCATTCAGAGTAAAGGAGGTTGGCAGGCCGTTATCTTCCTTGGGTTCCTCCTTCACCAGCAAAGGCGAGACGCCAGCCCCACCCTGGCTAGTCCTCTCTGGAGTGTTGGACGTCATCATGGTCCCCACTAGCTCTGTCCCTCCTCCTTCCCTTTGCTGCCCAAGGCAGGCACTGTCACTGAGGTGGGGAGATCCCTTGACATCTGGGTCTGGGATCTCCTCCTTCACCTTGGCTTCTGTCCTCAGGAAGTGCTGATGGCAACGCATGTGGAGTTTCAGGCTGAAGTGGCGTGAGGAAGTGAAAGGGCATAGCTGGCACTGAAAGGTCTCGCCCCGGTCCTGGTGCTGATGAACCTGACGAAGAAGCAAGAAGAATGAGCTCTCCACCATGTGCTTACGGAAAACGCCTCGTTGTATATGCAGGCTATTCATCAACCATTTCCTCACAGTACCAAGGGGTGGCCCAGGAAACAGAAAGACCAGAGGAGCATTTCGTTAGCATGCGCCAGGTGATGAGGTCTGTCCCTAAACAGAACACGGGTCTACGTAGGTTAAGAGCCCATGATTAGAGCCACACTCACAACAGAGGACGCTGCCTGCCAATGGAGGCTGTTTTCAGGAGAATCCTCCTAATATTCTAGACATCTCATCTCGGTGGGTCTTCAGAGAAAATATAAACCCAGCACAGTGCGAACTTACATAATTACCAGTTGGGGGTCAAAAGACGCAACCTGTCAAGTAATTCCTCTCACAATAATAATAAGTTGCACGCACCCGATTATTGTCACTCAGAGAATTAGCTCTGTTTTGCAAACGTAATTTCAATTTTCAGAACGCTTCTCTAGGTAATTAAGAATGTGGAAAATGATGTCTCCGGGGTATTCCCATTTCATAGATGGGGAGACTGAAACCCCAGAGTCAGTGGCTTGAGCAAAAGTCCATAAGAAGCAAGCAAAGTAGAGTGGGAGAAAAACCAAGGTCTGATCCCCGCCAAGTATTCTCGGCAAGGTGAAACCAATGTTTTCCCAAATGTGGTTCCAGTGGGCTCCAGATTCTGGTGTCTGCCATGAAAGAATGCAGACTTTTAAATCCAGTTCCAGTCCTGCATGCACAATACCTGTAAAAATTGGAAGAAGCTTTTTCTTCCTGTCCCTACCAAATTTAGTGCTTGAAAAAGTGAGGAAATCATTGCACTGGACTGAGCCAGGCTGCGAGCTGGCAGGTGCTTGTCAGCTTGTAACTTCCCCATTCAGCTCTGCCAATGTACTTCAGTGCTGACCTGCTACACCCTGCTATTTCAGGACTGCCCCTCCCTTGCATAGAAACTGCCAATTGTGTAGATTTGGGCCAAATGATTCGGGGAGTTGTGCGATCTGGACAAGCAAGTGATTGGGATTCAAAACCAAAACAGAACTGACACCTCATCTTCCAGTGGTGACCTAAGCGGGATTTGAACCCAGGTCTAAGAAAGGTTAAGGGCTAGTTCGTTAATTCACTGCCCCACCTGGCCCCTCTGCATAGGCTTCCTTTCCAAGAGAGCAAGTTTTACTACAGCTGTTTATGCATTCTGAATGCAATCCAAAAGCATTATTCACCAGCCAAAACATACTTTTAAATAATGTTAAGTGACCAACAAAAGCAAAGAAATTAAAAGTTAATGGTGAGATCCTGTCGCTACAGCACCCCACTGTGGCTTTTTGAAAAAAACAGCCAAGGAGATTCCAGGTCCCCCAAAGCAGGCATTTCTCAGAAATAACCATATAAACTTCAATTCAGTTGCAGCAAGGCCTTGCTCATTAAAAAGGCTTCCCCTCTACCAGGTGGGGAGGGGCTGGGGGTTAGGGACACATTTGTCGCTGGTGGTTAACATCACCTCTCTCTGTTCTTTCACAACAGAGGGATTTCACTCTGGAGCCGATCATCTCATTTTGCTTTCTCACAGAATCGTGAAGATACCCCACCATCTCCTCCACCCAATTCCCACAGGAGCAGGCACTGTGGGGGCTCGGGTCACAGCCCCACAGGCCCCTGACAGGTGCCTAGAGCGTGCCCGGGACCAGGTGGCAAGGGTCACGAGGCAGAATGCTTCCGTCGTCCCGGGAGCAGTGTGGTGGGGTGGATTCCATTTCAGAAGTGTCCTTACATCTATTGACCGGGACAGGAGAGGAGCTAATCTAAGAACAGAAGTTCCGGAAGCAGCTTCTGGAAGAAGGAAAACGACAGAGAGCGAGCCCAAGTTCTAAAGTCGAAAGGGAGCCCTGGACTGAGAAGAGTCTGGGTATTTTTACGTGGCTTCTTTTCCACCAGATCCTGGCCTTGCTATATTTAGTTGTGGAAAACTCAGTGTCGGTTTAAAGGAAAACGGGGGCCGTGGTGTTGACTCTCGCACTTGTCATTTTATTAGAGCTACACCTTCCCAAAGGGGCGAGATGTCGCACTGGGCCTTTGAGAGAAGGAGTCCCTCTGTCCTCCCGCTGCAGTTTCTTCCCTTCTGTCCTCACAGAAAAGCATTTTCTGTGATCATTTTTAATCTCTTTAGCCTAACGTTGGCTTTAAAGTCCCTCTAAGTCCGCTAATGTGAAGAAATGCTTGTCTAAAGCATATCATTCTTTCTAGGCCACGCAGAGGCACGCTGACGGACCAGTCATTTTGCACCGAGAGCACCTAAGGGGTGGGAAATAGAAGGCACTGTTACATCATGAGGCGCATTCCCTGGTGGCGGTGGGATGAACGTGAGGAAACTTTGGCACANGGAAGCTTTGGCACAACACCTGCTCCACCCCTTAGGGGACCCGGCCAAGCAGGGAAGGGGCTTCCTCAGAAGTCACAGCTCCTTAAGAGTGGCAGGCCCCAGACCAGCAAGACTCAGCACTCTGACCCTTGCCCATTTTCTTGCCATTGCTTCACCAATGTTCTTTATTTTAGCAGTCCTTACCTTTTCTGTTCAGTCTTGGCTTATGAATTTTGTATTTAATTCCTATACGCTCACTCATCCAGGAAAGTTGTAAAAGACTTAATGGAAATCTAAGATAACCCTGAGGAAGCTGGAGGCATTTACAAGCTCCTTCCTCGGCTGCCCATAAAAATGTTTGCGAGATATAAGGAGGAGGAAGGTCAGGTTTAAAAAATAAAAAAAATAAAAAATGTACAGTGCCCAGCACCAAGTGGGGACACAGTAAATACTGTCCTTGTTGAACAAATAAAGTAGAATCCCAATTTGTCTTAAATAAGTCCATATTATCAATATGGAAGGATATACGTTAGAATGATAATAATGGTTATTTCCGGGTGATGGGATTCAGGGTCGATTTTATATTCTTGCCATTTACCACTTTTCCTAAATTGTCACCATTAAAGATTTATCACAAAAAAAAGGCAATAAAATTTAGAGTCCTTTTTTATCCCACATCATAACTTTATTTCCAAATGTAAACGCTAACTCCGAAAACTCTTGGATGGTAATGACCGGGCTAGCTACATTTCCTGAGTGTGCTCCTTGCCGGGCCCTGTATTCAGTTGCTTTATGTCCATTATCTCATTTAACCCTTATAATGACTCCAGACTCCAGGTGACAGATCGGATGATTATCTCCAGGAGTGGAAGCGAAGGCTGGGAGAGGTTAAATGATTCACCCAAAGTCTCACAGCTACTAAAAGTCGTGGAACTGAGATTCTAACTGAGGTCTCTCTGACCGCACGCAGTGTGAGATCTTAATCTATAGGCGACACCTGCCCCCACTTCACAAGCTGGATTCGTTGTGGAAAATCCATTCATATTTTTAGTCTCTCGTGAATGCAGCAGAAGATGTCTATTCGCAAGACCACCGCCACTATCCTCCTACGCAGACCGTGTTCACAAAAATGTCTCAAAACGGAAGTACGTCAAATCAAATCAAAAGCATGAATTGTTTAATTAAAGAAAGAAAACAGCCCATCCGTGAGGTGGAGAAGAGAGAAAAGAAAGCGTACACCATTTGATAAAATTAAACTTGCATGAGCCCTTCTCACACTTCCCTTATCAAAAGCTGGAGTCGTAGCTCAACAGGTGAGGACACCATGAGTTTGAATAAAGTAGTTATTTCACACAACTGCTTTATTGTACTGGTTATTGATTTGTTCTGAAAGCATTCTGAGACCCCGCGACCTGCAAAGCCCTTGCAGCTCTCATCTGTAACACTGTCATGGCCGACCGTCTGTATCATCAAGGCACCCAACTCATCTCCCTGTAGCTTCAGGGTCAGTAGTTCCTGCTATTGAAAACCCAGCTTTTTTTCCATGGGTTTATAAATAGGTTGTTTTATGTGACCCTGAGCTGAAACCAAGCTTACAAGGTGTCAGGCTAGATGCAAGTTTTCTGCTCACTGAAGCTTTAAATTTGCCAGACCTGATTTCTAAACACAGCGTAGGACACAGTAACGAAAACAAATTTTAGTTTTAAAGGCATTCCTTTTGAAGTCCCATCCTGCTAATGAAATCCACTTTGCAGGTGTAAAATACGAGATTTTGCTTTGGGAAGAGGTGGTAGAGGATGCGGAGGGGAATGGAAAAACTAAGTAGGCTCAGTAAAATCCAACCGACCAGAAATCCTGGTTCAATGGATTCTGAAGATGAAGGGCAAGCTACTCCCAGGAGAAAAAAAACAAATGACAGGATACAAATTACATCGTGGATTTAATTTTTCTTTTTAATATTCTACGCTTAAAATCAGGAGAGGTTCTGCCCGATCACACTTTTTTAGAGCTGCAGTTCTAAACAGGGATCACTGATCTATTCAGATGGATTAAACTACAAGGTTTTGAAAACAAGCAAATACCTTAATTATGTACCTATACTACATTTCTTATGGCAGGAAGTAAAAATGTTATAAACAATGTCAACTGCCAAGCCGTATTGAAAATATCAGTGGGAAAATAAAGGTGTTCAAAGACAGTTATCGAAATTAAATAACTACTATTGAACATTTCTGTGTCAGACACTTTGCTAACATTATCTCCTTAAATAGTCATGACAACTCTTCCAGATAAACATCATCGTTCTCATTGAACAGAGGAGAAAATTGAGAGCCTAAAGTTCATTTGCTCAAGGCCACTTATCTAGTAAGTTGCACAGGTCTATCAAATTCAAGAGCCCATGCTCTTTTGATCTTGTCATTTTCTTCCTTGAATTTCAGAGTAAACCTTTATTAGTAATGGGGTCTGCCAGAAAGATTTCGAGATGACTAAGTTTTCTCCATCTCACATAAGAGCGAAACGCAGTTGTTTTTAATAAAGACACTGAAAATGATGTCCTTAGATGTTTGGTAAGTGTGATCCTGGAAATTAGAACAGCACACACACACACAGACAGCCTCGGGAGGGCCCAGTCTTGTCAGGAATAGGCCCCCCCAAGTCTCTCACAGGGCAAAAGCTAGAGCCCAGGTGTCTTTCAAGGTCCTCACACCTCCTGAATGAGCCTCTGGGTGTTCCTGTGGGTTTGTAAGCTGGAGAGCAAAGCAACAGCAGAAGAGGATGGACCCCTCTCTGGGACACAGGTCCAGCAGCCCGTCCTGGTCTTTCCCGCTTCTTGCTCTTCCCTAAGTCTTCCTCCCAGCACCCCAGACGTGCATTACCATGCAAGGCCAAGGTAGGCTGTCGCTCCCCCAATAGGAAAGGGCTCTACGTTACATCTATTGTTTGGATACCGAAGCTTCTCTTTGCCTTTAAGTTCTGGGTTGTAAAAAGGATGGAAATAACATTACAGAGGAGACCCTTTGCCACATGCTTCATCGGTGCTGTTCGCGACCTCACGACAACGAGCAGCTGCATTCCGTCCGCTCCACTGGCGGCCCCTCTCCTGCCTAGATGTCTCCTGCACCGGCCCGTGTGCAAGAGCTCGGGCTGTGCCTGCCTCTCTGTGAGGCCCATCCGCAGGTGGCTTACCTTCATGTGGGATTTGAGATTGTCCTTGCGAGCACACCGGAATGGACAGAGCGGACACTGATGACTTTTTAAACCTGTGTGAATCACCATGTGCCGTTTCCAGTAACTCTTCCTTTTGATAACCAAACCACATATCGGACACTGGAAAGGCTTTCCGCTTTCCTCTTCTGAGGCTTGGAAGAGGGAGAAAGAAAGAAAAATTGAGGAAAACAAAAACGTACACTGCATCCAGCACTAATTCACATGCATTGCTATGTAAAGAGCACTAGAAGTGATGTGGTATTTTTCCTAGGCATTTCCAAGACTTCATCCACGAGGAAGTTTCATCACTGCTTTTCTTCAAGTAGAAACCCACGTTCATCTCATTACTTCCACGTGGGTTCCATCTTTCAAAAGCTGACCATGCTGCCGCGGTCTTGCTCTCAAAGGCCATCCCACCCCCAGGAAGGTGTCTGCAAAGGGGCTTTGCCTGGCCTGGCCTAGTTCAGCCCAGAAAAGCTTGACTTCAGGGGCTTCGTTTCCTGAAGGAAACCTCCAGACTTGAGGCCATATCTGAATTTCCTAAACTTAGAAAACAGCAAGAAATACAGACAAATCAAATGGGATGCCCTGCACCACACTGAACACCAAACAGCCATCATAACCCTCACAAACGGAACTCTGACGGAGACGACTTTTAGGATCCCACTGCCGACTTGTTTAGTTGTGTCTTGAGCAAACGCTACTGCCCATTTGGCCATCAAGGGGTCTTAAGGTCAGGGGTTTTCACCTGCTTCTTTCTGTCCCTCTGGTTGTCGCGAACAAGGCCCACTGCCTTCCTCTGCCCTCGGTCCCAGCACCCGCTTTGGGAAGAGCTACCACGAGGCAGTCACAAACGCTTCAGTTTTTCAGGAAAGCAAACAAACCAACTACTTCCTCCAAGGAAAGCTAAGATAACTGTCTCCTCCTCCACCCCCGCAGGAAAGGGTCTCTGCTGTGACGCTGTGTTGCTACATGTCTGGGCTATCCCCTTCTATTGCTCGGTGCCACACCAGCTTCTGCAGTCTGGGGATATGGTAACTAAAAGTCGAACACTCAGATTTTCCTTTCTTCATCATGAGGGATCAGAAATATTTCCAAACTGATTAGATAAGTCATTATACACTCATATAATAGAATATATGAAGCCATTTTCTAAAATGAACTAGATCTAGAAATGCTGACATAGGAACATGTCCAAGATATTAGAGTTTGTGGATAAAGCAAGATAGGAACCTCTATGTCTAGGCTGATTCTATTTTTGTTTTCTAAAAAATGAGAATCAGTTGTTGCTAATACAGTGAGGTAAAGGCTGATAGGAAACTTTATAAAGGATGGGTCAAGCTGACAACACCTAAAGCCACTCATTAAGCTTAACATCACTGAAAAGGGGACAGACATCGTGGGCCTTCTGATAAGCCACCTATGAAATATTCCTACAAAAATAATTTAATCAAGCCTCTATGTAGAAGTTTACCAGAAATACAGGTGGTTAAAATAGCAACAACACAGTAAACCCACATGCCCAGGGGACAGAATCAGCCAAATCCGGAATGTTGGAAATTCTATAGAACAGATGACAGTCTCTTCAAGGAAATGGCTCCGGGGAAAGGCACCCGGTTATGGAGACATATCAAACAAATAAAAGGTGTGAAGCTGATTTTGATCCTGACTCGAGCAAACCAATTATAAAAAGACACTTCCTATACGCAACTAATGAATCATCGAACTTTACATAAAAAACCAGGGATGTACTGTATGGTGACTAACATAATATAATAAAAAAAATATTATTATAAAAAAAAAGACACTTCCAAGATAACTGAAGGAATACTGGTTGTAACCCAGGCATTCCATAAAATCATGAAACCATCGTTGATCCCGTTTGATGTGATAATAGTTACTGCGTTTTGTTTTGTTTTTTAAAGTTTTTCTCTGTTGGAAATAATATACATGGTAATACTGACAGGCAAATGGATACAAAGTCTGGGATTTGCTTGAGCAAAAAAAAAAAAAGGAAGTAGAAAGAAAGGGATGAGTAAATGAAACAAAAGATGATATCCTTTTATTTGTATGAAAATGGTCCGGAAGCATACCCAAGAAACCATTAAGCAGTTACCTCTGAAGAACTGTGGATTAAAAGGAAGGGGTCGGAGAGGGGAACTTCTGTTTTTATTTTATATTCTTCTATACACACTGGATTTTTTAATGCTCACATTACTTTTATCATTTTAAAAGGATATATTCTCATGTGTAAACTTTAAAATCATCTTATTATTTATTCATCGAGTCAACTGAGTCTCTGTATGCAAAGGACCACTTATCATGGATGGAACCAGAAGAGTTCCAGAATACACTTAGGGCATTCCAAAAATTCTGTTTCACTATGACAGGTAAAATAAGCAATACTGGTTACCCTAACCAAGCAACCTGAAAAAGAATCTGCTAAAAATATACCTTCAAGTCTGGAAAGTCTACTTCTGATGTTTTCGTCCCAAGCATTTCCTTTTCTGATTGGGGGATGGGGTGGGATTGACGGTTCTTTCACACTTTATAGAGGCCTATACACATGCGCTTTTTTTATTAACCTGCCTTTAGCTTTCCTGCTGTTTTTGTTGATTGCCTCTGCTGACCTGGAGTCCTATCCCTAATCTGGCCTCTCATTTTCTATCCTTCATCGTCATTTCTTCCACTCTAGTATCTTGATCACAAAGACTACACATTGAATCATAGATTTGAGAGAAAAGGCTGAACCAGGCCTCTAGGTGAGATTATTGTCATAAACCAGAGGGGAAAAAATGATAATGATGTCTATTTGGGGTTGTAAGAACATCAAAATAGTAAGAAAGACATACACAAACAGGCTGCCACTAATCCCCATTTTCCCAGTATCTAACCGGCAAACTGCCTAATTTTACAGAATTGTCTGGGAGAGGAGAGAAAAATGGAGATGTCCTCCACTGACCTGAGGTTTCCTGGCACATCACAGGAGGGCAATAAAAAGGCATTAACTGACCAAAGGAACATGGCCAGCACCCCCTGGACACCCCACTTTGCTTAATATGACCAAAATCTTCCTTATTTGTTCTGATACCCCCCCCAATCCCTAGTGTGCATTACAGAGCCCACTACATTAAATCATGCATATTAGCATTTCATATAAATTTATTTTATTTTGGAGCTATGCTTCCTTAGTTTTAATTAATACCAAAAGACACACGAATCGTGTGCAAATTAAGGTGTCCTTGGATTGACTGGGGAAAAAATTAGAATACTCATAATGAGAGAAACTAACGGCATGATATGTGCCGAAGCACCACACTACTATAACTGTTTGAAATTTTCAACTGATCATGGCAGGAAAGGAAGAAGACAGAAGCCAAATGATAAAAGTCACCATAATACAACGATCGATTTTCAAAGTTGGCCATTAATCTCCCCTGGCAACATCTGCATTTATATTTCTTAAACGTTTTTTGATATTTTAGTAGGATGCCCTCCCTGTCTAACGGAGGAAGTGAGGATGTAGTCTAGTTTGTATGCCAAACTATTTTCAAGGAACTGACAGCTGTAAATTTCACTCAAATTTAGAGGCTAAGGAAATACAACCACTTCTTCAGACCAAACCACACATTCTTAAGGCAATAGGATCCAGACGTTCATTATTTCACCTAGTTTACAACTGTCTGATAAACAATTTCCCCAAAGGTATCACTAGCTCGCTAATATCACCACAAACAAAATTAAATCCCACCAAATGCTAACAGACCCAGTGGCATGGATAGTTACTACTTTGCTTCTTTGGAGAATACACATTCTCCTCACAGACAATAGTATTATTGGAATAAGAGAGATACTAAATGTGTGTAAAACTCCTGTCACACAGTAAATGAAAGCGACTAGTAGTAGCTGTTGCAATAATAGTAGTGATGATAGGCTCTAGTCGTACCTTCCAAAGCAGGAAACTCAGCAGGACAGCAGATGTAAATTTAAACAACTGACATCACATAAATACATAGCTCAGGACCTGGCCCAAAAGGGTGGTTTGTCACAGAAGCCTGGAGAAAATAAAGGAGCAGGTGTCCACTGTGCTACGCGGGTAGGGTCCAGCTCAGCCTAGGCAGAACTCTGGTGGCCAAGTTCAGCTCAGCAGGGAAAAGAGAGAGGTGGAAAAGACAGAAGGGGAGTACGTAGGGGAGGAGGGACTAGCTGGGGCAAGACAAGAGGTCTTTAGCTGTGTGTCTGCCGCACCCAGACAGTGCTGGGTATGATGTACAATTCAATGAATGTGTGTCGGACTGTAATGAGAGTAATCGGAAAGGGCTGGGTCAAGAGAATATCAAAAAGTGAAATGAGTGCTGGAAATGGAAGAAAAAGGTGCAGGAAGCGGCCAGCAGGTCCCAATGGACGCAGTGTCATCCCAAGAGCACATGCTTTTCACCTGGCACGCCAATACATGTCTCAAATGAATGGGTGTGGAGAGACGTTCATGTACTTACATCTCACCTATTTCCGAAATGAATTTGGAGCAGCTGATATTTAAAAAGCATGCAGTATGACTACACCATTAGTAAGGTACACGGTAAGTGTTTAAACTATTTACAATGGACAAGATCTGCCCAAGGCAGAGACAATCTTGTGGGAGGTTTGAGGGTGAATTTTAAGAAGCAACATAGTAAATTCAAAAAATAGAAAAAAAAATTATGTTTGTTTTGAGTTGACAGACGAGTTCAAGAATAAGAAAGGAAAAGCACGGAATCTTAACATAAGGAATCTTGGAGATAATTCCCAACTATCTCAGTTTATAGATGAGGAAGCTGAAGTGAGGTGTAGGCTTAAAATCCCTCTGCTAGTTCGTAGCAGGGTTGGGACTAGAGCCAATATCTTCACTTCTGGTTTGGTGTTCTACCCGTTGTTACATATAAATCATAAAGCAATAACAACACATATCATTGGGGGAAAAATCATGGAGGCTTTCATGAACTTGCTTGCTTTAACTCAAGGTAGAAATTTTTAAAACCAATGTAACTGTTTCATAGGCCTTGAAATCAAACTTTCTCTTATTAGAGCCTATGTGGCAATTTGCAGAAAATCGAGCTAATCTGCAAGTCGTATGCGGGTAGTATCCACATATACACCTTATCATACACGTCAAAGGCATTCAAGATGTCAGGTGACCCTGGGTATGTATAACCCTCATCACCAACTCCACTCCAGGCCTACCAGCCCACTGGTGCACATATGTGTAGGATGACCCATCCTCCTTCCTAACAATATACATGGAATTAATATCTTTTAAAAGAATTTCATGGGCATGTCTCTCAAATGTTATTTCAGGTTATAAAAAACCATGTTAGCAATGGGTATCACTGGGTTTATCTGTTGTTATTGACCTTGATGTTATTAATGCATATTTTAATGATTGCTAACTATTCAATAAAACTAAGAAGTTTTAGATATCTGGATATCTAGACAAGAGGCAGTCTAAGTTTAAATCGCTGGGGAAATATAATTGAGGTCAGTGACAGATAGTTCTGAATCTTGATTAAAAAGTGAATTTTCTAAACAAGTTCCTGCCTTGTGATCATTCCCAGATTATGGCTCTAATAACCATAGACCTAATGGGAGTAGAGGATGAGGTTACCTCACTTTCTGGACTTTCTATGGCTTTGCAATAAATTTTAATAGCATCACGTAAATATGAAAGAAAACAGTGCCCAGAAAACTTCTCTCTGTATTGACCCAGGAAATAGTCTTAGCCTTCAGCTGTATGACACCAGTTTGCTTCTAAGCATATTTAAATTTTATTTAGTAAAATAAGATGTTTCAGAGACCCTCTCTCTAAAACTCTCCTCGTTATTTCTTTTAACTAGGAGCCTGGCATCCTGGGAATCTTGGTGGCCGTTTACAAGAAACTTTGTCTTTAAAATAAAAACCATTTACTTTATTCTGAGAGGCAACAAACAGTAGCTTCAAAGAGAATTGAGTCAATGTGTGACATTTATCTTTATAGCAAACGGACATAATCTTCTCTCTCTCGTGTCCCCTTTCAGAGGAGCAGTGCGGCATGTGCTGGGGCGCGGGGTCACATGAAAGAAACCTCCTCCTCAAGTGTCACGTCTCTCTTGCAGGCGGGAAAGGCTACCGAGGGGTGGACTCTTTAAAGGAATTAAATACACCATGACCTGGCAACAACTGAATCCTGTTCAAAAAAGAGGAATAAGGTCAGACCTAAAAGGCACTTTTTTTCCCCCATGGTTTGGACTTCCCTTGACCTAAAGAAGGTCAAAGAAATGCTGGTGTCTAAATTACTCAATACAGGATTGGCTTTTCTAGCACGTATCTCTTTGTAACTCCAGAATCCACTTTCTCTGCCCTTTTTGCAACATTTTGGGAAAACAGCTTCAAAATGTAAGCCCTGCTTGAAATCAAGATGGTGTGTCATTATTTTTAAGGATCTTTTTTTACGGTTATTATTTGTTTATTGAAATGATTAGGCAACAGACACCCTTTCCTGCTGCAAGAAGCCAGCCTACCTATCTATTTTGAATTCAACAAAGATTTCTTTCTAAGGTAAAGGAAAACAACAATAAAGAGAGACATGTTTAGGGGCGCCTGGGTGGCACAGCGGTTGAGCATCTGCCTTCGGCTCAGGGCGTGATCCCGGCGTTGTGGGATCGAGCCCCACCAGGCTCCTCTGCTATGGGCCTGCTTCTTCCCTCTCCCACTCCCCCTGCCTGTGTTCCCTCCCTCGCTGGCTGTCTCTATCTCTGTCAAATAAATAAATAAAATCTTTAAAAAAAAAAAAAAAGAGAGAGACATGTTTAGAAACAAGGGTGACAGTTCTCACCACATACTCGTAATGCTTATTCGGTAAAGCCAAATTACATCTGAATCTTGCCCAGGGTGGCCCTGAAACTAACAGTCTAGTGTGTACAAAGGGAAGTGGGGGGAGGGCAGATGGAGAAGACCCACCTTTCCTTCCACTCCTCAGCTTAAAAAGCTGTAACAGCCACCAAATCATATCTCCATGATATGAAGATAAATAACAGAATGAAATAGTCCATCAACTCCTCCTTAATCCATCATCTAGCTAGCATGCCACGAAGGGACGACATTCGCTTTAACCGAGAGGCGCGCACAGCCGCCCTTTCCCCTATTGCCGACCCACGAGGTCAGACACAGAACTGGAATTACGGTGCGTCCACATGGAGACACGGAACATCTTTCAAGGGACCATGTCAAGAGCCCTCGTGGTTGTCCTCACAGAGATCTTCCCGCTTGTGTGAGCTTGACAAAATGAGTGACTCTCCGTGGAGCTGCTTCACCACCTCTCGGCTGGTGCCCAAGGGCATGTGGAGAAAAGGGGCTACCGGGGCCAGCCGGCCAGCAGGGGGTTGCAGAGACACAATATCCAAGAAGTTCCTTTCTCCCCTCTTTCAATGTGATCATTTTGAACACTTGTTAATTAAAATATTAAGGGTTTTGGCAATAAAAGAAATTCAGTAAAAAAGAAAAAGAAAAAACAATTGTGGATAGGTCTCCATGTAAAATTCCGCTGAGAAGCTCGTGGAAATGTTGGCATGGATTAAGTGCACTAAACCATAAAGGGAAGCTATCTTTTCCCTTGGGTGTATATCCTACAACAAAACAGGCAGAAAGTCTCCCGTGCACTGGAAGTTCATGACCTCTCTTACATCTTTACATGCATCTAAGCACTTGAGCGGGAAAAAAAACTATACTTCACCGCTATTGCTCGTCATACCCAAGACACTTCACAAAGATAAAGGTGTTACTATTTGCTTTCAGGAGCCACAGTTTCATCAGCTACCTCTTTCCAAGTCTTCAGCCAACTAACACTGATTATTAATTTTATATAAGCTTTTCCAAGTAACTAATGTCCAGATGAATTTACAGTGTAAAGACCATAAATACACCCATTCAATAAATAGATATGGAGAATATTTACAAAATTACATGTTATATACAGCCATACCTCTCTTTCTGCTGCTACCCCTAAATGAAATTTCTCTAAATGAGGAGTGATTTATTCCATTGCAAAATTACCCAGCTCCCTTTGCTCTTCTCCTGGTATCCTAATTTTAGCCATTTCTCGCTTTTATTTCACCAGATGGCAGGTAAGAAGTGAGGAGACATGAAACTCAGAATTGATAAACATTTCAGGATTTTTATGGACACTTCAGAAACTCTAGAGTGAATGGTTTGGATCACTCAGCGTCATAACAGTTCCAGATAGCCATTCCCCTAGTTCTATTCTTCTGTGTACACAAGTTCTAAAATAATTAGAATTAGCGCATATAGCCCACTCAGCAATTTAAATGGAAATGTGTCAGAAGTGCGTCAAATTGATGCTAGCTGCGATCGTTCAATTATTTGCCATTCTAAGCACTCTTCATCAATGTGGCTGCGAATAATCAGAAGTTGGCTAGACACACACAACGGCAGTGTTTATACTGATGAGGACACACATAGCCTACTTCCTGTTCCAATCTGACAGGATATCCTTGGGAGACATCTGAAGTTCCATACATCCACCCCGGGACCATGAATTTATCATACACACAATTTAAAAACAAACCAGTACAAGAAGTGATGCTTCCACCGTGAGAACTCAAGTGACTAAATTTCTCCCTCAGATGAATAACTTGTGAACGTCAAGGCTCCACAAGACAAGAGACTTCTCCTTTGGAAAGTCTGCCCTCACAAGAAAAACTTATGATTCAAATTTTCCACATGCACATTCCTTCAGAATCTGATTGGATTTGAATTTTTTAAAAAAAGCAGTTGCAGGAAATGCTTTGATTATGTCTGAATGACAATATTCTTTAGAGTCCTTCTATGACAAGAAATTATAGAAGAACAGGATAAGTGGGAAAGGCTTAAATTCCACACACAAAAAAAATAATAAAAATGCTAACATAAAAGTGTATAGTGTGATAAATTAGGGCCGAGTAGTTACTGTATACAAAAGTCCATTTGTGACGGGAGGCAGCAGGAGGGTGGGCTCTCCCTTGTCCACTGTTTCAAAAGCAGTGGGGTTTTTTTCTCCCCCTATGTTCAGTGATGCCATGCACTCCATGACAAAGATGCTTTGATCTTCTCCCATTAAATATGTCTTGTATGGACCCAGCCTGCACTTGGTAAGGAAAAAAAAAAAAAAGATCATTTATATGAAAGGGAGGAGTACTGTACGTCTCTAAGATTATTCATTACCTTTCAAAAATGAAGCTATTTGTGAAGTCTTTGTGTAATACATACATGAAAGCCCACTACTCTGCTTACTTAAAGTATTTTCTTGTGCTCCTGCTTTTTTATTCCTGCCTCGGATCCGATGGGGAGCCCAACCGAATAAAGCAGTGAAGAAGACATGGCAATTTACAGTAAAAAGGAAAAAAAAAAAAAACTTACACGATGGTGGAAATAAAAGATTCCATACCTGAATTGGAGGGTTTAGAAACTCTTCCCTTAGGAACGGGGAGTAACAATAATTCCAAGGACTGTGGCGGTGGTGGCGGAGGTGGTGGCGGTGGTGGCGGGGGCGGCGGGGTGACTTTTTCTTGCTTCTTCTCCGAAGGCGGTAGTGGTAGAGGGTCCTCAGGCACCAGTGATGACTTCTCAGCCAGAAGACTCCCAGCAGCCCTTGCTGCTACCTCTTTCAGAAGGGCGGCCGAGGAGGTCATGGAAGCCAGGGAAAGGAAAGAGCTGGCCGGAGGTGGGTGCTCCTGACCAGGAGTCAAGCTTCTCTCACTGACTTTCTTGGATAAGGCTGCCAAGGTGGAACTGGCAGACTGGGAGCTAAAAGGGGAGGAAAAGGACTCAAATCGCATGGTCTCCTCAGTCCTGGTGAGAGATTTGTCCTGCAGAACAGCATTGGCTGCAGCTTTCAGTTTTAGGATGGCTGAATCTGGGGACAAGCCGCAGGTGGTGGTTGAGTTGGACAACCACTTACCTTGATTCCATATAAAACGGTTACTTGGAGTGTATTGGTCATTCTGTTCCTGCTTCTCAGCCAACTTCCTGGCAAGAACACTGAGCTGTTGGGCATGGTGGGACGGTGGGGAAAAGGAGAGATTCGAGCCCACGTTTACCGGGGATTCCACCCTGCCATTGGCTGTGGCGGTGGCATCGAGTTTGAGGGAGCCGGCCTCCAGCAGCCGCCTCAGGTTGCTGCTCAAGGGCTTTGTGGAGCCTGGGGGGTCATCTTCACACAAAGAAGACACGCCAGGGGAGAGGTGGTCTTGACACTGCAGGGAGTCTCGAAGGACCTCACCGTCAAGTCCCACCAGCTCCAACGTGTGACTGCTGGGGGTCGCACTTCCCAAGGAGGTGTCGGGGGAAGTGGACTGCTCCTGGATCCGGTCCTCCAGAGACAACTTATAGTTCTCCTGGACTTCTCCATAGGATGCTTCTGACGGAGTCTCCGAAGAGTTTCCATACCAGTGCTCTCCTTCACTGAGCTCTCCCTCCGCCTCTTCCAGCCTACTAACATCTGGGGGAATTAAGAAGATCAGGTTTACTCCCCAGTGAGCAACAAGAAAGTCTGAAGACATTCAAATGGAGTTGTTGACGTGCTTCCTCTTCCCCTCCCCCACCCCAAGAACCACAAGAAAGACAGCAACAACCTTACTAGATAATGTCAGGTGCTGAGTCAGACAGTCTTGGCATAAGCCTGAAAGAAGGTAAAATACTAAACAGGCAAAGGTAAAAACACACCCACCTACGAAACATATTCATCTTTCTATAATTATTCCAGACAAGTTGAAATGGAGATGGGGGAGAGAAAAATGCATCTGGTAAAAAAGTAACTACATGAAGAGACCGCTATTCTCAGTGGTGGGGGAAACGGAACGACACTCGCTCCCTTGGAAAAAAAAAAAAAAACCAGCATGATATCTTTAGTGTCTCATCAGAATTAGAGAGGAGGCCTGGCAGGGTGGGAAAATGTTGTCTGTGAGGCACAAGACAGTGGGAAGCTGCTTCCCCACTTTCTGATTCCATGACCTCCGGAAAGTCGCTTAGCTGGTTTGAAAGAAGATGCAACTGATTTTTTTGAAAAGTTTATCCAAAAATGTAAATAATACCTGCTGTTATATATTTCAACTTCACCCAGTTGTTAGGAAGCTTAAATCATAAGAAGCATGTGACTGTAATTTGCAGACTGTCAGGTTCTACACAAAAATCAGACCTCATTAGCAAACACTATTCACATTACTGATTTCTTAAAGTGACGACATCTCCCATGTTATGCACGCTACGTCTTTGAGAGTCCTGAATTCCAATTACCAACATGCCTGCCATCCTGTCACAGGCAATGATTAGGAATTTGTTCCCTTCCTCTACTAAGAGTCCCCTTTAATGATTTTCCATCCATTAATTTATCTATCCACCACTACCACTCTGACTGCCCCCCAAGCACCGCTCAGTCGGGACTCCCTGCCATGCCAAGAGCACCCAGGAGCTCTGTCATTTTTTTACCTGTGCTCAAGATAGTCCTTCTATCAGGAATGTCTTTCTCTCCTCCAAAAAACCTGACTGTCTATTTATCCTTCAACTTGCTACCTCAAAAGTTTCTTCCTTGTGATTGTCCCTGGAACTCTCAAAAGTAATCTCTCCTTCACATTCACTCATTCACTTATTCAACAAATAATTGTGAAGTCCCTGCAGCATGCCAGGCATTGTTCTAGATCATTCTAGATTGAACCACATTGAACAAAACAAAGGTCCAGCCATCTTGTAGCTTATATCCAGTGGAGGAAGATAGATGTCACATAAAACTTTAAAAACTAGTAAATCATAGAGTAAGCCAGAGGGTGATAAGTGCTACGGAAAAAGATACACAGCAGGACAAGGAGGTTTGGGGGTAACGGGTAGTTTCAATCTTAAATAGAGTGGTCAGAATGGGGCTTTACAGAGGTGGTGACATCTGAGCAAAGACGGAAGAAATGAGAAGTTGTTCAGGCAGCTACCCCTGGGAGAACGTTCCAGGCAGAGGGAGTCTCTGTGAAGTCCGTGATGTGGGGACATGTGTGTTCGTGACACAGCAAGGAGGCCAGTGTGGGCAGAGTGGAACAAGTAAGGGTCAGAGCAGTAGGAGAGGAAGTCAGAGAAATAACATTAGAGAGAGCGAGGGAGGGGAGAGAGAGAGGGTGGCTGGGAGTGTGTGGTGCGGCAATGAGGCTACCAGACCCGCACAACGCTGTAAACTGCTGAAAGGTCTTTTGCATCTGGTGAAATTGGAACTACGGAGGGCTTTGATATGATATGACTTACATTTTCAAAGGACTCTTCTGGCTGCTATGTGGAAAAGAGGCTGCAGACACAAGGGTGGGGGCAGGGAGACCAGCTACGAGGCTGGAACCCAAGTGAAGGATGACAGTGTGAAGTTCAGCTCAAGGTGACCGCCCGCGGTGAGAAGCGTCCAGATTCTGTGCATCTTCTGAATGCAGAACCCACAATCCCGTGTTTTGCTCCTATTGATTTTATATCACTCTAAATTACCTGTCTACTATCGGCGTATCTTCTAGAAGGTAAGTGGTGGTGTTCCTTGGAGGCAGGGATGGAGTTTTATCATCCACATCCCCCACTGTGCCTAGCACAATGCCTGGACCCCAGCAGAGTTCAATGAATGTTTAGGGACTAAGCCCAAACTCCCCATTGTGCCAAGTTTTGCTATATAACATGCTGTTTCTTTTCTGAATAGAAACAGCTAGAACTAGTAACGCATGAGCTACAAGCTAATACATTGATCTTCCCATGGTATTTAGAGAAGAAATGTCACAAATGACAGATTCTCTTTCACTAAGCTAAAGTGCTGCAACTCCTTCCTGAGATTCTTTATTAAATTATCAAGAAAATGTAAAATATCAAACGGAATTTGCTGAAAAAAGGCAGATAGAATTGAATTTTCTCTGTTAAAAACAGTCTGGTTCCTTGTGATTTGCCACATTTCCTTCTTCCCACTCGATTTCAACATTTTTCATCTTTGCTGAAACTGGCAGGACCCTGAGCTACTCATCTCCCCGATGGCTTCTCGAAGAGATGCTTTTTACCAAACACCAAGCAGTCAACATCAATTTTAACAATAGGGCTAATTTTAAGTTCCTTTGGCAAACCACCTTTCCTGATTTCAGTTTAAATATTTCATCCTTTAGAAAAATCACATGGGAACGATCCTGTAAATAGTAAGAAAAGTAAAAGATTTAAAAATCACTACAATAAGAGCAGTTGACTTATCTCCTCAAAGAGTCTCTTTCTCTGATCTTTATTAACACTCACTAAATGAACATAGGAAAATAAATGATTCAAAAGTAAATACTTTTAGGTTATATTTTTGTCATATGAGAGTAGCTCTGGATAGTCAAGACTGGTCTAGAACCAGCATGGTAAGTGTTGGAGAACAAGGTACAGAAAACCAGGGTTTTCAGAACCACAAAAAAATCATAACCACTTGTCCAGGCTTGTCATTTTACTGAGACTATGAAATACTCTGAGGGGCTCCCTGCTGGGATTTTGACACACAGCTACCTACTGCTAATGCCAGAGCCAAGAACCCAACTCTCACAACACCCGGCCAGTGCTTCTGCGCACAGTCCCACGTCACCATCTGCCAGGTGCCCTCTGCACGGCAACTTCTGGAGAACTTGGAGCAGCTGCCCTCCCATCCCCAGTCAGCCACCCTTCCACTCTCTTGAGACAGAAAGGAGCAAGAGAATTCTCATAGATACGGACAGTGTTCACTCCTTACCCTGAGATACACCATTAAGAGGTAAGTATCCTTTATTCCCATACTCCAACCTCTCCATTCCCTCCCTGCAACTTCTTTGTTGCAGCGGTCAAAAATTGATCCAAATGCCTCAAGATTTCAGCACTTCTACTGGCAAAGCCCCAAAGGCAAAGCTTAATTTCCCACCCCCTCCACAGCCTCAGCAAGGAAGAATACTCCCCCGCCAAACGTGCTGAAGTGGTGAGTGCATCAAAAACTCAAGTTGCCCATTCAGGCTCTAATCCTATCAAGCAGTGATAAGGAGATCTGAACATTCCTGAATGATACAAACAGCTGATATCCACATGCAGAGCAAATTTCCCAACCTTCCCAAAACGGCAGCCCCAAACAAGCAAACAAAGCATTTCTTAAACAGACCAGTTTACGTCCTACAAGATACCTGGATATGTCTCAAATTCTTTGCAGACACCTCTGAGATCCACTCTCTTCTGGACTGTAAGAAAACTTGGGTACATTAAGCATATTTTTAAACTCATGATACTCTATTAGTCGCTTTCCTGAAGACGCTGCTCCTGAAACTGAGTATTACTAGTCAAGTAATGAATCACCAAGTAACGCTAACGCATGGCCTAGGAGCAGCCAGACCAGCCACCCGAGGAGAAGCATTTCTGAAATTATTCTGGCATCCCGTGAGGTCAAGCGAAAAGCGGGAGAAGCTTTCAGAGAAATGAATGCCAGAGAAGTGGAGACCTGCAGAGGTTGTGGAACAATCCTAAGAGGCTCACACAAGCACGCTCTCAGTTCACAGAACAGCAGCCACGAGGATTTTCTCCCACAGACACGGATTCTCTTCCCCCTGCGGGGCTGCTCTGTATTTCACGTTGGATTTCAAGCGGGAGATGTCCTTGAAGGCTGCACGGGTCCAGTGACGGGGAGCTCCCCGTCAGCGGGGTGGGCAGGAACCTCTGGCACCTTCCACAGGACATTCTGAGGAAAGACTGTCTTGCTGGCGAAGCTCAAAACAAGGCATTCCTGCAACCGAGGGGATTACTTTGTTGGACACCACGAACTTTCAGAACAAGCTGGGCTTGACTTCTGACTCTCTTTCACAATTCGAGAAGCCCCCGGGCAGCGAGACAGCTCCAGTTTCCTGTCTGTCACCAGCACAGAATCATGGCACCTCCTCGCCGAGCCCCCCACACACCGCGCCGTCCCGGAAACGCTTCCTGCGCACCCCGACTGTGCGGTTCACAGCTTTCCTAACTGAGGCTCTGGGGAAGCCTCTAAGCGGCCAATGTAAATAACTTCCTTCTAAATACATTATTTTTAACCTCCAGAATAGGAAGCTTATTTCCATGGCTAATTTTACAACAACCTATGTCTCTGACAGCCAGGTTCACACTCATTCCTGTCAATTTTACACAACAGTCTGTTTGGGTGTTTTTCACTTTAAATCATAAACTCAAAGAATTAAGAATAGAAATGGTACAATTACAGAATGAAAATATGCTGAATAAATTTTGTTTCCATGTGGTGAATATTTCTCCTTTGGGGAAAACAAAACAAAATTCCACTACCTAACACATTTATTTATAATTCAGTTCTCAAGCAGAAAATCGGTAACTCGATATCCACAACTCTTGCTGCATTTTTTTTTCAACTCACTTCCTCTTCGGGTTGACAGTTTTAATCAGATGCATTTAATTGGACAAATACTCAACTCAGAAGATCCTCAATCAGAAAGACAGGGAGCAAAAAAAGGGGAAAAAATGCAAGACAGAGATACCTATTAATTTTCATGCCTTTTGGCTGAGGTTAAAATAAGTGGAGATGGAAATCGAGAAGCCCCATTTCTAAATCGACCCACAACCCATCCCACCAGTCGGTCCGCTGTGAATCTAACCAGCAGAGTTTGAAGAGAACAAGCTGGAAATTCTTAGGACTCGTTTGGGATGGTGTTGATTCATGGCCAGTCCTCTGGCAGTCAGCACCTTCTCTTGATAACAGGTGTCTTCACTGGTATCTCCCAACTAACCATCAGGCTCATTTTCATCTAAAAATCTTCCAAGTGTCCTTCCTTTCCAGCTAACACACATTGATAACTAAATATCTATATTTAATTTTAAGGTCATGCATCCCTATCCTATGAATCACTTGTACCTGTAATACCTACCTCAAATCGGACAACCAACTTTTCCACACAATTTTATACAAAAGTGGTGTGTAAAAAAAAGTGGCTTGAGGAGCTCTGTATAGAAACTATGAGCAAAGCCAAAGCTAATAATGGACTTAATTCGACAAACATCTCCTGAGCATTTACTATGTTCAGGAAGCCCCAGGATGTAGCAGTCTCTTGCCCAACAGCTTGTAATCATCAGGGAGCCAGGGCTGCCCAAGCGTCCGAAGCACAATGGCTGGTTCCATCACAGAGCAACCGAGCAAGAGCTGTGTGTGCATAAATCAATTCCAGTGGTGCAGACGGCTTTGGGAATGGACCTCGAAGGGATGAAGATGACTTTCTCAGATGACACTGGAAATTCAGGTATTGGAGGGCTTGCTCTTCTCAAACTATCAGGCAAGAAACAGCCCTGTCATGGAGTAAGCTAACATTCAGGTGACATATGTTAGCGAAACTAACCTCATGAACTGGTTTTCATATTCTTAATTCTTCACATTTAAAAAACAGACCATCTATTGATTTATTAAAGTGCAGATTTTACCAATTTTCTTAACCATACTCATCCATTTTGAAATCAGACCATTAGATTATGAATGCCTGAGGCGGGACCATAAGTCAGACATATTCATATTCCTGCTCGATGCTCTGCCCAGAGTAGGGGAGGGCCTCTGTGTTGTAGTGACCACCAGGACTGCATGAAGCGACAGGTAAGGCTCTCAGCCCTTGTACTAAACCCAGAGGGGGGCACGATGGAGCCTGGATCTGAGAGGATGTCAACGCACCATCAGGGCTCTCTCTCTTGTTGCTTCTCATCTCTTCTCGGAGGTTAGCCTCCTCCTCCCAGGCCACCTTCCCCTGGTGGCTGAAAACCTGGCTGCACTCTCGATCACTTACCACCTAGAGAAAGGTCTTTCTCCTCGGATGAGCCTGCTGGAGGTCAGGTTCCGCTCTCTGGACTTAACACTGAAGCCAGAGGGCCGGTTCTACAATTGGCTTAATGTGAGTCACAGAAGAAAGAAGAGGGAAGAGGCACCAGGAAGAAAAGGATGACCTCTGTAATGTTAAATAAAGGTTTGGCATGCTGCACATTAGGCTATTCTGAACCAATCTGATGATTTTAAGCATAAAACATATCCTCATTTAGGCTGGACTTACCTGCCAATTTTTAAATTGTCCCTCTGAAGCCTGAAAGCCTCAGCACGTCCCCCACACCAGTTTTGCCTGACACTAAGAGACCTCTCAGGGGTTTGGGGCTCCAAGGCCACAGTGTGAGTGAAACCCACGGGCGGGCAATTGGCCCCATGGGCCAGAACCTCAGGGATCACAGCGAAATACCACGATGCCCAGGGTACCCAACTGCTGTCAGCAGGGCCAGGAGGAAAATTTAAGAACAGCTAGTTATTTAAAACTGCCAGGGTGGAGAAGACAACCAGACTCCTGTCACCAGTCCAGCTGGGGAAAAGGTGCCGTGAGGGCACGGGGGAAATGGGAGGAAGTCTGGAGAGGATAAGAGTCCGCAGACTGAGATAGCACCGAGAGGCCCTCTGGGTCAAGACACACATTTTGCGCACAGCAGTATTTTCCAAGTGTTGTTGTAAATGTCCATGAGTAAAACAAAGGTAACACAAATGAACATATCACTCCTTATCTTCAAAGGGAGCTGCCAACGGTATCTGAACCGGTTTCAGTATCCTTATACAAAGTTACCAGATCTTCCAGTGACCAAGGAGCTACCCAACTCCTCCATCAAACCGCCCATCTCTTGGGACTCCTGGGTGGCTCAGTCGGTTAAGCGTCTGCCTTTGGCTCAGGTCATGATTTCAGGGTCCTCGGATCAAGCCCCGTATCTGCCCCTCGCTCAGCCGGGAGCCTGTTTCTCCCTCTGCCTCTGCCTGCTGCTCCCCCTGGTTGTGCTCTTTCTCTCTCTGGCAAATAAATAAATAAAATCTTTAAAAACAAACAAACAAACAAACTGCCCATCTCAACACAAATGTTAGCTCCTCCATCCCTATGATTGCTTCGGACCAAAACCCTGCAGCCAGCCTTGACTCTTCCCTTTCCCTTATATGCCTCATCAAATTCATCTGCATATCCTATTGGTTCTCCCTTCCACATACATCCCAAATCTCGCCACTTCTCACCATGTCCACCACTCCCGCCCTGAGCTACGGCACTGCCACCCCTCACAAGGACGATGGCAGTAGCCTCCCAGCTAGCCTCCTTACTTCCAATTCTTGCCCCACTATGCTCAGCCAGCCTCCAAAATGGCTTCTCGTGGTTCTCAGAATAACATCTAAAACCCTTACCTTGCCCTCAGGGCCCTACATAATCTGTATCCCTCTGACCTCATCTCCTACTGCTCTGCCTTGCTAGTAAATAATAAATACATATCAAAATTTCCCCTGAATAGCCACAGGGCTGACTCCTTTACTTCCTCAGGTCTCCCCTCCAACAACACTGTTTATAGAAGAACAGCTCCACGAGAGAGAGGGCTTAATTTTGTTCACGGCTGTACGCTCATCACTTAGAATGGTATGGAGCACAGAGCAGGTGCTCAGTTATTATTTGTCAAATGTATGAATGAGAGAGAAGAATGCGCTTAATAATCAGAAAGGCAGCACTTGTCAGTCCTGGAAATGAGAACGATTTTCAAAATTACAAATGATAATCCTATTTTTCTCATGTGAGTCAAACATGAAATAGGGAAAAGAGCGTGTTTTGCAAACTTTTCCACCAGTCTCCCTAGTGGCCAAAAAAAGAGAAAAACACCCCAGGGGAACCAAGGACCCAAGCTGAAGCCCCCTCCAGGTAAGCCCCAAATTTCTTTGGACTCTTGGCTTAACGTGTCAAGTGAATTTCGCTTTCTACTCTGTACTATAGCCGGGCTTGTTCTTACTAAATACTACAGGGGTGTATCTCACAAACCCCTGAGGGATTCTTCTCTGCAGGGATGCAGCATGTTTCTCTGATTTCCACCTGCTCTGGAGAAACATGTCCCCTATGTGGGGAAGCAAGGATCTATGAAAAGTATCTAGCGCAGTGTCAAGAGCTCACTAAAGGCTGGCTACCCTTGTTACTATTATTACTATCAGAAAACAGAGAGTACTAGTCCTACTGCCCCTACGTCAGACAGAAAGGCTAAATCACAGACGGTAACTTCCCTGGACCACACCATGGATCTGTAGGAGACCAAGAACTGTAACTCTATTTGCTAAATTTGAATTTTGTGTCTGAATTAGAGATGGAAAAGCCTTGGAGCTTTAGTCCATATGGCTAGTCTCTCGGCAGAGGCCTAGATAGGGCCAGTGATTAGCCCATGGTCCCATGGTTGATTTACTAACATAGACAGGACTTGAGCTCAGATGTCTCACTCCAAAGGCCAGGCTTCTACTCCTACATCATGATATAATCATCATGAAGTGAACGAGTGAATTCTAGAACCAGCCCTGGAACACAGGAGCCTCCCAACAAACATTGGTGGAATGAATGAACAATCATGCATACAGCACTAAAAATGTACAGGGTGCTTTATTAGATGCTTTAATATTCACCAGCAAATGTGATCCTCACAATGACTTTATGTGGTGACCATAGTCTCTTCATTTTACAGACCAAGAAACCAAGGTTCCACAGGTTAATGGCTTACCCAAGATACACACGTAATGAGAGACAAAGCAAGGTTCAAGCCCAAATCTTCCGGAAATGGAAGAGTACAAGTACCCTGACAAAAAAGTCATTTTTCAGGTAACCAAAAAGTACCACAGTACCTTCAAGTAATCAACATTTTAAGCTTTATTTTGATGGGATTTTCAAAATACATACACTCTCAGAGATGAGTTCCTTCCTTGTAAATGTGTGGCGTTTTGGCTGCTGGAGCTGTAGTAACCATCACCTGGCTTATTAACACTGCGTGCAAACCAAGGATGAAAACCTAGTGTTGAACTGTGTCCCTGCGAAGAGATGGTCAAGTCCAACCCCCAGGACCTGGGACTGTGACCTTATTTGGAAAAACGGTCTTTGCAGATGATCAGATTAAGATGAGGTCATTAGAGTGGACCCGAATCCCATATGACTGGTGTCCTTATAAAAAGGGGAAATGTGGACACAGAGACAGACATGCACGCAGTGAAGACTGGAGTGACACTGTCACAGCCAAGGAAGAGAGAGGCCTGGAACAGATCCTTCCTGTGTCTTCCTTGTGCCTCTGCCGGCACCCTAACCTGGGACTTCTGGCCTCTAGAACAGTGAGACAATAAATTTCTGTGTAGCCACCCAGTTCTTAATCCTTTGTTGCAGCAGCCCCTGAAAACTAACATACGTCAGCCTGAATGAAGGCCTGAGGCATTTTTTTTTCTGGATCTGCTCACCTCCGGATTCTAAACTGTAGCCTTGGTTAGTGCGGTAGTTTTTGTACAAGCAGGCTATTACCGCACAAAACTGACCACTGCTGCTCCGTGTGAAGTCCTCTGAGGCTTCGAGGACGGTGAGCAGACTGTGAAGTTATTTTTACCTACCTCTACATTTTAACCAAATTTTGTTCAAATGAAAGATCCGGAGAAAGACATTAGGTAAGAGAAGGCTTCTATTACTAGAGCTATTCAAAATCTCCGAACCAAAAAATATACTCATCACCACGTATGTTGTGGCAAATTAGTAAGAAAGGGATAGTTCAGAATACAGCGTGAATCCACGGGCCAAAAGGCCAACCTGGAGACCAAAACACTACTGGTTAGTCCACGGATTGATTACTTTGCTCCTTCACCCTTCCATGCACCTCCATGTTACAAAAAGCATATAGAATGTGTCCCCTCAAGCAATCAGGAGTAAATTTACCATGGCTACTATGGCGTTATCAGAAAAATTGTCTGTTAAGGCTGATAAATCGGTCGATTATCTGCTTCCTTGACTTTTATTTCCTCTTGTATAAATGTTTTCATCCCAACATTACCAATACCTGTTATAAGATGAACAATATATTACCAAACTACCGGAATCACCAGGAAATTCTTAATAGATCAAAAAAGAACTTAACTACAAAAAAGGCCCTAATAACATAATAATGCACTCTGCCGTCTACGAACAGCACGCTATAGAGAGATAAGTGGCTACTTATTGAAATCTTAGCTTATACATAAAATGATGCATTTCTTCCCAGGCACATTTGCCAAGCATTGACATCACGTACCTTGTAATGAAACAGATTATGCTTATAATCATTCTGCCTGCCAAAGGAAAATTTCACACAGTAAGTCCTTTATTTACTAAAAATATATGTCTATACTGGAAGAAAATGGGCCTTCGGGGATGAGAGATTTACCAAAGGAGAGGAGATGGAATTGCTTTTTATTTAGTGCTTAAATACATATAAAACAAAAGCTGCAGAGAAAGCAGCTCCCAACTCCCCTCCCCCCATCCACCACATTTTCACGAAAGGATACTGGTGTAATGAATTGGGAGAGAACTTTTTTTTTTCTTTTTTTTGGATTAACCACACAAACCCATGACACTGATTACAAGGACAACCCTAACTCAAAGTTAACTTTAAACGCTGATTTAGGCCAACAACTTTAACCTGTACTCTGACCAGGCTTTGTGCCACAGCTGCTATCAAGTGATCAAATGTATTCTTATCCATTGTCTCCTTTTATTTTCCCTGCCCACCTTCTGGCACACACACAAGACGTGAATGACGCCAAAGACAATGAAAACAACAAATACCATCACAACCAACCAACAAACCTGGGGCAATTCCAAGGGTCCCCTGTAGCTAGATGACCCTCACCTCAGCAACTGGGAGTCCTATGGTTTCACCCACTTAATTCTCTTTGAAGACTCCCAGGGGTGGGAGCTGTCCACGGGCTTGTCCACTTGGGGTTTCACCGAGAAACCTTCCCTAGGTCTTTTACTGGAAAGACCTGGCACTGCTTTCTAGCCACCTATCCCCATGAGCGATGTTCCGCAGGGGAAAACATCCATTCCACTCCCCAACAAAGCTCAGATGCTTCCGGAAACGCATCAAGTGGTAAGGATGACGTTAGGAAAATGTGCTTTACTGATCCCTGCTTCAATGGAGGCTCATTGAACATTACATCAAAAACTAATGATGTATTATATGTTGGCTAATTGAATTTAAATTTTTAAAAAACAAAAATAAGCATTTATAAAAATAACAAAAAATATAAAAAACAAATGGAGGCTCAACTCCAAGGCAGAGGCTCAAGACAATAAAAATCCCTCTGGCACGCATAGGTACGGCCCCAAAGTGACCAGGAGCGATTCACATCACTCATATTCTTGTTCCTCTTGTTCTGAACCTTTGTGTGTGGGGGGGGGGTCTATAAAATGTACTAATTTTGTATTTAAATGTGCACACCACTTCCTTTGCATTTTCTAGGACTTTCAACTATAGGCAGCCCTTGGGCTGCAATGTTTCCTGCGTATTTGAAGAACTTAGTTAACTAACCTATTCTCCACCAAAACCTGGTATTTGTAAAGAAGGATGAAGAGGTATTGGACCATTTAAAGAAGCTCATTTGAGGAATACAAGTTTGAAAAGCTCTTTGATGTAAATATGCTCAACTAATCAGGCTTTGTTTTTAAATCTACGCGTTTTGAAGTTACTTAGAGAAAGCCAAATTCTTTTGGTATTTCCACGTTACTGTCAGCAGTAGTGAATCCAATAAAGCAGGGTCGGCAATCTTTTTCTGAGAACGGACTGACAGCAAATATTTTAGGCTTTACAGGGCACATACGGTCTCTGTCCCATAATCTTTATTTTTTGTTATTGCCATTGCTTATTTTTTGTCTTAACGATTGTTTAAAAATGTAAGAACCATTCTTAGCTCAAGGGGCTGCACAAAAACAGGTCAGAGTTTGCTGACCCCCCGCTCGAAAGAATAGGTACTTCACTTTTTCTTTATAATAAAACCAGAATGGTGCTTAAAACAATATTGGAAATGCAGATACATGACAACAAGCTTCCTCATCATCTTAATCCAACCACCTCTGTGAGTCACTGAGGACCTCTGTGCCTCAGTTTCTTCACTATAAAATGAGGGGTAAGAACAAACCAGTGATTTTTTTTTTAAGATTTTATTTATTTATTTATTTGACAGAGATAGAGACAGCCAGTGAGAGAGGGAACACAAGCAGGGGGAGTGGGAGAGGAAGAAGCAGGCTCATAGCGGAGGAGCCTGATGTGGGGCTCGATCCCACAACGCCGGGATCACGCCCTGAGCCGAAGGCAGACGCTCAACCGCTGCGCCACCCAGGCGCCCCCAGACCAGTGATTTTTAAACCATAGTGTCAAGGAACCCGAGAACTCCAAGGAAGGCATGGTAGCACGGATCCAGCCCTACCTCCTGCCTTAACACACATCTAAGCAGCACAACCTGGCTTTGCTCTCATCTATATACCGGAGCTCCCCTTAAACTCAAGGGTTCCACTATTTTTTTTTTAAGTTTTGAAAAATACTGTAGTAAATGATCTCAGGAATCCTCCTGCTGTTAATCATCTATGAATCCATTATTGGATCATCAATCCTTTTCAAGTCATTTTATTGGGAAGTGTCAGGTAGATAGGAAATTATTTAAAATCCTATGTTGAGGTATTTAAAGAAGAGAAATAAGAACAAGAGAGTTTCTTCTAAAGGGCCAACTGTGCTTATTTAGAATGGTAGAAATTCACCAGACAGCCCCACCAGAGGGTTCCCGGGTCCCACGGGGGACAAGCAGAATGGTTTAGCAGTGGAAAGAGCTCAGAGTTCAGATGCAGGGACCTGGATTCCCGTCTGAATTTGGAACTTACCAGCTATATAACTCCTCATGTTTAATTAACAAAAACCGGGGCCTACTAAATACTAACCCACAGAGCGGGTGTTAGGAATACGGAGATGAGCCAGACAGATGTGGAACGTTCTGCCTCCCATCCCTCCATCCCTCATCTGTAAAGCAGGGTAGTAACACCTATTCCCTCTCCCATATCTCATGGTCCTGCAGCGATGGCAAAGCATTTGTAAACTGCAAAACACAGACAACATTAAACCAGCAAACTACAGATCTCTTCCTTTTAAGTACAAAAAATAAACGCAACATCAAGATTCACCAAATTAGGGGCGCCTGGGTGGCACAGCGGTTAAGCTTCTGCCTTCAGCTCAGGGCGTGATCCCGGCGTTATGGGATCGAGCCCCACAACAGGCTCCTCCACTATGAGCCTGCTTCTTCCTCTCCTACTCCCCCTGCCTGTGTTCCCTCTCTCGCTGGCTGTCTCTATCTCTGTCAAATAAATAAATTTAAAAAAAGAAAAAAGAATTCACCAAATTAATAAAATAAGGCCGTGATAGGTTTTGAAGAGCAAAAAAAACGTTTCTAGAAGCTGAAGCAACATGACAAAACAGAAAAGGCACAAGCTTAGACACCAGACACTCCCACTCTGCTTCCTAACTGACCCACCCAACATCCATCCATGGGCCTATTCTCTCCTTTATAGAATAGGATACTAATACCTATTATTTCACGGGGTTATTGAAAAGGTAAATCAGAATTATGTAAGTAAAGCACCCGGCACAGAGTTAGCACTTAGTGAATAGTAGTGTCCCCTTGCCCTCCCTCCCAAGCACCTAGAAATCTCAGATGAGAGAACATGAGGTTTCAAACAGTAGGGCTTACCTCAAAATTGTTGATACTGCTACCCAGCTCTATATCATAATCACCTCAACCAAACAGGACAGGAAACTTCTGGTTGTTATGACCATGGAATCCAGATGTACAACATGCCCAGTCATCAGGAAAATCTTACAGTCTTGGCACAGTTTGAGGACAGAGAGCGAGCACCAGCCAATAGCTGAGGGGAGACTCTCCAGTCTGGAATGTGCCACAGACTTCCAACCACAAAAGTTCTCTCTGCACTTCGACTGTGGTATCCCCGTGGTGCAGGCCATGGCCTCTGCTCTCCTCGGCAAGTCTCCTCCGGAAGCACATGACTTTCCCGAGGCATCTCTAGGCCACAGCCATGTGAATGTCTGTGGCACTGTTCATCACCTCCCACCCAGCCCAGCTGTACAGTTTAGGCAAATCATGTTCTCCTTTCTGAGAGAGGATGACAACAGATGTTCTCCAAAGTCCCTTACCTCTAAATCCCTTTGACTATGGGACCCACTCTGAACTTCATTCATTCAACTCATTCATTCATTCAACAATGTTCATCACCTCCCACCCAGCCCAGCTGTACAGTTTAGGCAAATCATGTTCTCCTTTCTGAGAGAGGATGACAACAGATGTTCTCCAAAGTCCCTTCTACCTCTAAATCCCTTTGACTATGGGACCCACTCTGAACTTCATTCATTCAACTCATTCATTCATTCAACAATGTTCATCACCTCCCACCCAGCCCAGCTGTACAGTTTAGGCAAATCATGTTCTCCTTTCTGAGAGAGGATGACAACAGATGTTCTCCAAAGTCCCTTCTACCTCTAAATCCCTTTGACTATGGGACCCACTCTGAACTTCATTCATTCAACTCATTCATTCATTCAACAATGTTCATCACCTCCCACCCAGCCCAGCTGTACAGTTTAGGCAAATCATGTTCTCCTTTCTGAGAGAGGATGACAACAGATGTTCTCCAAAGTCCCTTCTACCTCTAAATCCCTTTGACTATGGGACCCACTCTGAACTTCATTCATTCAACTCATTCATTCATTCAACAATGTTCATCACCTCCCAACCCAGCCCAGCTGTACAGTTTAGGCAAATCATGTTCTCCTTTCTGAGAGAGGATGACAACAGATGTTCTCCAAAGTCCCTTCTACCTCTAAAACCCTTTGACTATGGGACCCACTCTGAACTTCATTCGTTCAACTCATTCATTCATTCAACAATGTTAATGGGACGCTGCCTATTTCTTTGATCCTGTGACCCATTCTTAATTTCATTCATTCATTCATTCATTAATTCAACAATATTTGACCACCTAGTATATACCAGGTACTGTTACGTGCAAGAATGTACAAAAATGAATAAGGAAGAGTCCATGCCCTTAGAAAGCTTATGGTCAATGAGGACATAGAGGAATAAGGAATTACAATGTAGCATGGGAGGTATTATGAGAGCCTGATGGGAGCCAGTGGAGGGGATGCCTAATTCTGCCCAGTAGGTGAGAAAAGAGTCAGGGAGGTGGGGAAGCAGGAAAGTCTCCCCCAAAAACTGAGTGCTAATGGATAAGTAGAAGGTAATCGGGCAAATATGATGGGTTGAAGATATCCCAGAAATAGAGAAAAAGAATTCCAAAATAAGGAAATACAAGCATGGTGGTCTGTAAAATAGATAATTCAGTATGAATGAAACAAAGGGTATATACAGCAGGGCAAAAGAAAGGGGGCTCAGATGACGAAGCACCTTCTATACTTTGCTAAGAAGAGCAACTTTATTCTTTAGGGACATGTCTAAAGGATCCTAAATAAATGCATGAATGTTTCAGAAAGCCTACTGTGGTAGCAGTGTGAACACGGGGCTACATAGAGGCTAAGGTAGAGGGAAGGGGACAGGACGCTGAGGCAAAAAGAAAAAAAAAAGATACGAATCCTTACAGGAGAAAATAGGAGTGTAAACTATAGCAGTAGCAGGGAGTGGGTGTGATGAATTCTAGAGATATATGGACAGCGGACTCAACAGACTTGGTGATCGGTTTGATGCGGGAGGAAAGGCAGAGCACGGCATCTAGGACCGCACTCAGCTTTCTTGGGTGGGGGGTTAATGGTTGGTGAGGACAGCAGCCCAGAGAGAGAACACAAGAAGCCCAGCAATACTGCCAGCTCCCCAGACCCAAAACCCTTGGCCATCTGTCATACGCAGCTATGCACTCTCCATGGTAAGGTGTTAGCCCGTGGCACTCAGTGGAGTTCTTCCCTAACAGGGATACTAGGAAGTCACAGGGTAAGCATCAAGTGTCTTCACTGACCAGTGATATTATATATATATATATACATATATATATATATATCTGAGAAAAATTTTCTGTTTAAGAAAAATATTAACTGCTAAGTTTATTTAAAATGTTACTTTTATTTCAAAACGAACAGATATGTTATAGAGCAAAATACATATTTTCATTCCCATTTGCAGACAGAACAAGAGACTTCAAAGAAATCCCATAGAAGCTGAGAACACTTGTGAGCAAAGGGTTCCCTGTCTTCAGAGCTCTCTGCCTTTTGGGTTCTTCAGTGCAAATATTCACTAAGTGCTGCATTATAACATTATCAAGCAAAGCTGAAGAAAGACAAACACTAAGACCTGCATTTCCATGCCTATGTAGGCAGCTTAGATACTGGTTCTCGAAGTGTGGTCTGCAGACCTCTAGTGGTCTCTGAGACCTTTTCAGTGTCCTCAAGATCAAAACTGTTTTCATAACAATTCTAAGATGTTATTTGCCCTTTTCACTCTATTGACATTTGCAATGACGATACAAAAGCAACAACGGGTAAAATGCTGGCACCTTAGCTCGAACCAAAGCAGAGGCACCAAACCATCCTAGTAATCACTGTAATCTTCACTGTCACAAAATCATAGCAAAACACACACCCCAAAGTAAGTAACCCTGTCCATTTCACTTAAGAATGTCTTTGATGAAGCAGCAGTAAAAATTATTAATTTTATTAAAGACTGACCCCGAGGAAACATCTTTTTAATAAGATACGTAATGAAATGTGTCCATGAAGCACTTCTACCATTACTGAAGTGTGATGGCTATCTCAAGGAAAAGTAAATCTGTGATTTAGTTGGGAGCTGAACTAGCCACTCTTTTCATGGAACATGACTTTGAATGAAAGAAAAACTGATGACCTATGGTCATCCGAATTTGGGTATCTGGCACACTATTTCTTGGAAACGAACAAAGTAAGGCTGATACTTCAAGAAAAGACTGACAGTATTGGTAGTCAAGGATAAAATTCAAGCTTGCAAGCAAGAATTAAAATATTAGAAAACCCATACCCTGGGGCGCCTGGGTGGCACAGCGGTTAAGCGTCTGCCTTCGGCTCAGGGCGTGATCCCGGCGTTATGGGATCGAGCCCCGCATCAGGCTCCTCTGCTGTGAGCCTGCTTCTTCCTCTCCCATTCCCCCTGCTTGTGTTCCCTCTCTCTCTGGCTGTCTCTATCTCTGTCGAATAAATAAATAAAATCTTTAAAAAAAAAAAAAGAAGAAAAGAAAACCCATACCCTACACTATGAACTTGACAGTCGCTCAAGACAGAGTGATTTGCACGTGCACGTGCACAGCAGCACTGCTCATCACAGCAAGAAGGAGAAACGAACCATACATCCACTCTGGTGTGTTTGGTCAGTGTACCACCCGAGAGCAGGGACAAGGAGACCACAGCTTCAAGCGTCAGTGTGGCTGTATCTTACAAAGGTAATAGCTGAGTGGAAAACCAAGGTACAGAATGCATCCGTGTGCTACCATTTTTATAAATCCCAAAGACAAGCAAAAACAGGGTAAAGTGAGGGGAACGATCAATAGAAAATTTAGGATAACGGGAACAGGTAGAGGAGAAGAACACCTCAGACGTTCAACAGTGTCGAAATGTGTTAGATTGGGCAGTCGGTATACAGATGTCCCTTTCACCACTACGCTTCATTATCTGTGTATAAATGTTAGCTGTATGATTTTTTGTAAATAGCACCTACTTTACGATCCTCAAAGGGAAGCACTGCACTAGAGCTCTCCTTGCCAAGGAAAACCGAAGAGGTGAGGAAGGAGCAAGAGGCACGAGGCAGCCCTGGCTGAGGGTCTGCAGCCCCGAGCGGTGGCCCAAGAGAAACCCATCACTGGCAGGTCTCTTCCAGAGACACCTCCAAGGCGGCATCCGGCCATTCATCTATTCTGGTTTTCAACAGCCCTCCCTACTTAAAAAGGCTCTTTTTTTTCCTTTCAGGCCATCATCCTCCATCTCCTTTGTTATCACACTGAAAGAAACTACTACATTTCACAGTTGATTTTGTATTGTATCCAAACTACAAAATTTAGTAATCGTAATCTCTTATCATCTGGACCAGCTCCTACTACATTTTTCCTACCTCCTATCCTTCCACCACCAATATAACCCTTCTGATTCAGCTAAGTTTCTTCTCTTAGTGTCTCCCACATACTTTTGGCTTATTTCAACCTCTTTTGGCTAATGCCATTTCTTCTGCTTGGAATGTTCTCTCCTCTCTTCTCAAGATCTAAATCCATCCCTTCCTCGAGGACGTTTGAAGTATCACTTCTCTCCAGGAATCTTTTCCCCATCACTCTCACTCTGAGTTTCCTGGAACATTTACACATCTAATTCATATTATATTGTTGTGTGCTCTTGTTAGCATATTGATTTGTGCTTATCCTCTGTGATTGTTTTGTGTCAACATTTGAAAGAACTGTCAGCAGGGATTGCCTTCCCTACAATTTCTACCGGGCAGGTAAATGCTCAAAACGTTTTCTTAATGAATGAGCACCCAGTAGGGACTACAACTCCCAGTGGATCATGTCCTCGCTGAGCTAATGTGACACCATGTGTGTTGATATATACCCTTATTCCCTGAAAAGGCTTTCAGTTCAGTATGCTGAGAGATGCTTTCCTCTGTTGTAGGAACAGATCTCGACTTTGTGAGAGAAACCAGGCAAAGCAGAATTCCTTTTCATAATATTAAATGATTTCAGAGTTCAACATGTCTCCTCCCATCCCAGCCCTCTTTACCTGAAGTCCTTAGAAAATCACCCCTGCCAGGTGGTTGAACCAGCTTCTTTGTAAACACAAGATCTTCTGTGTCATTTTTTGCAGTTGTATTTATTCAATAGTCCCTTATCTTTAAAAAAAATCAGTTATCTTCCCTGTAAGTTCTACCTGCTTAGTCCTAGTCCCTGTTTTCCACTCAGCATTTCATAAATCTATGAAAATACCTTTCAAGCCAAAGTTTAATTATTTGTTTCCATCTCTTTCTCTGCCCCCTTGGCTCAAACCCCTTGCAAGTAGGGACCATGCTCTAGTCAACTCCACTCATCCCCAGTGCCTGGTACAGAAGCCCAAAGTTACTGCCGAATGAATGAATGAATCAATCAATCAATCAATCAATCAAGTATCAGTTATCAGAAACAAACTACAAATTTAGGAGGAATGGCAATTCAGAGTAAGTTTACTCCCTTTACCACTTGACAAAACTTTATATTTCTGAATGTAGTTACCAGGCATGACTGTTATCTTTCTTCACTCTTAGCTTTAAATTAAGAACTCCCAATTATCACAATAATTAATTCCTCTGATGATGATTTTGAAAGCCTAGATTCTAGTTGCCTCCCTCCTGGTGAGTAGTTTATCAATTTCCCCCTTTAAATCAGGGCACCCGATCTGGCATTCAATGTACAGATGTGATCTAATCAGTTTACAAGACCAGTGTTGCCACCCTTGTTCTGAATTCAGTACTTGCATTAACTCAGCCAACTCCGCTGAAATGCATCCATTTTTCGAATGAAGGCTGAATTTTAAATGTTGCTTGTTATCTTTCTGCTTGTTGTCTATGAATGTGGTTATCTCTGAGGATGGAAGTTAGGAAAGGGGGCTTTCACATTTTACTTTAAACATTTCTACATAGTTTTCATTATTTATACTAAGCATGCACTATGTCTGCCATTAAAAGCCAATATAGACTCTTAAAAATAAACGAATAAGCAGCATTCATATCTGTGATTTCTATGGTTCCGTCTCATGGATACACTTAAGTCATATTTAAAATACTTGTACTTCTTCTTTTTTTGGTATATATTTTCTCACTTATCAGCAAGTATTTTGAGTATCCACTGTGCCTAGCATTTCTCTCTAAATATGATCCAGTGGTCTAGCCAACCCAAACCCCACTTCTAGATTGTGGCATTTCTCTTTTCCTAGCAATGTCAGAAAGCGGCTCACTATAATTTGGTTCCCCTCTTTCTTAAGGTCAGATTAAAATCCAGTACGTTATCCTTTGAGGTTTGCTTTCCCCTAGAAGGGAGAAATCATGTAGCACATTTCAGGAACATTTCCTGAAGCAGAGGGTGTCCCACACTTTGTTTCCTTCCAAATACAGCTGTGTTGCATGCTCTGGAGAGGACTGTTGGGTTAACAAGTAGGGCCAAACAAGCACAGATTAGAAGACAACTATAATTCTAGGCCATTACACGAAAGCAGTGTTCTCCATATGGTGCATGTAATTCAGACCCCAGAAAGTGTCATTGCATGTGACTCTAATTCTCTTACCCTCAGCTTAGTCTGGGGTCAAAATAAATCTTTGAGGAAAGAAATATATTATTGGTGGCACAAGTTCTCATGAATCACAGAGCAACATGCTCCATCAGCACCTAAGGCCTCCTCCCATAGTGCAGGGTCTCTGAAAGGAGTGCAGGTGGTGAAGGCATGTCCTCCAAGGGCGGGGCCCCACGAAGGTTTTGCAGTCCTCAGAGATGCAGCGGGCCTCAGGAGACCAGCAGATGGTCCAGCCCCTGACGGTGCTGACACTGGTGACCTCAAGCAAGTTTCTTCCTCTCCATGGCTCAGTTTCTACTTCCGTACAAGTGGTGGGAAAAGGAGTCCTTCCTGCCTGCTTACAGGCAGATATTATCAGTGAAAATGCTTTGTGAACAATCCAGTGTAATATAAACGGAAGGTGTGGGTAATCTACGATTATCCATTTTACAAGATGGTGATACAAAACACAGAGAGGTTCAATGACTTGCCCAAGGTCACAAAGCTAGTGAGAAACCCTGGTGATCATGGTGGCAAAGGGTGAGAGAAAAGACTGGAGTCTATGCCCCCTGCTGAGCTCAGGTTCCCTCCCTGACCCTCTGATTTCAACTTGGAGGAGTAGAAGTCAATGAGTTATTTCTAGGGGGTTTTTTTTGGTTTCGTTTTGTGTTTTTTTTTTTTTCTTTTTTAAGATTTTACTTATTTGACAGAGAGAGAGGCAGCAAGAAAGGGAACACAAGCAGGGAGAGAAGTAGGGGGAGAAGCAGGTTCCCCGCTAAGCAGGGAGCCTGATGCGGGGCTCGATCCCAGAGCACTGAGATCATGACCTGAGCCGAAGGCAGATGCTTAACGACTGAGCCACCCAGGCGCCCCTATTTCTAGGGTTTTAAAAGCCAAGCAAATTATCGTCAATAGGCTGCCCAGGCTCAACATGACATGTCTTTATTTTTGGCACAAATGGCATCAGCCCAGAGTGGGAGACCCGGTAAGCTCAGGGGTCCTCAACACTGGCTATCCATTCAAATAACTCAGGCAGCTTTTTCAGAATGCTCATGCTCAGGACCCATTCTGAGCCATCACATTTAAATTGCTGGGGGGGGGGGTCTGCATTTTTTTAATCTCCCAGGTGATTCTAATGTGCAGCCAGGGTTGAGAATCACTGTGCTGCCTAATGGTGATCAGAAACTTACAGGCAGCAATAGTTGTCTTTGGTCGATTACACGGCAGTTAGAGCAATCCTACCGAGATCCTTAGTTGAAATGAATTTACACCTCACATCCAAGAATGTGCCCAGCATTTCCCGTGCACATACTACGTGCCAGACACGAGCCTGCATATCAACATGTAGGAACTCAGTTCACGTAAACCTACCGTGTTCCCCCATTGCACGGATGTGAAAACAGGCAGACAACTGCAGTCACTTGCCAAGGTCATGGCCAAAATGTGGTGCAGCCAAGACGGGTCTCATGCATCTGGCACCAGGATCTTAATCCCCAACCCCACCCTCTACGGCTTCTTAATACTGCTGTAGAACGAGGTTTGCAATACCTTAGCCTCGACGACGAATTAAAAGCTTACAGGATGTTGGAAAATGTAGAACAGTTTCTAATCCAAACGCCTGCAGGGGCCAGGAGGTAATATACATGAGGGAGGCGGACAGGTGTACATGCAGACGGGGACGTGGCAGCGGAGTGGTAGGAACCGTGGCAGACTGACGAGCACATGCCCGGGGAAGGGAGACAGCCGCCACCGACTACAGCAGATTGCTGCCATGTGGGGAGGTGGGTCCCGTGCTGCTGGCTCTTCCAAGTTTTCAAAAGAAGCTAGAAATTTGGATTTTTATGTGAAACCGCCCATTTCCAAATGCTGTCTCAAGTTTTTAAACATACTGTGTAGGGTAAAACACATCAGTAGGCCACTAGCTTGTAACCTCTGATACGATCTATCTCACACACACAACACACACACACATACACACACACAAAACACACCCTTGAATCATTCATTTAAAATTAATTTAATGTGTTCTCTTGGCCTGGTTCTCTGCAATTAGAAACAGCAGACCCTGCCTTTCCTTCTTTGGTGCAAAATTTAAACTATTACCTAAACAACACATGGAAAAACCAATATAAATTCCCCTGGGTAATTTTAATCAGTGGACTGACTGTTGAATAAATGAATAAATAAACATTTATTAAATACCTATTCTCTCATTTGAATCTCACTATAAGTCTGTGAGCATGGATTTATTGTCCTCACTTTATAGTAAAACTCAGTCATAATTCATATGATTATTACACAGTTTAGGCATAATTCAGGTCAAATCACAAACACAGAACATGTTCCGATAGTAAAAGTCTAGTGTAATATTGTTGGCCTATGAAACAAGTATTAGTCAAGCCCTATTTTAACAGCCTTATAAAAGAATTTTGCCATATCATATTATTACTCATCGATCTAATGAAAGATATGGGAAAAAATGTTTAAACACAGAAATCACGAAAACGTCCTGGGTTAGAAATGCCTGTAGTCTAATCACCATCTAAGCAAATGGAAACTGATTTCATATACATAATAAGAGCTAGTATTTCTTCAGTTCTTTCTATGCAGGAGGCACTAATTAGGCATGGTTTTATGTGTGTTTATATGATGGATACTTACCAATATCGATACTGATCTTTATCAACCAAGCTTTACAATAACCCTATGGTAGAGGAACCATTAGCACTATTGAGAGATGAAGAAAGCAAAGACAGGGAAGTTCAGTAATCTCCCCAGGGCACACAGCAAGGTGAGTGCCAGAACTGGGTTTCCAACAGCCTGGTGCCAGAGTCCACACACTTAACCACTAGGAACTTAAAAAGCATGTGTGTCCTCTGTTTTCAGTTAAGTCGTACCATATACAGTAGACATAGTGAAAAGAGGGCAAAGTCACATGATAATTTTCTCCCTCTCCTTACAAACAACAAAAGCTTTTTAAGATACACTCCCAGCCAACTGAAGATTCTAGCGCTGGATACCTTTAGAAAAATCTATCACCCTCCACAAGTCCAGTATCCAAAGCTCAGATAAGCAGAGAGCTGCTGATCAGTCATGCAGGAGATCATTTTCCCCTGGCCTTCTCTGGTCCTCTCTGAAAGCCAACTTCTTCAGAGCACTCAGACAACTCAGCCTGGGATACTCCTCTCTCCCACTGCTTGTCTTTTTTCCTCCACACCACACTTCTAATGGGGTCTAACCACTTGTCTGACCCATGCAGAAATTACAAGAGCGAGACACAGAGAGAGAGAGAGAGATTATTTTAGGGTCTGCTTTTTCAGGCTTGAGCTTCAGAGAAGGCCCATACATTTCTTCCTTGTTGATTGAGAGAACTTGGCTGAATTTGGACGTTCTCAACATCGAAGCGTTAGGACCTCAGCCTTCATCATTTAGGAACTCTAGAGACAGAACTTCAGTGCTGCAGGTTGTTTTTTAATAAGAAGGGAATGGACGGCTGGAAACAATATCCTTTTTAGGCACACAGAATCTCCTGCATTTAATATAACCCTAGGTCAGTCTGTGAAAAGCAGAGTTGCTAAAGGCCACATGCTGATCTCAGACCGTGGGCGTGTATCACTGTACATTTTATAAAATTAGCTACAGTGCAGCCTTCATGTGTGTGTGTGTGTGTGTGTGTGTGTGTACATGGCAGTGAAGCTGACTTTTATAAAATAAACAGCAATATGCACCCATGCAGCTAAAGATTAGTATCAAGCCAAAGTCTGATTTTACTTTATGAAACTACCTTGTCACTACAGCAATTCTATCCCAAAGGTGGGTCCTCAGGGAATGATAAGAGTCATCTGAGAGGCTCCTGTTTCCGCACCTATTCATACACCATTCTTTGATATCATAAAAATGTAATTTACAGACAGAGGATAGAACTACAAAACTTGCTACTACACAGAAGAGGGAAAGCAGCTAGTAACTGCAGCCCGTCGAGTACTCTTAGCTCTTTCTGAGGTCTCTACTTTGCACATTAGTTTCTTATAAAATATGACAGAAGACATTGCAGCGACCATGAACCATAAAGTATTTTGTACACTTGGCCCTAGATGGTATGAATTACCGAGCTACACCCAGCAAAGTAGGGAACAGAAAAGAATACATCAGCAACCGGACACAACATCTTCATTTATAACCTCTATCTCTAAAATGTGATTCTCGAATGTTTTACCTAAGTCAAAATACAGTAGTAATAAAATCTGATGGGAAAAAAAACCCCACGGTTCACCATAGCTAGGCCCGGTCTGGTTTTCTTTCCAGTAAGAGAAAAATCAGAATCTATTCCTTCGCCACGAAGCTCATGGTCTTGTAAAACCTTATGCAAGAAAGCCTTTAACGCCCCCAAACGTCCTCTTTTGTAGGTCATACCATCATTATCTTGTTCTGCGATCGGTCTGATTAAATTATAGAAAATTACTAATACATCACTCGGAATGGAGAGATCAGTTCCAGCCTGTTGTATTTGCGTTTCAGTCCTCCTGTCCTAATGCTCCCGCAGATACTTAAAAAAGGATGGAGGAGGGACAGGCAACTTCACGCAAGGCAGGCGAAAGGATACCCGGACCTTCTCTCCGGCATAAGCCTGCAGCCTTCGGCTCTCACAGACGGCGCTGCCAACCAGAAACAGAAACCAATGGAGCTTCTGCGCACAGTGAAGTTTCCGTCACACCTTGTCACCGTTGCGTCCAAAGACGCCACAGCGTGTGCAAGTGACCAGGGTGAGTGATCCTGGGTGAGTTTTTCTCTTCTGTCAAACTGATTGATCCAGACACAGTCTGAACCCCAACGACTGGGATCACTAAATAAACTGGTTTACCAACCCAGCCAGGCAGCACACATTTCAAACCCAATCTTCCCTATAGGACCATCTTGACATTAATAGGACTTCTTGTATTTTAAGCCACCTTTTGACCTCAAGAGAAGCCTGCCTGGTTGTTCCACCAACACATCACCTTCCCTTGGGTGTTTCCACGGCCTTTGTCCATCTAATTTTATAAGCCTCGCAAGACAGAGATTTTCCACACCTCCCTTGGACCTCTCCTAATAGAGGCCATTCAAAGTCTCTAAAAACTCAGATGCACAGTCGGCCCTCACACTGGCCCGAAGCTGTCCAATTTCTACTCCTCCGGCATGATTTATTAATACTTTGTGCCGGAGACTGGTCAACTCACACCAGCGAGAAGGCAGCACATAGATAAATTAAAAATCAATTTTTTTATCAGAAACTTTTTTGAAGCATTCGAAGGAATGTGATTTTGAACTCTCTTCCTTATTTTAACGGGAAAGCTCAGTGTACCCTACTTGCTATATTAGGAGTACGCGGATTTCTTTCAGGAGAACAGATGAACATTATTGCCCAGTATCAACCTAGCCTGCTACTTCAGAATCATTAGCTCTGCCTGACAGGAGCAGTGAAACATTTTATTGCTTCAGACTCAAAATTTTTCCCTGTAGTTCCTGTTATAGGAGGAAGTGCCTCGTCACTGAAAAAAATTAGTAAGAGTAAGTAGGGGAAAGAGTTAAACCTTCGACCCTTTCTCTTCCAACAGATGTATAAAGACATGGAAAAATATAAATATAAGGGCTCCTGTTGCTTTCCTGTCATTTTGCTTCCCACATTTACTAGAAAGCAAGAGACGGTTTTTAAAGTTTTGTTAATGAAGAACACAATAACCTGTTCTGGTCTTGACCCACAACTGAGTCAACAATGAAAATACTAGAATAGCAAAACAACTGTTCTATTAATGTTTCCTTTGTGCTCCCCCTTGGGAATAGGCATCAGGCAGATTTCCAATGATAAATATAATAGGATCTGAACTCATACACGTTCATGGGTAAGTTGCAGCTAATGAGGAAATCTTAAAAAGTGCGATGGCGCCAATGGTAAAAGGTTTTACAGATGTAACCAACAGAGGGGAAAGCCCTTCCTGACCCTCTCCCTCCTCAGTTAGTGATTCTAAATGTAACAATGTTCATAAAGTGCTGAGCCCCAGGCCTGGCAAACCGACACAGTATCACTTTCCCCCTCTTCCTCTTTCTTAGACTGATAAACATTTTTAAGCTATGCAGTTTGGGATTCTGCTACAGATAAGCACATGGTATAGTTCAAAGGATCTCTAGGACATTTTTTTGAACATGCTATTGGACCTTGTTGATGGAAAGAACTTTTAGAAAAGAGCCATCAACAGCAGCAGAATCATATTTAAATTCCCAAATGATAATATTGCTCTAGGCCAAGAAGTAAAGGCTTTATTTGGAGTAATAATTTTTAAAGCCACTTCTCAAAAAAATAGTTTAGGTTTAACACCCTTTGTTGGAGGTCCCCTCCAAAAACTAGTGCAAAACTTCTTTTTGATTTGTGGCCAGTGGAATCACCACGCAACTCTATAGAACAGGCCATTTTCTCTTCTACATATGTATGAGGCCCATATAACAAAAACTCTCTCTCTCTTTCTCTCTCTCTCTCTCTCTCTTACTTCAGAGGCCCAGGAGGAAATGACTAGGTAGAATTTTAAATCAGAAATCTAACGCTTAGGTTAGTAGTGTCAGGTTAAAGGCTCGCCCATCCCCAAAGCTAATTCGGTTCTGAACAGTCCCATGGGTGTCTCGTGGAACAGAAGGAGCTAGGAAACCTTAGCAGGCGAAGCCCAGCCTGGGGAATTGCTGGAACTCCGTGCCAGGGGCTGAGGCGCACCCCAGACTCGGTATCAGATAATACCAAGTGCTAGTCTGGATTTCCAGGACTAATCTGCTCGAGGGTGGAACTTCCAGGTTCCCTGGTGTCTGTGCCGTAGAGTGGGAGGACTTTGTCCATCCACACTGTGCCTGGCTAGTATTATATTTTATAACGGAAAAAATAGGTTCCACACATAGAGTCTATTAGTAACAATGGTTTATGAGAGGGTACAGAGGCAAGGGGGGCTGCTACGGGAAAGTAGAAAGCACTCTGAAGTTTCAATAGATTCAGTTTACACAAGTTTCTTTTTTGTAATCTAATTTGTATTCTACTTCTAATTTTAAATGTGCTTACAGATTCTCTAGATTCTTAAAGCTCTATCAATAGTGGCTATTAGCCACTTTTGTGTTTACTCAGAAGGGTTCTTTGGTTTCAAAAGCAAGTTTCCCCATCTTATTCCCCTTCCAACCTCTCTCCTCCCCCCCAAAAAAGTATACACATCTCTCCTTTCTTTTATTAGGGTCAAGTTTAAAATCTAATGCTATATAACTTCTTAATACCCAAGATGACCTTTCAGGGCAACCATAATTCCCAGAGTTACTTTATTTTAACTTTATACAAAAAGGTTCTCCAGGTTAAGAAAAAAAACCCTCCCCCACATATAAATTAACAAAGAATTTAGCATTAAAACTGGGATTTAAGACTACAAGTATATTCCACATTAAATACTAATTTACACTCATTTTACCAAAGTCAATACTTATTACCTCTCCCCACCACTGCAAGTTTCTTTAAGACTCACTCAGCACTTAGGAAGCCTTGGGTTACTATGTCTGAATTGCAAAACACACCATTTGCCCAGAAATTGCTTAGTCCAAATGCAAATTGCTTACAAAACATGTGTAAACCATGCTTAGAACAGGCAGCACACATCCACAAAAATCCATTCAATGCAAAGGTAAGTGGAAAAGCTTTTGCAAATTAGGCTTCCCTTTAAAAACTGGAGGGACATTTACGGTGTTTCCAAAAGGTAATTGCTTCTTACTTCAGTAAAAGTGGCTTTATGTGACTGGAAGGAGTTGATTTTTTTTTTAAGTGAGTGGATAACAGTATTCAATTAGAGAACAGGGTGGGAGAGCCCACTCTTAAAATATAACTTAATCACCAGGCACCAGCAAGCAGGAGAGGCCCACCGAGCATACGAGCTAAAATGGAGCCTGAATTTCCTCTCAGACTGAAAGGGTAGTCGCACGAGGTCAGGGTCAAGGTCACCAGCAGGGCAGCCTGCAGCTGCCCCAACGCGCTACACACAACGGGAGGGAAGGCGTTCCATCTCCGTCAGAGCCGAAAACAGATAAATCCCTTCTCCTCTCCTACCCTCCCTCTAACCCCGCCAACATTTTTTTTTAAGCAGGGGGAGAAGAGAAGAAAGGAAAATGACCAAATAACCTCACCGCCCTGGTTTTCGCACACAAGCTCATCAGCTCCCAAAGTTGCCATCTAAGGGCAAGTTCGCAGAGAACACTGAAGCCCATTTTGTCCGAGCAGGGCAAGCCTCCCCCGACCCCCCCAGGATTCCTGCCTCCTCTCCCTCCCCCGCCACACGCCCCCGAAAAGAGCTGGGAACTGGCCGGCCGGCCATGTGCACGCACACACTCTTCCACCAACTGCTGCGAGTTTTCTGTGAATCGCAGCGCGGAGCCTCCCAACTCGCCCTCCCCGACTCCACCGCCTTCTCTTTCCTCGCACAAAATTTCCCTACACACGCAGCCGCCTGCGAGTGATTTTATGTGCATATATATTACATATGTGATATTATCCTCAGAACCTCTAGCGGGCAGGCGAAGAAAGGACTGCACAGGGGCATTTTTTTTTTTTAAAGGAAGGGGAAAAAAGCACAACCCAAGCCCTGTGCGTCGACTCCTGCGTACCGGGAAGGGGAAAGAAAGAGGAATGTTTGCGGAGCGGGCCGCCTGCAAGTGCCCTTGCTCGCCACTTCGGCCGCGGCCCGGGTGACACGGAGCAGCGGGGGCGCTCGGCTCGAGCAACCCGCGCCCCCTGCCCGGCCCCCGGGCAGGCACCGCCGCGGATATTTCGCGAGGGGGAGATCGATCGCGCTGCCTGTCTGCAGCGGAAACGCACAAGCTCACACACAACCCGAGCCCGAGACACCATAACCTTAACCCTTCCCCCACCCTCCGTGAACTTCAGGTGACCGACCACGTCGGCCTGACACCCGGGCGGGCGGGCGCTCCGGCTCCGCTCCCGCCCCCAGCCCGGGTTTTGCAGGATCGGGCTCCAAGCAGCGCCAAACCGCCGGGAGAGGGGAGCAGTGCGGGGGGAGAGAGGAGAAATTGACCCTCGGTCTCCCCCGACCCCTCCCTCCGGCGCCTCCGGCGTCCCCTCCTCCCCGTCACCCCGCCCCACGCCTTCTCCCCTGCCCCCTCCTCCCTGCATTCAAGGAGCCGGGCGGCCCCGGGGGATATTTTTAGTTGCTTCTTTCTCCTTCACTTTTAGCTTTAGCAGCATCTCGGAACACTCAAAGCGGAGAAAGATTGGGGTGGGGGGGGGCGGGAGCTGGAGAGGGAGTGGGGGAAAAGTTAAGAGTCTAGCAAAGAAGCCAGAGGGAGGGCGGAGAGGGACCGGGGGCGCGGGTGGAGGAGGGGAAGGGGACCGGGCCGTGCCGGCGGGTGTGTGTCTCCAGTTGGTGTGTGTGGCTGCAGCCGGGGAGGGTTGTGATGCACTTTAGTCCTGGACTCTGCTCAGGCTCGCCAGGGAGGGGGGTCTGAGAGCCCGAGTCTCGCCTGGCTCCGTCTGCTCCGACTGACCCCGCATTTTATTGCGGCCAGGAGCCCTGCTCCTCCCTCCCCTCGGCTCTGCAGGGACCTCGCGCGCC
>NC_048222.1:109370786-109408175 GCF_002007445.2 Ailuropoda melanoleuca | reverse complement strand
CCACAAGAAAAAAAAAAAAAAAAAAAAAAAAAAAAAAAAAAAAAAAAAAAAAAAAAAAAAAAAAAAAAAAACCCGGCATCCACACTACTCCCCTCCTCCCGTCTCTTGCCCCCTCCCCCCAGCAACCCGGAGTGAGGAGGGGGAGGGGGAGGGAAAAGGGAAAAAAGCCCGATCTCAAGGAAAAAAAGAGGGGGGGGAGAGAGAAAGAAAGAAAAAGAGAGAGAATAGAAAGGGCACGGGGCTGATCATCACCAACATGGCTGCCTCAGCATAGACCCAAACGAGGAGTAACCCGGGCTGTGTCTTTGTCAGTTTCACCTCTGTAACCCTAAACTCATGCAGAAAACAACGGAGGACGCTGCGGAGGGGAAAGAGGAGAGGGAGGGCGAGAAAATGGCACGAGAGGAGGTGGAGAAGGGATGACTTACGTGAGGGAAGGCGCTTGGGCTGCTCCTGCTTCCTCCTGGGCATTTTCCCCCTTTTCTCACATTCTCCTCCTTGGTTAATGTGAGATCAAATAAACCCCCGTGGGGGCAGAGAGGCAGACACTGGCAGGAGCGGGGAGGTAGTTGGGGGGCGGTGTGCAATGGGTTGAAGCTTGTTTCCTGGAGCCAGATGAGGGGTTCTCTTCTTTTCTTTCCTTTCTTTTTTTCCTTTTTTTTTTTTTTAATTTTTGGTCGTGCACCTGGCTTGTCCCCGAGCGTAATATTCTTCAATGGAAACGGATCTAATAGGTGTGAGTGTGTGTGTGTCCTATGCTCGCGTGTGTGATGGGAGGTATAAATAAATGAGTGCCGGTGCGGCGGTGTCTATGGCCGCGCTCTGTGTCTCCGAGCCCCTAACACTAATGTCGGGATCAAAGGGCAGCGGCGGCGGCGGCACAGCTCACAGCTCGCTCTCTCGCTCTCTCTCTTTCTCGCTCTCTCCTCTCGCGCTCTCTCTCTCTCTCTCTGTCACACACACACTCACACATACACAGAGGCACAGACTGAGGGAAAGAGCGAGAGCTAGACACACACACACACACACACACACACACACACACACACACGCAGAGCAAAGAGGAAGGTGCCCTAAGGCTCCCAGGGCGGACTCAGCCAGGGATTTGCAACCGCTCCGTCTGGAAAGAATGGGGGGCGCGTGTGCGGGGGTGGGATGGAGTTCTTCGAATTTATCCCGCTATTCGCCAAATCTAGGGGGAAAAAAGTTTTCCCCACTCTTTAAACAACGATTAGTTCATTACTCTTGCTGATTTTTTTTTAAAAGAAAATAGATTTTTCTCTTAACTTTCTTTTGTTTATTAAACTACATTTTGTTCTGTATAAAATTCTTCAGGCTTTTTCACTGCATTAATTACTCTCTCACCCCATCACCCTAAGTTTGTGGAGGTTACAGTTTCCCACACACTCTTCCAAAAACATCCCAATAAAAATAATTAAAAAAAAATAAAAAGATAGCATATGGTGAAATCGATAACGAGGTTGATGGAATAAGTGCCCAGTTTTAGAGTGTTCAGTGGAGTTAAAACTGCAACATGCTGCCGAAATGAAAATTACATCCCCTTGATGAAGGGGGGAAAAATAAGATTCCCTCACCCCCATGGTTGATTTCACTGCCACATGATTCTCCTACAATGCACAGAGAGATCTTGACTTCTGAAATTTACTTTTTTTGCTGCTGTCGTGCAGGTATGTGAAGCTTACCCTGAAGCAATTCTAGTTTGCATTATGAACCCAAATATAGCAGTTTTCATCAACTGATACATACTTTCATTACTTTACAAATCACACATCTTTCTTCAAAGAGAGACATAAAGGGGAAAAATAGAAAAGGATGGGTCTCACTAGCACAAAAGGTACTTGGTGAAAGAGGACTGTTCTCTTTGTGACTTGCAGTCATTTGGATAAAAGTTCACTCAGAGGTTGTTAATGATTTAAACTCCAAAACCTGCTACTATAATTGAAGTAAAAATGGTCTGAAGAAGAGTTGTTTCATAAAACTCTCTTTGTAAGAGGAAACTTTGAACTTAGCAGAATACATTATATGTCATGAGTCAGATGTAGCTAAAAAATAAAAAGGTGAATTATTTAACTACATCTTCCCCTTTTAGCTTTTTAAAAACTCTGACTCATCATCTTATTATGTTAAATATTTTCTTACCAATTTTAAAATAGACTTTTTCATCAAAGAAGGTGGAGGCATGGTGCAGATACAGAACGTTAAAATGACACTCTGTAAGCTTACATGGATAGCTAATGCCTCTTGGAGGTTCTAGCCTAATTCTCACAACTTGCATGGTGTTAACAACAGCCCTGGTGGATAAATCCCTACATCCCCCTTAAAAATAACAATAAGGCTTTATATTGCATACTTTTATTAGGAAGCTTAAAGAGTGTTGAATCTCCCATAAAATATTTTTCATTGATAATGAAATATCAGGATGAAACCCTCCTTGCCAACTCCTGGAAACATCCAGCTTCGGCGTGTGACGAGTAATGCTATCCGAAGCAGGTTTTGAAACACCTGCTTGAATTCAATCTAAAACCAAAACAGAAAGCAGTCAAGTTTAAAATGGAGCATCATTCTTAAACCAATTCTTCCCTGAGTGTTGGCGTAAGTAAACTGGTTATCTGAGTTTCCCTGAGTTATAATTTGAAATGGAACGATTGTCCAACTCAGACCAAACTCAATTTACCATGACTTTGACTATTGTCAGTAGCATTGGACTTGAAATTAATATATGAATGATAAGTCAGAGCCCATCCATTCCAAGTAGACTCATTGCCCTGGGTATGCAGGATCTTTAAACCGAGCACCGGGTAATCAGAATGGTCACCACACTCTACACCTGCACCTTCCAAACCTTTGGCTAGGATTCGAAGGATGATTACTCTGCATAGACTCACCGCCGCTGTTTTCCTGAATTGCTACCCCTCTTACAATGCTTAGTACACTATAATCGAAAACACACTTTAGGCCTTTCCTCAAAGTAGAGTACATTTCCTTCGACCTTTTAAAGGCATGCAGGCAAACGCTGTCAACTTTTAATTATATAGGTATTCTATCAACAGCCAAAAGAACTTTTAATTGAATTTATTCATACCGCTACCACTTTCCAAAAATTATTTGAAGTTGTACACAACAATAGAAAATGGAAATAAGGACAGAACAACTTCTGTTTAAATCTCAGCTTGGGGGCGCCTGGGTGGCATAGCGGTTAAGCGTTTGCCTTCAGCTCAGGGCGTGATCCCAGCGTTATGGGATCAAGCCCCACATCAGGCTCCTCTGCTATGAGCCTGCTGCTTCCTCTCCCACTCCCCCTGCTTGTGTTCCCTCTCTCGCTGGCTGTCTCTATCTCTGTCAAATAAATTAAAAAAAAAAAATCTTTAAATCTCAGCTTGGTATCTGTCTGCTACAAAGCACTCTTCAAGGGCATTGGCATCTCACCCTCAATGGCTATATGTTCAGAGAACACAAACTAATTTTAATGTTGGACCCATCTACAATATTAGGATGATAGGTAGCTGGAAGTTGCTACAATGGACTTCAAAATCAAATGAATAAATGATTTTGGGAATGTGTGTCTTTGAGATGCACATACTCATGAACCTTTAACTTGGATTATTGTTGACCATAGTCATTACACTGGAATATTCCATTTGATTCACCCCCACAGTCCAACCTTTTAAAAGAATATTTTATTGGAGCGCCTGGGTGGCTCAGTCAGTTAAGTGTCTGCATTTAGCTCAGCTCATGATCCCAGGGTCCTTGGATGGAACCTGGCATCGGGCTCTCTGCTCAGCGGGGAGGCTGCTTCTCCCTCTCCCTCTGCCTGCTGCTCTGCCTGCTTCTGCTCTCTCTCTCTCTCTGTCAAATAAATAGATAAAATCTTAAAAAAAAAAAGAATATTTTATCTTAATAATTATAGTACTCTCTCCACCCCCATCTACATCACCTCTCAAATGTGAGATTAGAATAGATTTTCTCAGAATTGTGCGTTTTAAGAAGATGTTTCATAAATGCTCGCCCTCACAGGAGTACATTCTAGCCTAGTCCAAGTATTGCTAGAGAGGGTAGGCAGAGGGAGCACTTCCCTTAGAATAACGTGTGGTCTCTAGAGGGGTCCTCGAGTATTTTCATAATAATACTAAGATGTTATTTGCCCTTTTATCTGTGTTCATATTTATACTGATGATGCAAAAACAATGGGAATAAAACGCTGGCACCTTAGCAGCTCGAATCAAGGCACTGGCACCAAAATGGATTAGCAGTCATTCTCCACCACCAGGCACTTAGAGGGAAAAAAGAAAAAAAAAAAAGGAAGATTCATTTAAAAGTCTCCTTGATGGAGGAGTAAAATTTACTAATTTTATGAAATCTTGACCCTTTAGTACAGGACTTTTCAATATGCTTTGTGACAACATGGTAGGTACATAGAAAGTACTTCTAGTGCACACCGACGGACATCAGCTGTGTCAGGGAAAATCACTTGTGAGATTGGCTGATATGGCTGCGTTTTTCATGGAATATTATTTTCTTTTTTTTTTTTAAAGATTTTATTTATTTATTTGACAGAGATAGAGACAGCCAGCGATAGAGGGAACACAAGCAGGGGGAGTGGGAGAGGAAGAAGCAGGCTCATAGCGGAAGAGCCTTGATGTGGGGCTCGATCCCAGAACGCCAGGATCACGCCCTGAGCCGAAGGCAGACGCTTAACCGCTGTGCCACCCAGGTGCCCCAATGGAATATTATTTTCATTTAAAAGAATGACTGATAGACAAACTGCAGTTACACAAAATGGGGTATTTCTCAAAAGTGAATAAAGTAATCCTGTAACTTCAAGGAAAACAATGCACGGTATTTTTTGGCAATGATAATATTTGTACTTACAAGTGAAAATTAGAATTTGAGATAACTTGTATCCATCACTGTGAGTTCACCAGCTTCCTCATATAGGCTTTTCTGATGAGACCCATGGGGATGTTGATGAATATGACTTTTATACATTGTGTCAACATTTTGGAGGAACAGCAGAGCTCAGTGAACCAGTATTTTCCAAATGACCAATAGGTGATGTTACAAATTCATGGCGTAGTAAAGGATCCATTCAATGTACAAGGTAGACCGATGGATTTTAGTCTGAGTATAAAACGTTCATCAATGTGGTTTCAGATTCGACACCATAAGTAATTTTTAAGAAATTGACACTCATCAATTTTTGGTGTAGTGTCAAAGAATACCCACAATTATCTGAAAAGGTCATTAAAATACTCCTCCCTTCCTCCAACTACATACCTGTATGAGGTCTGTTTCTTTTCATGTGTGTCTTTAACCAAAGCAACATATCATAACAGATTGAATGTGGAAGCAGATAGGAGAATCCAGCTCTCTTCTGCTAAACCAGACATTATAGAGATTTGCAGAAATATAAAACAAGGCTACTCTTCTCACTGAAATTTTGTTTTGAAAAATATAGTTATTTTTCATAATTGTGCATTTTTATGTTGAGTTTATTATTGTTATTATACGTGGATTAATAAGTAAATATTTTCTAAATTCTGCAGCTGTGATGCACATTCATGGACATAACCCACATAAGCAAAACTCTGGAGGCCTCGATAACTTTTAAGAATATAAAGGAGTCCTGATTCCAAAGGGTTTGAGAACCTCTGCCCTAGAACTTAATTAAGATGCAGTGGAAGACCTTCTCTGGGTGTTCTACCAGAAGGCTAGGGATCCCATTGTAAATATGTTTCAACTTCTCATAAAGTGAAACACTTAGCTTCAGGAGCTGAGAGTTGGTTTTGTGTGCTCCAAGATTGGCTCCTCTGATGAGCTCCCTTACGAGACACAGAGAGGATGTATCAGACAGGGTTTTCCAGGGTAGCAGAATCAATATATATATATATATATTCCAGAGTAGCACAATCATATATATATATATATATGAGGAGATTTATGGGAGGAATCAGTTCATATGGTTACGGAGGCCAAGAAGTCCCATGATCTGCTGTTTGCAAGATGAAAACCAGGAAAGCCAATGGTGCAATTCAGTCCAAGTCCAGAAGGGCTGAGAACCACAGAAACCTATGCGTGAGCGCTGGAGAAGATGGATGTTCCAGCTTAATCAGAGAGAGTGAATTCGCCCCTCCTCTGACTTCGTTCTTTTCAGGGGCCCTCAACTATTGGTTAATGTCCACCCTCATTTGTGAGGCTGATACAAATGGTAATCTCTTTTGGAAAAACCCTCACAGACACACCCAGGAATAATGTTTTACCAGCTCTCTGGGCATCCTTTAGCCCAATGCAGTAGACACATGAAATCAACCATCACAGGGGACAATTAGGTGTTCAGCAAGTCCTGCTGGACTATGTCCAGCCATGTGGACAAGCTGGTTATTCTGAACACGGGGCCCAGGCCTCTTCTGGCCTTAGGCCCTTTAGGAAAGTGAAACCACTTAAGGGTCTCTCTCTCTTTCCAGGGCCTGAGCTATCTGCCTCAGGACACTCTTTACCCCTAAAATCCTCCACATTTGACATTTTAAATAATTAGTGGCTGTCCCAAAGCACAGAAATGGGTCTGGCGTCTCTCCTGGCCTGGACCTCACGTGTTGTAAATCAGTATCTGGTGACGATGACCAGTCATCATTTACAGAGAGAGAGACATTTGCTGTAATCTGTACTTGGGTTCTTAGGAGGCCAGGGCCTGGCTGGGATCAGCAAGTTTTGTCACAATTCAGATAAACCATGCTTTAAAAAGCATGTGACCTGACAGAGAACCTGGCACAGGAAACACTTCAGAGCATTTTGGGTGTCTTTCATCCAAATTCATGTACTTGGGATCTTTCCCTTAAATATCTTACCAATTGTTTTTCAACTCTGCATCATCTCAGACTACAAGTCATATTCAGATTAGGTAAGTTCCTGATCCCTGGGATCTATGTTTCCCTTACCTTGTCCATCCTGTCAGCTCTAATGATTGGGTTGCTCAGTCCTTCCTTATTCATTCCAAACTTGAACCCCAATTGGGACTAAATCTCTTGTCTCTACAGCTTTATTTGCCAGGATTCTTAGCATCTCTATCAATTTAGCTTCCCTGGGCCCCCTTTTTTTTTTATCTACATGGATGAAAAATCCCCTAAGCAGCTGCTCCCCACTTTCATGCATTTTTCCAACTGATTTGTCTGGTTGCTTAATGTACTTCTTTGCTGCCTGACCCAGTCACCTTCTGACCTGCCTCAAATCATACTGCTGTCTCCTTGCAAGTCCCCTCATGCCTTGTGGCTTTTCTCCCAGCCCCTCTCTCTGGCTGTGATCAGCTCTGATTCTGTTTCTCTACAATGTCTATCTTTCCCTTTGGTTATTCTGTTCCCCATCCCCTTTACCCACAATAGGGTACCCACTGGGACTTCTTGGCAAAGATGTTTATCCAACCCACATGACCACGGCATTGTATGGCATAATACCACCAAAATAACAAAAAGCAAAACTATAACACACCAAGTATCATAATTTTTAGTTACCAGCAAATAAAATGGGAGCAGAAGCTAATCAAAAAGCTTCCTGTGGGTTTCCCGTATGTACTCTTTCCTCCATGATTCCTATCTCTTCCGTCTGTAGTCATGCCAGTCTGCCTCCATCCGTTCTTTGCCATATTTCATGTGGTTTGATACCTCACAGAGGATAAGGCCAAGTTATCTTGAGCTCCAAATGCGTCTTTTCCATGGCTGAGGGGTTGGCTATGCTTTTTTATTGGATTAGAAGTCCTTTCATATACAATAGCACATGATAATGCCATGGGAATTAGTGACTGTGCTCCCTCTCTTCCATCATTTACCCACATATTTTAATATTTTTAATAAGGAAGGAAAATTTGAACTTCTAATTAAAATCACAGAACTTTATGGACAAAAAGTGCTAAGCAGATCACATGGTTTAGCCCTGATATTTCACAGATGAGGAACAAGAGGGACTGAACTGTTGGATGATGCTGCCAACTGGGCTCTGACTAGTGACTGTTTGCTATTTCAGAGAACTAGAGCTCAAACATAGGATAATGCAAAAGCATATTTATGCATCCTAATGGATTTAAACAAACCAATTTTGCAAACCAGGACTTAGAAGCATTTGATATAACAACATAAAAAATTAAGGAATTTAAGGATTGTACATGGTATATTCAGCATTGATTTGATATTATTTAACGAGTTTCTGGAAGGTTCTTTTAAATATGAGCAAAGGGTAACTATGGGGCCTAGAAAGAAACTTTTAAAAATTACCAAAAAATTTCATAAACCATAAAAATAATTCCTTTGAAAATATAGATACTATTTTTTAATAATTTAATTTTATTTATTTTATTAAATTTTTTATTTTTTTATTTGAGACAGCAAGAGAGAGAGAATGCGCACGAGTGCGGGAAGGAGCAGAGGGACAAGCAGAGGCCCTGCTGAGCAGGGAGTCAGACGCAGGGCTCCATCCCAGGACCCTGAAATCACGACCCGAGCCGAAGTCAGACGCTTAACCCCACTGAGCCACGCATGCGCCCTGACAATATGGATACTATTGATTAAAAGCTGGAAACCCTTTAAAAAAAAAAAGGAGAGAGGGGGTGCTATATCTTCTGAGCAGAAACACTGCAGACATTTCAAAATAAAATGTCTATACCTTCACAAAAAGAGTGTTTATGAAGCCCAACTTTTGATCCCACTCCAGTGTTAGGCAGCGGTACACTTAGCCTTGGCCAATTGTCTTACAAAAGTCTTTCAGTGGAGTTCACAGGTACCTTGGAAGAATGTCAATGTATCTGTTCAAATCTATTCCTCTTAAAGCAGAAACCATGAGTCACCCAGCCCCGCTCCCCGACAGCAGGTCAGCAGGGTCATTTTCACGTTGGAAGGATGGGCACTCTTAACAGCAGCTGCTCCTGGAACCTAATCCTTCTTCCATGTTGCATTCAGGATTACATACCTGAGGGACAATGCGGAAAACGGAGCTCTGTGAAATGTTCAAGACAAAAAAAATGATACCTGCAAACTGCTCAAAACAACAGGAAGGAACAGAAGGGATAAACTGCAATATACAAGCTCGTCCCAGGATCTGAGCACAACTGGTTCAGCAAGTGTCCTTTTGGTAAACAGACGCTGGTGAATGGATTAGCAAATTAGTGTGGAGTTACACTCGGATAGAGGAGCTGCTCCATGGACACTCTATTTGTAAAAGCCTCCCAGACCAAGACTTTCTTTGGCATCTGTCTTGTTCCCAAAGAGCACAGAGGACTGGCTGCCATCTAGTTCCTATTGGATGTGCTGAAAAACAGAAAGCAGGCATGGCGGGAATTACTTAATTTCCAAAGGTCATGCCTTTAGAAATTTGCACCCCAGGAGGTTCAGGCTTCATTTGTGCCAGTTCGTTTGTTGTTTTAGGGAAGGTTAGGTGGCTGGCTGGTTTTTTACATATTCTGAGTCCTTGGCAAGTTTGCTTCTTTGTAGGGTGTCCATGGGAAGCTTTGTTGTGTCTTTTGCATAATATAAGTGGTTTGTTCAGCAGTATTTCTGTCTGAATGTCAACACAGTTACATATGGGGTGGGGGGAGAACATACTGTATCAGCAAGGGCTCCCTAATTCATTTTCACATTAACTTTTTAAACCATTTGTACCGCGGGGGAAGCTAAGGCATGACTTCGGCAAGAAATTGCTCAAAACCATGTTATTAAACCACTTGCACTTGGAGCAATACATATTTTAATTCAATGACTAGTATTCTACTTTAGCCCTTAATGATCTCTCTATATCAATCAGGCAGAAGCCTAAGGAACAGATGGGCCATGTATCATGCCCTAGAGGCCAAGAGACTCCCAGCTTTTATCTAATAGGGAAGGAGTAAACCCAGATGCCCTGCTTCTCTCCCCAGGAAATGTTGCTTCCAATTGCTTGAAAGAGTGTGAGCTCCCATAGAGATATGCATTGTTATGTTAGTAAAAAGAACAAAGTAATTTCTAAAAGTAACCAGAACGTAGATAGGCAGAAATGGACGCTGAATTCCCTGTACATGGTTGGTGGGTGGTTCAACCCTGAGGGTTGGTCTTCTCAGTTCTCCTCCCTCCTCTGTCCTGTTCTGTGCCACAGGAATTGACCTGAAGTGACTGCATCACCCAAGCTCCCTGGCTGGCTTGACCTACAGTTAGGTCCAGCCAACAGAGGATACTCGTAAGAGGAAAAAGAGCAAGGGAGAGGCAGAAAGATAAGGATATTTCTTCTTTCCTCTTTCCCTGCTTTGATGTCTTGGCTGTAATTCTGTCCTTCCATGAATATAGCTTCTGAGCACAACTCAGACTTCACTGGACTTGGGATATACTTTACACCCGTTGTTCCCTCAGTCCTAGAGGTGGTAATAGCCTCCCACCATAAGTAGTTCCTAGATGTCTCACCAGTCTTCATTTATTCCCCATAACCTTACCCATATCTCTGTAAGTACTCCCTTCATTAGAGGTTCTTTGTTTGACCCATATGAGGTGAATTCTGTTCACTGACTGAACCTAGATTGATCAACTCTTTTCATTCATTCATTCATTCATTCATTCATTCACCAACTGTTTAAAAACTCCTATTACATGCAAAACATTGCACAAACCACTGGGAATACCATGCTGAGCAAATAGTAATATTATCCCTGACTGTAGATTTTACAGATCTCCAAGGCTTATTTTAGTTAACCCTTCTTTGTTATTTTCCATAAAACTGAAATGATAAAAAAAAAAAAAAACTGAGGGGCACCTGGGTGGCTCAGTCAGTTAAGCATCTGCCCTTAGCTCAGGTCCTGATCCCAGGGTCCTGGGATCAAGCCCCACCACGGGCTCTCTGCCTATCGGGGAGTCTGCTTCTCCCTCTCTGCTCATGCTTTCTCTCACTATGTCTCTCTCACTCTGTCAAATAAATTAATAAAATCTTTAAAAAAAAAAACTGAGATTTTTTTTTTTTTACTCTTTAAGTACAGAAATTCTCCGGATCAGCTATGTGAGAAGTACTAGTAATAGACCCAGACCAATATGAGAACAGGAAATGAAGCTATGTGAGAAGTAATAATAGACCCAGACCAATACGAAGCCAATAATTAATAAATACTACAGACTGAATGTTTGTGTCCCTTCAAAATTCATATGTTGAAACCCTAACCCCCAGTATGATAGTATTTGGGGATGGGGACTTTGGAAAGTAATTAGGTTTGCATGGGTCACGAAGATGGGGCCCCATGATGAGATTAGTGCCTTTATAGGAGCAGATACTGAAGAGCTCTCTCTCTCTCTCTCTTTCTTTCTGAGAAAGGCCCTGTGAGGATACAGGGAGATGGCAGCCATCTAAAAGGCAGAAAGAGTGGCACCTGGCTGACTCAGTCAGTAGAGCATGTGACTCTTAATCTTGAAGTCATGAGTTTGAGACATAGGTTGGGTGTAGAGATTACTTAAAAATCATTCAATCAATCAATCAATCAATCAAAGCCAGGAAGAGACCCTCACCAGAATTTGACCATGCTGACACCCTGAACTCAGACTTTCAGTCACCAGAACTGTGAGAAAATAAATTTCTATTGTTTAAGCCACCCAGTCAATGGTATTTTGTTATGGCAACTCCAGCTGAGCAACATAGCAGATGATAAAAACGTAAAAAAAAGAGCAAGCAGAATCAGTTGCCTAAAGAAAAGTCTTTGTCCCCAACCCTCCAGGATCAAGGACCATCTCAGTCCCATGCTCTTAGCAAATACCAAGTGGGCAAGGTTTCCACCAGGCCCAACACCCTTGCCTCCTCCGTCCTTCTCCCCTTCCCCTGGCAGCATGTTCAGTGCCCACTTGTGCTCTCAGCAGCACTGTTCCTTTCGGCATATAGAATAACCACTGCACGGCCCATCAAACCCACCCTCTCCCAGCAGGCTGGGCTCATCATCTTCCTACATTCAGAATATCCCTGTTTCTGTTTTCTCCCAGTTCCCAGGGCCACCTCATGCTTTCATGCTCCAAAAATGATAGCCAATGGGATAATGAGAGCTGTTTGGTTTTTTCCTATTTTATTGTCCACAATATTGAAACATATAGCTATAATTCTTTTAATTTAAGACTTAAGCATTTAAACACAGTAACAATGATATATTAACTACTCAATGTTGAAGTCTTGGGCAGTACAAATAGCTTGCTATCATGTTTTTTCAAATCAGAATATCTATAAAGTAACCAGAGAGTCTAAGATATCATTGAATAAACATGGCCATCTTTCTGGAATGCTCCTTTCACTCAAATATTTGTTGGGGGGAAATTAAGTAATTTAACATTCAAATAATTTGAGACATACTTTTATTAAGATGTGTTTGGATATACCAAATATCTTGGTTTTCCTTATGGAAAATGGGGGTAATGACTTCAAATTCTTTACCCTATGAGGTTGGTGTGGGGTTGCAGTGAAGCCGGTGTGTGAAATGCTAAGCAGTTAACTGCTCCTGATGGCATGGACTATGCCATGAAGTCCAAACTCTGCATAAAGTTTAAGTCAAAATGCAAGGTCTCAAAGAAGTTTTGCCGGAAACCTCTTCCAGCTCTACCCCCAGACTCCCGTGGGATAAGTTTTCATTTTCTTTGGCTACTAGAGGCAAAGTTTGAATATATTACCTCTGCTTTCTGGATTCCCCATGCTTTATCCCAGAGCAGTGGCTTTAATAGCAGGAATTTTAGGCACTGTGGCATTCATTCAGTTATAAATTTCACTTATAAAACATTTATTGAGGTTTTCATGATTTGATTTGTTTTAAACCAACCTATTCTCCCTCCTCCACCCCCATTGTTGTGCCTGAAACAAAATAAATGACCCAGTATTATTTGGCATTCATCTGACATAAATCATAACCCACATTGGATTACTTTCAAGTCTACAAGGAAAAGTATAGATCTGAATGAGCACTACGCTTTCCCTTTTAGCACTTCTCTGTGTCCAAAACAAACAGATAGGCAAGCAAAAATTTTTTAAAAATAAAAAGAAAGAACAAAGTAAAAAAACAAAATTTTCTTTATATAAACTTGGAATTTCTCTGAATTCAGAAAGAGGATTTTTAGACCAAAAATAAATAAAATTGGGGGCGCCTGGGTGGCACAGCGGTTAAGCGTCTGTCTTCAGCTTAGGGTGTGATCCCGGCGTTATGGGATCACGCCCCACATCAGGCTCCTCTGCTATGAGCCTGCTTCTTCCTCTCTCACTCCCCCTGCTTGTGTTCCCTCTCTCGCTGGCTGTCTCTATCTCTGTTGAATAAATACATAAAATCTTAAAATAAATAAATAAATAAAATTGACTTTAAAAAAAAAGCTCATATATATAAATTTTGATAATGTTTAACCAAATCCTAGTTTGGAATTTTATCCTTGAAAGGACTAAAGTCAGGAGACAAATTTAGTTGTCTCAATGTACTTTGAATAGATGAATCCTTTTTTTTTTTTTTAAAGATTTGTTTATTTAATTTAGAGAGAGAGCCAGCATGAGCAGGGGGAGGGGCAGGAAGAGATGAAGAAGAAGAGAATCTCCAGCAGACTCCCTGCTAAGCATAGAGCTGGAGGCGGGGTTCCATCTCAGGACCCTGAGATCATGACCTGAGCTGAATTCATGAGTCCTATGCTTAACCAACTGAGCACCCAGGTGCCCTTAAATGAATGCTCTTAATTATACACTCTTTTAAGTACCTATGTCACTCTCTGCTAGTTACTATGTTGGACAACTGCATTCAACTCAACACAAAATACACTCAATATGTAATAATAACACTGCATGCATAGTATGGCTAATATCTACCTACACCAAATATGCTTTGGGTGCGCAGTGTGAGAAAAGAACCATGGTCCCTGCTATCACAGAGCAAATATCCCAATGACAAGTCATGATCCTTTCTGTAAATCATGTTAATTTTGGTACCTTAGATTTTATCCCGTTAATTTACTTTAAGAACTAACAAAATAATTAAACATATGAACCCTGGAAAAAAATAATAAATGCAGTAATGTCTCATTTCACATGCTTTGGTCAAAGAGCTTGTATCTTATTGAAAGCTCTTTAAGTACAGAGATCACTTAATTCACTTGTGATTCACTTAATTCATTTGTGATTAAATAGCTTGTCTCAATGGACAAGGGGGTTTGGGGTGGGAGTGGGTGGGCTGCACGCTGTTGAACAGGGCAGCCAGGGCACCGCCTGCTTCTCCACTCCAGGGACTACAGACCCGTTGTTGTCATACCTTCCCATCTTCCAGGAGAAGTGGGAAATCTAAATTTATTGAGAAATCTCCAGGTTTGGGGACATATGTATTAAACAAAGTACATCTGTAGATCAGATCTGGGGATTGCCAGTTTGTGATCTCCCCTTTGTCTATACATAACCCCCAATAAGTCCTTGTAATTCATACCTTACTCTTATGTATATGAACCAAAAAATAAATGAGGCCCTCAAGTACCATTGTGGGTTACAGATTCATAGATTCTCAATTCTAGAAGTGGGTTAGCACTTCTCAAGGTTAGTTTCTGACTTATTAACCCTAAAAATGGGGCAGACTCTAATCAGAGAGATCTTATTGTGAGACAGCTCCTTCTTAGAGTCCATCAAAATCTGGCATTTCCCTTCACACCACTAGGATGGCCTTTATCCAACAAACAGAAAATAACAATTGTTGGTGAGGATGTGGAGAAATTGGAACCCTCGTGCATTGATAGCATGAATATAGAATAATGGAGCCACTGTGGAAAACAATATGGCATATCTTCAAATAATTGAATTAAAATGATCAGATACTCCAGCATTTCCATTTCTGGATATATATCCGGGACAATTGAAACCAGGGACTCAGCAGATATGTGAACCATCATATTCATAGCACCATTATTTGCAGTGGCCAAAAAGTAGAAACAAGCCAAACATCCAGTGATGATTGAATGGTGGTATAGACATACAACGGAATATTCTTCAGCCTTACAAAGGCAGGAAATTCTTACATGTGCTACAACATGGATGAACCTTAAAGACATTTTGTTAAGTGAAATAAGCCAGAGAGAAAAGGACAGATATTGTACAATTCGACTTATATGAGGGACCTAGAGTAGTCAAATGCATAGAGACAGAAGGTAGAACGGTGAGTGCTCAGCATTGTGGAGAGTTTTTGTTTAATGGGCACAGCGTTTCAATTTGGGAAGATGGAAACGTTCGGGAGAGATTGGGTTGTGATGGTTGCACAGATCATGTGAATGCATTTAATTCCACTGAACTGCACACTTAAAATTGGGTGAAGACGGTAAATTTTATGTATGTATATTTTACTACTATAAAAAAAAGTGAAAAAGAAACCTAGCATTTCTGCCCTCTGCTCGCTCTTCTGCTGTCTGAAGCCATACTCCAGGTCCGCTCTTTTTCAGGACTAGGCTCCAAATGTTGGCTGAGAGCAGCCAGTCTTCCTTTCTGCTCTCCCCTGGAGTCCTTCCAGTCTGTCTGGGCCCTGCACACAGGCCCGAACACGGTGCGTGTGCGAAGGTAAGCAGGAAGCTTGCTTCCCCTGCTCTAAGTGCAGGCTTTTCGGAGGCCGTCTCCCATGGCATGACACGAGTGTGTTAGGTTTTATATGTCTCCAGCATTTTATATGAGCCAGCATCACTAGGATGGCTCACTTACTTGCCTCCAAGGAGAAAGGCAGAGAAAATAAGACCTCCAGGACGGTGATGCCCTTGATCAGGTATCTTCAAAACTGATCTATAAGAAATACTTTCATTTCTTTCTGGATTCTGGAACTGCAGCACAAGTGGATTTGCACTTCCACTGAAAATTCATCTGTAGTTGACAAAGGTGTAGGCGCCAAAGGTGGCTTTCTGGTTCATCTACGGACTTTTCTGTCTGGAAGCTGTGTCCATCAGAAATCAGATGAGGCTCAAAGAAGAGAAGCGCTGAAAAGCTAAGACAAAACTTTCCCCCCCTACTCTGTGCTTTGCCATCACCTCTTCTGACACTTTACTACTGAACGGTAAGTGTAGTCTTAAAAGCTTACAAGTTCAATTTCTAAGAAGGGTTCTTCCCACCTTTAGGTATCAAAACAACCAATTGTCCTTCTTCCTGTAAAGCCCTCTCTAGCCCCAAAATACAGGGGTCCTTTTATATTATTCCTCATTTGGTATTTGCCCATGCAGAAGAACATAATAAAAAGTGGCTTCCTGAAGAAATTCTGGCAAAATCCATGAGCCCTTTGACCTCGCCGACTTTAAGGCATCCCGGCTGATTTCCTTCTAAGAAAGGAGGCAGAAAAAAAAACCTTCCTTGCTCCAATGGCTAGCTTTGCAAAGGACCTAGAAAGATCTGGGGGTATGTGGAGAGCGCCTAGCTTGCTGGCTCAGGCTCGTTCTACTAGGTCATGTTAAATCTGAGAATGCACAATAACGGAGGGGGATGACCTCATTTGTCTCAACAGGGTGCAGGACGCAAAGGGCGATGCAGCAAGTGGCCCAGGACTTCACTACCAACAGCTTTCAGTATCACTGGTGTTAGTCCATGAACAGCTAGGAGCAGTGCCATAAACTTTATGAGTTTGCAACACGGTGTGACAAGTCCTTCTTGTAATATTGACGGTAGCTGAGGGATTCCTGATGGTGCCGGATATGGACACAAGGTAGGCGAGCCAGCAAGAAAGGTCGTTTGTCTCTAAGCCAAAGTCCCTCCGTGGACAGAAGTATTATTCCTTATTAGTATTCACCGCAATAACAAGAATATGCAATTTGATGGCATTTGAATACTGCCAAGTGCTTCCGCATTGTTCTAAGTTATCCGTGCCCCACTGGGGAGCAGGTAGAAAGTCCGAAGGAAAGCAGCAGGCTTAGATGCAGCAGAAGCTGATTTCAGGATGCAGGAGGAATTGGTAACCCATCTGAAGTCACTTGTTTATATTGCTGAAAAGTTGAAAAGTCAATAGAAGTCCCTTGCTTGAAATGGCCAGAAATGTTCCATGTTCCAATCGTGGACTTCAACAAAGTGTCACAATTCTGAGGACTGGGGCTTTTTCTTTGCTCCCTCTTTCCCTTTTAGTGACCCCCTCCCCAACTGCTAAGTCCAAGCCAGGACCTGAGATTCTTTCTGGCATATCAGCTCCCTGCCATCCCCATGGAGCGCCCCCACCCAATACCGTACCTCTCTGAACTCACTTTCTGCCTGTCCCTCCACTCTGACCCCTGTGCTCACACAGTCCCGTTCTTCTTCCAGAAGGCCCAGCTCTTTCCTGCTCCGGGACACAGGGCTGCATTGTGACTTTTGTGGGCCTGCTCTATCACTGAAAAAAAAATAATAAATTTTATTTCAACACTGCATTTCTGTAAAGATGACTATGTTAATGTTATACATGAAATCATTTCCTTTGATCTGAAAGTTCTTTTCTTTCCTTCTGATTTTAAAAGAAATGAAAACATTTTGTGGTCCTCCCGTGTTTGCCAAGGCTGATGAAACACTCAACTTTATCAAGACCTTTGCATTGCTGTTCCCACTGTTTGAAATGCTCTTCCCCAGACAGTCACCCAACATCTAATCTCACTGAACTCATTCTTCTCCACGAGCAGAATCTTTTGAGAGAGCCTTTTTCTAGTCGCCTTATCTACGACAGTGCCCCACCTCAACTCCAGTCAATCATTCTCATCCCTCAACCTGGCTCTACTTTTGGTGTGAGCATCTAACATCATATTAGACATTTATTGATGTTTTACTTGTTTGTGGTCTGTTTCTCCCGCTAGAATGTAAGTTTCCTGACACTGAGGTCCTCTGTCCCCAGGGCCCAGCACATTGTCAGGCACACCGTAGATGCTCATAAACGTTTGCTCTATGGTGAATGAATTTGCATCTGAAGTATTTCTTCTATGTTCCAAAATTCCGTCTTCCAATATACAAAGAGAATGAACAGTGAGCATGAATGAAGTAGGAAAATGTCTTCTTGCTCAAATATCTGACTTTACGAAGATCTTGGACAGGCTTGTGACAATGCTGGAAGGCCCTGGCTCTTCCAACGGGGCCCCCTGCTCTGTGTCCTCTACCACTTTTTACATTTTCCGATCCTAGAACATGCCCTTTTTTTCTGTGATCAGGCATGGTTGCTGAGGCTTCCCATTCTTCACACCTGATTTTATCTTATTTTTTTTTTATTTTTTATTTTTTTTAAGATTTTATTTATTTATTTGACAGAGATAGAGACAGCCAGCGAGAGAGGGAACACAAGCAGGGGGAGTGGGAGAGGAAGAAGCAGGCTCATAGCGGAGGAGCCTGATGTGGGGCTCGATCCCATAACGCCGGGATCACGCCCTGAGCTGAAGGTAGACGCTTAACCGCTGTGCCACCCAGGCGCCCCTGATTTTATCTTATTTTAGTAAGAATACTTACCGTGAGAGTTACCCTCTTACTTTTTAAGTGTAAAACACAGTATTACTAACTATAGGTATAATGTTGAACAACTGATCTCTAGAACTTATTCATCTTGCTTAACTGAGGTGGGTTGAAGAGCAACTCATTTCTATTCCACTCCTTAATTCTATGAATTTGCCTATTTTAGATACCTCATGTGAGTGGAATTATGCAGTATTTGTCCTTCTGTAACTGGCTTTTTCAACTCAGCATAATAACTTCCAGGTTCATTCATGTTGTCACATATTGTAGAATTTCCTTCTTTTTAAGACTGAATTCCATCCTAGGTATACACCACATTTTCTTTATCCATTCGTTGATAGACATTAGATTGTTTCCACATCTCAGCTCTTGTGAATAATGCTACAATGATCATGGGAGTGCAGATATCTTTTCAAGGTCTTGATTTTATTTCTTTTGGATAAACACCCAGAAATGGGATTGTTGGATCATATGGTAGTTCCATTTTTAATTTTTTGAGGAACCTCCATGATGCTTTCCATGGAGGCTGTGCCACTTTACATGTCCACCAACAGTGTGCAAAAGTTTCAATTTCTTCACATCCTCACCCACACTTGTTACGTTTTTTTGTTTTGCTTTGTTTATAATGGCCATCCCAACAGATGGAAGGTGATACCCCCTTGTAGTTTTGATTTGCATTTCCCTCATGCTTAGCGACATTAAGAGGCTATATGTATGTCTGTTGGCCATTTCTATGTTTCCTTTGGAGAAATGTCTATTTAAGTTTTTAGCCTATTTTTTAATTGAATTATTAGGGTTTTTTTTTTTGCCATTGAGCTTTAGAAGTTCTTTACACATTTTGACTATTAATCAGATTTCTCCCATTTCTCCCATTCCACTGGTCATGTTTTTACTCTGTTGCTCGTTTCCTTTGCTGGGCACCTACTGACTTCAAAAGCACATACTTAGTACTCAATAAATGGTTCCTGAATTGAAAGTGAATGAAAAGAGAGAAGAGAAAGGTACAGAGGATTCTGCAACAGTGTAAAGAGTTTATGTTTCAACATTGGCTTGCACGGAATGAATGAGGACGGCTTCAACAAAATGCAGAGCCCTTGCCAGGGGACATTTGTCGGATAGTACAACAGAATCATCTTAGCATGCATAAAAAGAGAGCTTATCAATGTAGCGGGCATCTAGAAACAGGTGCCTGGAATGATGCTTGGAGTAGCAGCTCTGACTTTTTGGGTTGCAAAATTCTCTTTTCAGGAGAAAAGAGACTTAATGGCTCTTTGAGAAGTCCAGAGATAGGCTTGCTTCAGGCCTTCCTGGAGTCCCAGCTCTACCAGTGTCACTGGGCTGGGTTGCTCTCTCTCCTCAGCTCCTTCCTCCTGATGGGGTGACTTTCATCTTAGCTCTCCCTTGTGGCAAAGTGAAGGCACAACTCTAACCTCCTTGTCCTCTCAAATCCAGCATGCGCAGAAAGAGGGTCTCTTTCCCGGGAGTATCCCTTAGGTCTCATTGTGTTGCATTGGCTCTGATTGGGCCATTTGCTTACCTTCGGCCGAGTCACAGCGCTTTGGCGGAGTGTGATGGTACACTCACCTTCTTAGGCCTGGGTCAGCTGCTACAGTGACTTGTGGGGCTGGGGAGGGTGATGGGACCAAGAGTGAGTGGAGTGGACTCCCCTGATGACAGTTACAAGAAATAGGGTGTATGGACACTGAGTGGCCAAAAAACAAATGTCCACTGCTCTTGGCTCCAGAAGGAAAGCGTAATGGATTGGTTTGGCATAAAAGGCCTGGACTTGGTCTAAGAGGCTGCAGGGAAGTATGCTAAGTATTGGATTCCCTAGGGACAACGAGAAGATCATTAGCAAATGTGGAGGAAAATTAGATTTCCTTCCTCACAATTCTTGTGTCCTGTTATGTAAGCAATTCCTATGATTTAAGACACGAGGAGGGAGAGGCTCATTTTGTTGAAACATTTAAAAAAAAAAAAAAAGGAAGAATTTTGTTTGAACCCAGCTTCAGCTTGAGCCCTGGTTGTGAGTACGGGTGGGGCGTGAATTATCTTTTCTTCAGGAAAGGGGAAGAGTCTGTCCTCTGGGGGCGGGGCTCTGTCGGAGGAGTAGGTGATGTTTCTACAGCTGCTTTTGACTGGACTATCTTAAGTCAGTCATCTCTTGGCCTAAGAGAAGTTGGGTAAATGCCAGATGCCTTTTGGCCTGGGCTTAAGTGTTAGGCAAGAGAACTTGGTAGATGTCTTGTTTTATTATGTTTTCAGAGGGGAGACAGTCTCCCCAGCTCCCCTGGTAGCCACAGCCCACTTACAGGAGCCAACCTGCCTTCCTCTCAGCTTATGTTGTTGGGGTCGGAGAAGAGAGAATGTTTGTGTCCCTGAAGTTTTCTGAAAATCCATTGACTCATAGGCCACACCGAATTGAGAGGTCTGCTCACCTGTCTGTGTACTGGAAGTCAGAGCGCCACTTAGGATCAGATCAAACAGACGAACCCTCCGTGTGCTTTCCCTCAGTGCTTCGAATGGCTGTTCATGGAGTAGCAAGCACCACTGAGCCATTATCAGAGTATTTTGCCTCTTTTAAAAAAAAAGAGAAACACAAAACACAATAAATAAGAAAATTTAATTCATTTCAGATTGCAAATACCCTATTTCATGGCCATCCTCTTTTTTCCCTAAAAAAAAAAAAAAAAAAAAGTGTCCTTTCTATTCCAAACTTAAAATATCATTGTAAAAACAAAAACCTTAGAATTTGGTAAGTATGGGGGCGCCTGGGTGGCCCAGTCGGTTAAGACTCTGACTTTTGATCTCAGCTCAGGTACTGATCTCAGGGTCATGCGTTCAAGCCCCACCCTGGGTTCCATGCTGGGTGTGGAGCCTACTTTTAAAAAAAGATCTTGAGGATGCTTGGGTGGCTCAGTGGGTTAAGTGTCTGCCTTCAGCTCTGGTCATGATCCCAGCATCCTGGGATTGAGTCCCACAACAGGCTCCCTGCTCCACGGGGAGCCCTGTTTCTCCCTCCACCTCTGTCTCTCATGAATAAGTAAATAAAATCTTTAAACAATTTTTAAAAATAATAATAAATTTAAAAAAAGATCTTGATAAGTATGTTCTTTTTAGAGAGTGGGCGGTGCCAGGTAAGGAGCTGTGTTTTCTGCTGATTTATCTCACAGGGTAAGAGAGCCACATATATGTAAAATACTTGGTAAGCCTTTGGCTCAAGTTATGTAACCAACCAACCAACCCTTTGAAATGATGCTACGTTAGTTCTCTTTGGTTCTGGCCACTAAAATGCCACAGAATGTCTTCCTTCCTCTGCTTTTCCTTCACTTAAAAGAGAGAGTATGCATCTTCAATTAACTGACTAACTTTATGTACTAAATACTGATATCCTCTTCTTAGGAGGAAAATATTGTTTAGAATTTTAGACACAGATTTACAGTCTGGTATCATGACGTAAGCGTCTGCTATTAAGCTCCATGACAAACCTCTGAGACAAACCTTCCTTGTCTTTCACGTTCTTTCCTGTCCTCCGCCTTTACCCCAGCCCTCAGCATCAAAGGAAAGGAAACTAAGGAGACAAAGTGATGACTCCACACTCCGAAGCAACAGAATGTAAAATCTTGACACCAATCTGCACCAGCCAGCATCTACCCTTCCCTTCTCCCTTGAATGAATGAATGAATGAATGAATGAATGAATGAATGCAAGAGTGAGGGATCTTCTAATGTTATCCCTCTAATAAATACTGCCCTACACAGCTCTCCCAGCAAATCTCTATCTCACATCCATTAGCCGGATTTCAGTACAACCTATTATCCAACTTTACCTGTCTACCATGTGCCTTTTGCCATGGGAGTCCCTTGATCTCTTTTACATTTTTAGTTTACTCCCCCATTTCATCAATTTAACTGAAACCAGGATTTCTGTCATGATGCAATTCTCTTATCACCTTTCTCCACCAGAAGTCACTCTTCTTGCTTATGGGCTGAAAAGAAGGGATCCCTTCCCTGAATTCTGCTAATTGCAGGCAACAGCTCCACTACCTTCTCTTCCGAAGTCTACCATTCACGTATGCCAGCCTCTCTCTATTCTTTCCGCCATCGTTTCTCATATTAGATAAAACTTCTATCTTCCTCAATGACTTCAGATCTATGTCCCATATATGGCCAACATCCACTGGTGTTCTGGTATTCACGTTAATGACACAACCACCCTTCAGTTTCTTGACCTCTTAGACTCTAAAGAAAATAATCTCCCCAATATGGAACCACTGGTGTAACCCCATCGTAATCTCAGACTCTGTTTTCATTTAGGACTGCTCCTTTCTGAGCATTCATGGTAGCTAGCCTCCAAAAATGGCTCCCAATAAGTCTCTCTTCCATGTACACTCAAGCTGCCCTACACACCAAGATGTACAATTTATTTATTCTCCCTTGGAATCTGGGCTGGCAGTAACTTACTTTGGTAACTAGAGTGGGATGGAAGTGACATCTGCGACCTTTGAACCCAGGCCTTAAGATACTGGAGCTTCAACTTCCTCCCTTTTAGACATCGGCTAGAAGTCTGGTTACTCTGAAACAACCGTGCCGTGAGGAAGCTCGAGCTAGCCATATGAGAGCCCATATGGAGAAAGAGAGGCACAGCCTGCTCCCGGCTATTCCAGCCATTCCAGCTGAGGCTCTAGAGGTGTCAGTGAGGAAGCCATCTTAGACATTCCCCACCCAAATTAGGAGGTGTGGGAAGCAATACGTTATTATGGTTTAAAGCCACTAGATGTGGGGTGATCTGTTATGGAGTGGACAGCCCAAACCATCTGGAGTTATGAAGTTTCTCTCCAGCCACAGAAGTGCAACTTTCCAGGTCTCCCACAGTTTCATCACGACCGAACATCTCAACCACCAGTCTTCAGAGGGCTCTTTAGAGGTTACAGCCCATCAGCCTGCTACCATATGCAACCTGGATCCCTCTAACATGTTCATATTGTAGATATCCCCTTTCTCTACAAAATTCCCTTCCTTAAACTCTGGGACATTATTGTTTCCAACTTATCTCTCCTTTTCCCTCATCTACACATTTCTTGAAAGAGTTGTCTTGTTTTTCTTGACAGTATTTCCTCATTACCTACTCGCTTTTTGTTTCAATCATTCAACAATCATCACGGAGCACCCACTACGTACACCATTTCAGGGATACAACAGTGACTGGAACGGATAGTATCTCTCCCCAGTCTTTATGAAGATGACGTTCAGGGGAGGGAGTCACAAGGAGATGGATGATAACAGCAGTGAAAAAAATCAATTTTATAATGTCAGGTGGTGATTCTTGCTTTGGAGAAAAAGTGAAGGAAAAGCAGGGAGGTAGGGAAGCCACCACCCCGAGTCCCAATCTTGGTTTCCTCAGCTTCGTGTGAGCACTGTGTCTTGCTTAGGTTCCCTTCCCTGAGCAAGGGGCCAGTAAATGCCTCCAGGCAGAAGGCTCGGGCTCTATTGGGCTTACTTCTTCTCGTGAGGACAACTGCCAGGTGTGCAATGGCTGATGTTGATTTGTACGTTTTGTCCGGGTTTCTAGTTGTTTTTGGTGGGAGGACTAGTCTGGTACTAGTTACTTCTTCGTGATCGAAAGTGGGAGTCTTCTAGCTCACATTTTAGAGGATGGCTCTGGCTGCTATTCTCAATTCCTGCTAATGTCTGCCCTTGCTGTCCTAGTTGAATTGCTTTCAAATCAGTTCTAGGCACCATATCCAGTGGGCTTTTCATAGGCTTCATCCTTCTGGGTGTTTCCACAACATTTGATTCTATTGGTTGCCGTCTCCTCCCTGAAATTCTCTCCTCCTTTGGCTGTTAAAATACTCAGGGTTTTGTTTTGTTTTGTTTTGTTTTGTTTTATCGCACTTCACTTGCTGTGCTCATTTGAATACACACCATCTTCCCCACTTGACTGCCAGCTCCTGAAAGCAGAGACACGGATCGTTCATCTTTATGTACTGATGCCTAGCATAGTGCTCTTGACTTCAGCAGGGGCTCAAAATGTATTTACTGAGTGAATTTGAAACACAGTAATAAAAGATGCATATAGGAAGCACCCTGGGAGGGGCACAGAACGGATCAGAACTTTCTCCGCATGATCAACAGTCTCAATTTGCCAGGGGTGTTGAACTTTCAGTGCTAAAACTGGGAAAATCCCGGGCAAACAGGATGGTGGGTCACCATAGCATTTTCCAGCCTTGTTCAAGTCACGGACATATTTGTAAAGCATCCTGGAGTGATGGGTGAGACCAGCCTTGGCAGGAGATGGCCTGGGGGCTCTCAACCCCTCAGCCCCATAGGGACCTTGGGAGGCCCACAGGGATTTACCAAGGGAGCTGTCTTCTAGCCAGGCTGGGAAAGTGTGTCTGTACTCAGCAGTTGGGAAGCCATGCTAATAGCAATCCCAAGAAGGAGGTGGTCTGGCTAGCACACTGGGGCTGAAGCTGGAAGGCTCGAGTTTGAGTCCCCACTCTGCCACTCATTCCCGTGTGAGTCTTAGTGAGTCAGCTCACCTCTCAGGGAGCTAAAAGTGGGAAAACAATAATACCTATTTTCTAGACTGATTGTAAAGATTCAAAGGAAATGATGTAGCAAGAGCATTTTGTATACTAAAAATACCACACGAATGTTTCATCTGGTTGTTGCTTCTACCACATTATATGCATGTGGAGAGAGAAAGGAGCTGGTTGAAAGGATAGAGCCACAGAAGAACTCTTCAGGACAAAGGTGGAGGGGGGAGGCCGGCACATGAGAAAGGGCACTGTCTTTCCTGAGATAGGAGGGGAGAAAGAAAGGCACCATGAAGAGATGAAAACATACCGAGTTGGGAAGGTTAAATCCAACCACTTTGAACTTCTCAGGAAAGTTAAAAATAGTGTTGTCTGTTCAAACTTAGGTGACACCGGGAGCTGAAGGCCCCTGAAGAAGGTTTGGACTAACTTTCTTTTATTAACACAAGTGCGGTGGTGGGTGGCAGGGGAAGAGACTGCAGCTGTTTGTGGATCAGTGAATAAGGGAGACCTCCACAGGTGTTCATGTGGGGCTGAGAAGGGAGCAGCGTCTGGGAGGAAAAGCCACAACTGAACATGATCATCTGATTTTCTCTTCCTTCTTTCATGTCTCCATCTTCCTCATGTCTCCTCTTTACCCCTCAACTGACCACAATATAGCCAGCTTAAAGGCGTTATTCTTATTACTTGTATTTATTGAGTTCAGTATTACTTTAAAAGCTTGGAAGTTGAATGTTCTGTCTTCCTTTCTCTCTCTCTCTCTCTCAAAAAATTAATAGTGAGAGTGTTTTCATTTCCATGTGGCCAAGAATGATTTTTTCAGTGGATCTTTTATTACTCTTTTGGGGGAAAAAATCTCCCTACCCTAAGAGTATTCCTAGGGCGCTAAAATACGTGGCATTAATGGCTCTTCTTCAATATCCATTTACTACATAGTGTGTCATTTTCAACTTGTATTTCCTGCACAACTTTCTTTCTGGAGAAGCAAGATCTCTCTTCTGACCTTCTTTGCCTTGATGCTAAGGGCATGCAAGGGTTAGATTCTCCCAAGGTCGTCTGCCTTGCAACCTGTCCTGGAGCCAGTGCTATCATATGTGGAGGATTCAGTTTCCACAGCTAGTGAGCTCTACACCCCAGCTCTTACTCTGCTTTGAGTAGTTGTGATTATTCTAATAAATAATGGATTTCCTTAAATTATTGCCTTGGTCCTCATGCCTTAATTTAATTTGTCCTGATCTTGGTGACCATGCCCTCCCTATTTATTTATTATAAATACCTTCACACAAGCACACTTTTCCACATACTTTCTGGAACCATCACGGCCACATCTCTATCTTTGGCTTACAACAAGTGAAGGATTAACCCGCTGTCATTTCTCTGTTTATTGAAGTCTGAGCCAAGAGATCATTTCTAAAGTTGAGTTTACTTATTTGGCTTTGCTGTTTGAAGTTAATTTATGATATGCCCAACTAACTTGTTATCTCCTTACCAGCCCACAATGATTTAAATTTTCATCATGGCAAGGAAATAATACATAAGTATAGAATGGTCTTAGACTTTCAGATGTTATATCTATCTTCTCTCCTATGGCTTTAAATATCAACCATCAAGTCAATAAGTCACTATTTGGCATTATTGTTCAATATGCAAATACATCTTCATCCATCTGGCATTTCTCCTGACTATAGAGTATATTGAGATACTAGGCTATCTGCTGAATTCCATATTTACACAGAAAACAGTCTAAGATATTAATTATATGGGGTTTTGAAATACCCAAACTCTGATGTTTGGATAAAACTTTTCAGTATAATCCATGATTCTCTATCAATAGGAATCTCATTTGGTATCGAAATGAATGACTATCAAAAAGTTAGACTAAACTTTTCTCATTGCAGTGTATTTAATCACAATACAGCCAGTTTAAAACATTTCTCCGAAGAATTTGAAGATTCATAAATAAATTTATAACAACCTTGCCCCTTCTCCCCATTATTATTTGTTTCAGTCTTCCAACCTCCAAGTGACTCTCCTGCTCTTGGGAAGCAACTGGAATTCCTGTTGGTTATCTTCCTCTCCAACCCAATGCCCGGGTTACAATAGTGTCTATGTGAGGATCCATTAAACACCAGAACTTACGGCTTCTTAATCTCTTGTAGGTCAGTGACCTTGATCTCTATTTCCCCAGATGTTTACCAAGACCATACCTTAGATTTTGTTATCATCAAGAATTCCCCACCTTTGAAACTCCACTATTCTCTTTTTAGACTACACACTCCCGTCCTTGTAGCTTTGGTTCTCTTATTTCATACCTTATGGGGCTCCTTTTTCAGTCTTCTTCCCTGTTGCCACTTCCTATATTTCTTAATCTGCTACTGAAAAACAATGCAATCGAGTATAAAATACACCCTTATTTTATATACCACTAGGGAAAATAATGATGCCAATTAAACAATAGCATAATGATTTCCTAGCACTTAGAATTTTTATTTTTTATTTATTGAAACCGTTTTTATAGTCTTATTTAAGTGTAATTTTTACTATGTATCACTCTTGTGAATAAGTGTCTGAATTTCCTGAATTATTCTTCAAAGCCGAGTCCTTGATATCCATGGTTTTCCTCACAAAGTTGTTCTCTGTGCTATCCGTAGCCCTGGTGATGTAGCATTTTTTAGGAGAGAACACCCATTATTGTCTCTGTATTTTCTGCAAGATAATGACACCCATTCTGCAAGTTTTGATGCTGACACTTTATTGATCTGGCCAGAAAGTCTCAATGGAAGGTTTCTGACAACGATAAGGGTTCATATTTCTTCCTCAGATGGTCTTTAAATGATTTGTTGACGGAAATGTCAAGAGGATGCTGTTGTCCAGTCATGACTCCTGAAATAACAATCGTATCACCACCATACTTTCTAGCAAGCTCCTCTTTATTATAGAAGTCCGTAAAATGCATCGAGAATATACTGGGTGGGTGATATGGAGCTCATGGAAGGCTATTCCAGATGACATTCAGTGACTGTTACCCCTTTCCTTTCCTTTGCCCTGAGGGGCTTTTGAACCAGGAGAAATCCTCTTCTCTTTGACTTTCTTTGAAAGGACCTCTGATGTCTGTGAATTCCTTTCTCTTAAAGGTTAATCCCGTGCTTAAGCAATGTACCCAACTCAATTAAAATGATACAACATAAATAGCTCTGATTACATTTGCGCATACAAAGACTGAAACCACGATGTTGTGACTGCAGCCTGACTGACAGCCATTGAAAGACAGCTCCTCATTTAGAAAAGTTAAAATATATATCTAAAGACTTCTGCTTCTAGAGACTTGGAGTAGATTAGACATAATTTTCCCTATTCCTCCTGCTTAGTATGGCTAAAAATCCTAGACATTATAAAACAAACACAGCTGACCTACTCTAAAAGAATGGAGAATTTCTCTAACAGTGAAAGAAGGTAGCTTGGAACATTAGGAGGTAAGAAAGAGAATCATAAGCAAAAAAGATGGGAAAATATAATAAACTTTCCTTCTCTCCTTGAATTCTTTAAATTATGTTCGATGGTTAAAGCAAGAATTATAACTCTCTGATATAATTCTGAATGTGTGCAGAGGAAAGTTTAACACAATTATATTATAAACAGGGAAGGGAGAAGGGATTTAAAAGGGGTTAAAGTTTTTATACTTCACTTGAATTGGGACAATGATGACTGTCGTAAGTTACGTATATATGGTGTAGTATCTTGAGAAACCATTGAAAAGGCTGTACAAAGAGATGCACTCTGAACACTCTGAACACTTCAGATAAACCAAAACATGTTTAACATGTTTAAGTAGTCCACAGTAAGGCTCAAAAAAGGAAAAAGAAATAAAAGAGAATGAACAAACAGAAAGCAAAAAATAAAACAGCAGATGTAAGCCCTAACATATCAATAGCCATATTAATGCACATGGTCTAAATATACCAATTAAAAAACAGCAGATGGCAGAGTGGATTAAAAAACACGACCCAACTATATGCTGTCCATAAGAAACTTACTTCAAATATAATAACATAGGCAGGTTGAAAGCAAAAGCATATAAAATATACACATATAATGTAAACATTAATCAAAGGAAAGCATAAGTGGCTATATTTATATTAAATAAAGTAGACTTTAACACAAAGAAAATTTTCAAAAACAGAGAAGGGCATTAAATAATGCTAAGAGTCAATCCACTAAGAAGACATAGCAATTTTAAACGCATATGCACCAAACAACAGAGTTGCAAAATATACGAAGCAAAAACCGATAGAACAGAAGGGGAAAATAGACAAATCCTCAATTGTAGTTAAGACTTTAACACCTCTCTCAACACTTGATAGAACAACTAGACAGAAATTAGCAAGGGTTTGGTAGAGCTCAACGACGATGTCACAACCAACAAGCTCCAACAAAAACTAAGAGAACACGTCCCCCAACAACAGTGGAATACACATTCCTTTCATATGTCCATAAATGAGATACCAAAGGCAGACCATGTGTTGGGTTTTAAAACAAACCTCAACAAATTTTTAAAAATGGAAATTATATAGTGTGGGTTCTCAACCACAATGGAATCAAATTAGAAATCAATAACAGAATAATAAAAAAATCTTCAAACACTTGGAAACTAAACAACATGCTATTAAATAATCTGTGGGTCAAAGAGGAGGTCTCAAGGGAAATTTAAAAAATATATTTAACTGATATAAAATAGAACTTGTTAAAATTTTGGGGACATAGCTAGCACATGCCGAGAGGGAAATGTATAGCATTAAAAGTACACTTTATAAAAGAGGAAAATTTTCAAATCAATAATCCAAGCTCCTACTTCAAGAACTAGAAAAAGAGCAAAAATAACCTAAAGCAAGCAGAAGGAAGGAAATAACAGAGTACAAATGAATGAAATTGAAAAGAAAAGCAGTGGAGAAAAATCAAAGAAACAAAGAGTTGGTTTAAAAAAAAAATCCATAAAAGTAACAAGCGTCCAGCAAGACCGACAATGAAAAAAAGAGAAATGACAAAAATCACCAATATATGATTGAAATGGGGTATCATTACAGACCCTGCAGACATCAAATGGAGAATAAGGAAATGCTACAAACAACTCCACATACATAAATTTAATAACTTAGATGAAATAGACCATTTCCACAAAAAAAAGCACAAACTACTACAACTTATCCAACATGAAAAAAGATAATTTGAATAGCCCTGTAATTATTTAGAAAGTGTAATTAATAATTCTAAAACTCCCAAAAAAGAAAGCTCCAGGCACAGATGGTTTCATTGTAGAAGTCTAAAGAAGAATTAACACCTGCTTCACACAGTCTTTTCCAGAAAACGGAAGAGAAGGGACCACTTCACAGTTTATTTTGTGAAGGTAATATTATCCTGATACCAAAGCCAGACAAAAACAGTACAAAAATAAAAATACAGAGAAATACCTCTCATGAATGTAGATGCAAAAATCCATAACAAAACATTAGCAAATAAAATATGGTGATACATAAGAAGAATTATACACCATGACTGTGGTTTATTATAGGGGTGAGGTTGATTCAGTATTTGAAAATAAATCAGTGTAATCCACCACATTCCAAGGCTAAAGAAGAAAAGTTACATGAGCATATCAATTGCAGGAAAAACATTTGACAAAATTCAACACCTGATCATGATAAAAACTCTGAAAAAAATAAAATAGCGTAAACTGTCTCAACTTAATAGGCAATATCTACAACAAAAAAACCCTAAGCCCATCTAAAACAAAAAATAGCTAACATTATATTTAATAATGAAAGACTCAGTTCTTCCCCCCTACGCTGGGAATAAGCCAAAGACGTCTCTCTCACCACTCTTATTCAACACAGTGCTGGAATTTCTAGCCAGTGCAATAAGGGAAGAAAAGGAAATAAAAGGCATAGCAATCAGGAAGGAAGAAATAAAATTACCCGACTGACGAATGTCATAAATGTCTACATAGAAAAATTCCAACAGTATACAAAAAACCCCCTAGAATAAGTGAATTTAGATTCAAGGTACAAGAAAAAGTGAATTAGGATACAGCATAAATGTACAAAAATCAATTATGTTTCTATATACTAGGAATGAATACATGGGCACCAAAATTAAAATACAATACCATATAAAATTGCTTAAAAAATAAATACTTAGGCATTAGTCTAACAAACACCAACAGAACTTATATGACAACAGGCACACAAGGCTTATTACAGGGGGAAAAACCATAAATAATAGAGGAACAGCCTGTGTTTATGGATTGAAAGCCTTCCACATTGTAAAGATGCAAATATCCCCTAACCTGACATACAGGTTTAACTCAATTTGTATCACAATCTCCACAAGTGGGGCACCTGGGTGGCTCAGTCAATTAAGCTTCTGCCTTCAGGGCAGGTCATGATCTTAGGGTCCTGGGATCAAGTCCCACATCGGGCTCCCTGCTCAGCAGGGAGTCTGCTTCTCCCTCTACCTTTTCCCCTTGCTTGTGATCTCTCTCTCTCTCTCTCAAATAAATAAATAAATAAATAAATAAAATCTTTGTAAAAATTCTCCACAAGATTTTTTTGTAGATAAAGGTAAGATTATTAAAAAATTTTATATGGAAAAACAAAGAAAGTAGAGTAGCTGAAACAATTTTGAAAAAGAAAAACAAAGTGGGATGAATCAGTCTACCCAATTTCAAGAATTTCTACATAGCTACAAAAACAAAGACTGCAGTGTTGGTGTAGGGATAAGCACACAGATGAACGGAACAGAATAGAGATCCTAGAAATAGATCCACAAAAATATGCTCAAATGATTTTTGACAAAGGTGCAAAAGCAATTCAGAGGAGGAATGATAGCCTTTATAATAAAGAGTTCTGGAGCAACCAGGCATTGATAGGTAAAAAACTAAATCTCAAACTTGACTTCATACCTGCTATAAAAATTGACTCAAAACGGATCACAGACTTAAATGTACAAATGGAAATGACAAACCATTTAGAAAGAAACATAGACTCAAATCTTCAAGATTTAGGGCTAGGTGAAGAGTTTTAGACTTACACCAAAAGTGCTATCCATAAGAGTAAAAAGTTGATAAATTGAATGTCATCAAAATGGAAACTTTTGTGCTACAAGAGGCTGTGTTAAGAGGATAAAAGAAAAGCTACAGAATAGGATAAAATATTTACAAACCATATCTCCAACAAAGGATTAGTATCTAGAATATATAAAGAGCTCTCAAAACTCAACAGTAAAAACCAAACTATCCAATTGAACATGAGCAGAAGATATGAAGAGATATTTCATTAAGGACGATATACAGATGGCAGTAAGTACATGAGAATATGCTCAACATCTTAAGCTGTTAAGGAAATGAAAATTTTCATCACATTGCAATATCATTCCAAACTTATCAGAATGGCTAATATGAAGAATGAGGACAACATCCAATACTACTGAGGACGCAGAGAAACAGAGTCACTCATATGCTGTTGGTGAGAATGTCAACAGTCTGGCAGTTTCCTAAAATACTACATGCATTATGACAGGAGCTAGCAATTGTACTCTTAGGCATTAATCCCAGAGAGAGACGAACACTTAACGTTCACACAAGAAATTCTACATTAATGTTTAGAGCAGCTTTTATGGTAATAGACCCAAACTATAACCTACCCAGATGTCCTTAACTGGGTGAATGGTTGAACAATCAGTGGTATATGCATATCATGGAATTTATTCTGTGTCACAGAATAGAAAGGAGCAAAATGTTGATATGTATAGCAACCTGGACAAATAACAGATGGATTATGCTGGTAAAAAAGGCTGATCCCAGAGTTACATACTGTACGATTCCATTTATATAACATCCTCGAACTGACAAAATTATAGAAATGGAGAACAGATTAGTAGTTGCCAGGGATTATGGAGGGGATAGGAACAGGAGACAACTGGTGTGGCTATGAATGGGCAACACGAAAGACTTCTGCGGTGATGGAAATATACTCTATCTTGACTGTACCAATGTCAATATCCTGTTGTGATTTTTCTAAGGTGTTATCATTAGGGGAAACTGGGTAAAGGGTACATGGGATTTTTTTCTGTATTATTTCTTAAAACTACGTGTGAATCTACAATTAACTAAAAATTTTTAATTAAAAGATGTACGTCTTGTATCTGATCAAACACAGTAGCTTGCTCAAGGTCACAGAAAACAAATGGCAGAGCCTGTTGGAGCTCCAGCCTTTTGTCTTATCCCCTATGCCATAGTGCTTCTCAATATATCTATTTAACATTTCTCTCTTCCTCTCTCTTCCTTTCCCCTTTGTTCCTTTCTTTTCCGTGTTCTCTCCTTTTCTCTTCCTTTCCTTTCCTGAACAATTTGGTCACAAAGCTTTTAGGTGGGGCAGAAGCTAAGGTGGGGTAAGGGGTGGGGAAGGATTTGTTGTGTTCCAGAATGGGCTATCAGAGCGTGAGGAGGGTGAGGAAGGCACCTGTATGGGGTGAGGGGCAGTCCTGCAGGAAGTGTCTGAGGCTGAGTGGCATGGGAAGGGCATCTGAACCAGGGAGGGAACAGCAGGAGAGCTGGGGTGTGGTTATATATGGTGGTTTGGTCACAAGTAACCAGAAAGCCAGCCTTTTTACTATTGGAAATTGAATTTAGAGATATGGAGAAAGAGAAAATTAGAACAAACCCTATGATGTTAGGGTTGGCAGTATGAACTCAGGGTTTTCAATATGTAGATAGATTTATAAAGAAATAAATGTGTGTCTGAGTCTCTGTATGTTTGTACGTGTGTTTAGATGTGTGTACACAAATACATTCCCTAGCTCTGTCTTCCAAGAGGGGCTGGAACAGTGACATTGCAATAATACGAGCCCATCCAGCTCCCAGAATGCAGCTTCTAAATATTATTCTCCACTAAAAGGAAACAAGGCTCCTTAGAGAAATGACTGATTTCAAGGCTGGTAGGAAAAGTACAAGATGAGTCTGGAACATCTTATTTATGCCAGAAAGCAAGGAAGTGTTTAAAGAATGATAAGAACATGTCAAAAGGACACACAAACCAGCCTGAAGGGGATCCCAGTGGCCAAATCTAGACCAGCTAAAGCACATAAATAAATGACAGTAATGGATTATAACCAATTGAATAAAGAAATCCCAAATCCATTCTGATATAAACTAATGAATGAATAAATTGCAAGTTTGATGAGCAATAGCAAATTTGCTAATTAATTACGTAAACAAAAGAGTAATGTTAAAGTGAAGCAAACTGGCAGATACCACTTTAATCAAGTGATCAAAGCACACATCATCAGTAACAGGAAAAACTGAAATTGTGCCCCACCTGATAAAATGCAATAAGAAGGTAGCATCATTTCATTGATTTTTCTGCCAAAGATGCATAACCTGAATCTAATCATGAGGAAACACTGGACAAACCCAACTTGAGGGACATAGAACAAAATGACCTGTAATCTTCAAAGGAGTCAAGGACAGGAAAGGCGAGCAAAGACGGGGCCCTGTTCCAGACTGAAGGGGACGAAAGAGGCCCCGGCAACTGAGCATAGCCTGTGATTCTGCTCGGGATTCTTGTGCTAAGAAAGATTGATGAAACATTTAGCAAAACTTGACCGAGGTTTGAGGATTTAGGTGGTAGCGGTGTATCAAGCTAATTTCCTAATTTTGTGCTTATCTTCCCATTGTGTGGGGGAATTTTCTTGTTTGTAGGAAATGCACACTGAAGAATTAGGAGGGCATCAGGTCAGCAACTTACTTAGACATAGTAGGGCTTAGGGGTATAAAGCGTGAGTTTTTTTTTTTTCTTTTTTACTCTATTTCCAGTTTTTCTATAAGTTTGGAATGTTCCAAAATTCAAAAGAACACAAAAATAAAGAAAAAAAAATATTGCCAGCTGGTTAAAACCACAGGTATTTAAAATTTGGTATATCTCATGCAGAAACGATCACTCTTCCAACTGCTCCTTTCCTGAGTCTCAATGTTGACAAATGTATTTTCACCTAAGCGCTTACTAACACTGGAAACCATGGGATCACTCTTAACCTCTCCCCTCTCTTACTCCCATATCTAAGCTTTATCTCTTCTGCCTCAGAAATATCTCTCAGTTTTAACCCATCTTCACCACCCTCATCGCCACCATTTTGGCCTCTTTCTCAGGCTCTCACGTCACCAACCAGCCTTCCTGCCTCTGGCCTGTCTCCTCTAGAGGCCCGCTGGTAACTATCTTACTGAAAGAGAATCTTCAAGTCATCCCTCTGCTTAGAGTGAGTGTCTGGCTCGCCAGGATGCTCAGGATAAAGTCTAGTGTTAGTCGAGTGGTTTTCCAAGCCCTCCTCCATCCTAACCAACCACGAGTCATCTTACCTCCTGTCCCTCCTGAAAAACTACAGCCAGCCACCCAGACTTCTCAACCCTCCCCCTTAACTTCCTGTTTCTGTGCTTGTTGTCCCCACTGCCTAAAACATCTTTAAAGTAGGGGACATAAATTGGAAGGCCCACATGCGAAATCTGGCCTCCAGAATATTTTATCTGGCCACAACAGAGGTTTCTCTAAGGGCAAGTGTGTATCCTTCAGGTGGAGCTTTCCCAGCAGTTCATCGTGGAGCCCTCCACATCTGGCAACTTCACATGTTCATGAGTTGGATCTTTCAACACCCATCGCTCTTGAAGCCTTTTGTGACTTTTCCCTCATCAAGGCTCTATTCATAACCCTAAAATAGCACCTATCACATTATCTTGAGGTCTCTGCAGCAGATTGCTCAACTCTGTAAGCTTTCAGCAGGAACTGTGGCACCAACCGAAATTCTACCAAGGGAAACATAGACAGACATTGGAAAGCACTGGTTAGGGCTCAGAATGGATTCGCTCCTTACTTGGAACGTTTCCGAGCTTGAACAGTATATTCTGGAACACTCATTTTCATATGATCCCAGGTCATATATCTTTTAGAGTAAAGTTCCAGAGGGAAAATGGCTTTGAAAGTTTCTTTCATCTTCTTTGGGAAAGCGGTGATCCTAAATGTTTGGACTTGACTGCATATTTTGTTTAATTATGCTTTTTGGTGGGTTGTGAAATAGAAGGAGAGCTTTTCCTAACTTTGGTGCTGGCTAAGTCCATTTGCTTCACGTCTGCAGGCCTTGGGACAGACAGCAAGCACATGAAGAGGCATCATCACTACGTATGATTATTCCAATCCATCAGGGTAGCAAACATAGTTCTGTTACAATAATTAAAAAGCTTTTTGGTTATGTGAATAAACATTAAACTTTAGCTCAAATAGAAATGAGCAAACGGATTTGCATGATTCTGCCAATACTGTATGAATGTTTTTTTAAATTTCTTGGGTAATTAAAAAAATCGTAATTATGTTCTTTCACCACACATCTTTAGAGTGTTTGACAAATTAAAAAGCACAACAAGCAGGCACAGAGAAATGAAGAAACAACAAAAGTACTCACCAGGTGGATTCCCTGGGTGCATTCAGAGTTCTGTTTGTTCCCATCAGAAATTAGAACTCATAAAAGCCAGTTACCACAGAGATGGCAAACAGATGCCAGACACATGTGGTTCCCTTTAAGAATGATCTTCAGCGGGGTGGTCTCCATGCTTCTGACAGTCGTCTCTGTCCAACTCCTGGATCCCTTAGATTAAAGCGTGCTCCTTGACTCCTTAATGGCAGTGGGAAAGAGGGAGACGGGCTACAAGAGGAAGAGGTGTCTGAGGGTGTGGCTTCTGTATTAATAATGGAGTGGCACTCAGTTCCTAAATCAGATCCCTTGTCTATCTACCGGGAAAGCAACACATTTCTAAGGCAAATTCTGGTGAGAGTCAAAGCTAGCAAACTTTATTTCTTCATTTTACTGTTCTCTATGGGAACTTCTCAAAATCTAAAAAAAAAGGATTTGAAAAAATTCATGACATAATTAGGAATGGTGGTGGTAATACCTAACCACGTTTAAGGTAGGACAATCTGTATAGACCTTTTCGTGACAAGTGGGTTCAGCCCAAAAATGTTGAGCTCAAATGAACATAATAAGCCTTGTCTCTCCATTTGGTTCTTTAAAATTACCTGGGCTCTCTCTCTCTCTCTAAAAAATTAAATAAATCTTTTTTAAAAAGGCGGGGAGGGGGGCACCTGGGTGGCACAGTCGGTTGGGCTTCCAACTCTTGGTTTTGGCTCAAGTTGTGATCTCAGGGTGGTGAGATTGAGTCTATAAGGAAGTGTGCTGAAGAGTCTCTCTCCCTCTCCCACTGCCCCTCCCCATGGAATTCTCGTTCTCAAATAAATAAATAAATAAATAAATAAATAAATCTTTAAAATTACCTGGCCATTTGTGATATATATATATATATATATATATATATATATATATATATATATATATCTCTA
>NC_048222.1:109369969-109370367 GCF_002007445.2 Ailuropoda melanoleuca | reverse complement strand
CCTTTTCGTGACAAGTGGGTTCAGCCCAAAAATGTTGAGCTCAAATGAACATAATAAGCCTTGTCTCTCCATTTGGTTCTTTAAAATTACCTGGGCTCTCTCTCTCTCTCTAAAAAATTAAATAAATCTTTTTTAAAAAGGCGGGGAGGGGGGCACCTGGGTGGCACAGTCGGTTGGGCTTCCAACTCTTGGTTTTGGCTCAAGTTGTGATCTCAGGGTGGTGAGATTGAGTCTATAAGGAAGTGTGCTGAAGAGTCTCTCTCCCTCTCCCACTGCCCCTCCCCATGGAATTCTCGTTCTCAAATAAATAAATAAATAAATAAATAAATAAATCTTTAAAATTACCTGGCCATTTGTGATATATATATATATATATATATATATATATATATATATAT
>NC_048222.1:109349013-109369869 GCF_002007445.2 Ailuropoda melanoleuca | reverse complement strand
TTATATATATAAAGCTCTAGATATCTCTCCCTAGAAGCTATTAGGATCCCTTTAGCTGGGGAACAAGGGGGTAAATAGCATGCAGCTGACCAACCTGGCTTACTTCCTTTATGTTCTGTAAGCTTAGTTTCTGAGATGCTGTCATACGCAAGATGCACCATCAGTCTAATAACCTTTCAAGGGGGAAAACTCTTATTATATTTAATATACATATTGATTGTGTGGTAAATCCTATGATATTAGAAATTTTGTAAAGTGGCAAGGAAAAGGAGGGAGACGTGTACCTTAAAAGTGGGATAGAAGGATGAAAATTTGGAGAGTTTGTTCTTACCAAACTGGTTCACCTAAAAGAAAAAAAAAAACCCTGGCATTTATTTTAGGGATATAGGAAGTTCTAGACGTGGTGTGCAGGAAGCACATGAAGACTTCACAAGTACCAGGCGGTCACTAGGCACCATGATCTCCAGTGCTGGCGTTGTCTTCTCTCTGCATGTCTCTCCACTTCATCTAACAGCAGATATCCCCACTTGCCCCTCAACTTCTGCTCCCCCATAGTTTCACCTTTGACTTTTCAGGGAGCCAAGTTTAAACTCAATTTGACTGCTACCCATTGCTCAGACTTATTCTTAAAGTGTTCCAATTACAAACTTCTGTCGGAGAAATCTGATTGGCTGAGCTGGTCATAGGCATTTCCTCTTTGTCCAATCAGATTTGGCCATAGAGTTCGGGTCACCTAAATAAAACATGGACACGCAGACTCACTTCATCAGGGTATGGGTGGAACTATGGTCTCTGAATATGGGAGGGGAGATAATGTTTGTCATTGTATGAAAATCATGGATGTCTAGGTTACTTCTCAAATCTATAGATTTTGGAGTTAAATTAAAGTGGTCGTGAGAACCTTGGCTTATACGTGAAGATAACAAAATTCTTATGTTTCCTGCTTACCTAACTTATTCCTATTGTTTTAAGTTGTGAGAGTCTGGTCTCTAGGCTATAAACTAGGTACTCTACCATCTAAAATGTTAGGGATTTAAAGCTACAGAACATTGGGTTTATGCAATATACAGTTTGTGTGACACCCTTTTTACTTAAGGTTTTAATTTAATGCAATACATACAGTGAAACAGGGCCTTTCTTACATTGGTTGTGGGAGTGCCAAGTGTAATTATCCATTTAGAAGGCAATTTGGACATGAGTATCAAGACCTTTAATGTGTCCATAACTTCATTTTGAATTTGGTTTGAGGCTTATTTGAGCTGGTTACGTAGCTGGAGCTCAGTGAAAGCTTGTTGAGAGGTTAGCTTACATTTAATTTGCTTTTTACGTCATGTCCTTTCATGCCTTTCTGTTTAACTTGCTTTACTGTGTATGGCATATCAAGCTTACGTTTGAACGAATAGAACAACATTCTTGAAAGCAGGTTAAAATGTGTGCCCATAATTTGTACAATGGAATATAGACTGCATGAAAGTGGAGCTTTGTGTCCAAGTTGGCCTCTGAATACAGGTTTATAATGTGAGCTTTGGGATGTGATGACTGAGGTAAACGTGGGGAAAGGGCACTGATGAGAGGTTGAGGTTTTATTATGTCCACTCTTGAGTGAAATTTCACCATCCCAGAATTTTCTTGGTCTGGCTCAACTCAATTTCATTGGCAGCCAGAACTCATCACCTTATCCAATGTGCAAGAGGCCCATCTCTTTCCTTCAACACTGGCTTTCTGTCAGCAGTTGGCAAGAAGGCCGTGTAGTGTGGTAGACTCTTCAAGCTTTAGGCTTGAGAAATCCTCCCCTTTTCCCATTCACACTCCCACATATTTTATGGTATCTACCTAAACCAAGCTGTGCCTACGGAATTTTTATTTACAAAGTCATCCAAGAGTGAAGTCACAGGTTGGTCCTTCCAGGCCTAGTATAGCAGGAGAACTTCTTCCCTCCACTTTTTTTTAAAAAATAGAATTAACATAACATTGCATGAGTTTCAGGTGAACCATGTGATGGTTTGATATATGTATACATTGGGAAATGATCATCGGCATGAATTTAGTTAACATTTATCACCTCATATAGTTACAAATTTGTTTTCTTGTGATGAGAACTTTTGAGATGTAGTCTCTCTCTTTTTTTAAATTTTATTATTATATTATGTTAGTCACCATACAGTACATCCCCGGATTCCCATGCAAAGTTCGATGCTTCATTAGTTGCGTATAACACCCAGTGCACCATGCAATACGTGCCCTCCTTACTACCCATCACCAGTCTATCCCATTCCCCCACCCCCTCCCCTCTGAAGTCTTCAGTTTGCTTCTCATAGTCCGTAATCTCTTATGTTTCATTCCCCCTTCTGATTACCCCCCATTTCTTTATCCCTTTCTTCCCCTACCGATCATCCTAGTTCTTATGTTCCATAGATGAGAGAAACCATATGATAATTGTGAGACGTAGTCTCTTAGTAACTTTCAAATAAACGATACGGGATTGTTAACTGTAGTCACCATGCTGTACATTATGTCCCCAGAAGTTATTTACCTTATAGCTGGAAGTTTTTCCCTTTTGACTATCTTCCCTCATTTTGCCCGCCCCCTACCCCCTACCTCCTGCATCTGGCAACCACCCGTCTGTCAGCAGAAATTCTTCTCACCTGGTTCTGGGTGTCATTTTACAGAATTTCACAAAGGTGGTCCCTGATCTTGGAGAGAATTGTCACAACACATTCTGGTTGCACGCTTTAAGGTGTAGATCACTCCTTGTTTACTGGACTGTTGTTTTCAAGACAGCAGTGGGGATTGGTGAATGCCAAAATTCTGCTTCCTCCTTGTAGGCAAGCTCAAATAGACTGCCATCTTTACCTGTTAGATGACAAATCTCACTTGAAATCCCCATACTTCAAATGTGTGCAGACACAGACATAGGCCTGCATTTTTTATCTGACATGTTGAATTTAGATATCTTTAATGCCATGTGGAAATTCATCACTGAATAGAAGAACTCAGCATTTGACTGTGAAATTACTTAAATAACTTAAAAATTCAGTATTAACTAAACTCAGAGGTTTTTTATTAGGTTTCTGAGATTCCAGAGAAATTGTTAACAACATCTGTCGTGAGAAGTGCCAAGGGCTTCGCCCAGTTTGCATGACCTACACTGAAGAATATTTTACTAAAGGCTGCTGCAGATTTCACACATCTGCTTCTTCCTCATCGAGATTCCCAGACCAGTACGTTACAAAAAAGCCAGTTAGATTGAGTTTTGAGGGTGCAGGAGAACTTGTGAGGAGTGAGGAAAAGCAGACAATGATTTTGCCTACATTGGCTGTGAAATAGAAGTTTTGAGTAGACCTCTGCCAAAAATCAGCGTAAAGGCGAGTTGTCGTAGATCGATTTATTATCAGTATTTAAATTGTAATTCTAACTCATTTCCCACGATTTCCTGCTAAAATTTGCATTTTCTTTTTTCAAGATTTTTAAGTCACCTCGTGCCCAACATGGGGCTCGAACTCACAACCCCGAGATCAAGAGTCCCATGCTCCACCGACTGAGCCAGCCAGGTGCCCCTAAAATTTGTATTTTCTAAGAATTGATGATAGAGTGACAGCATGAGTCTTCCAGTATCCAGTTAGTTCTACACCTCGGTGTGCAAAGGCCTTTTCTCCCAAGGCTAAGGGGGGAATTCTAGGCTTATCTCACCATTCCAGACTCTTCAGGGTTCCGGGAAGCCTTGGCCTTGTGTCCCTTTGTCCATGAGCTCCCACAGAACTGCAGACGAATCTGGCCACTGGGTCATGATGCAGAATTCTGGCCTGCCAGGATGACAAGGAGACTTCCTATTACCTACCTGCTTTTGTTGTCAATTCCTAAGTTCAACAACAAAGGGGACCTTTCCGCTCTGTCCCTGGACCTCATTCCTTCCTGGAAGTGAGAAAGCTGTTGGCAATAGTACACACATTCAGAACAAGGGCAGCCTGCTTTCCTTGAGTCTTATGCTAACCGAAGGTCCAGAAGGGAGCCACAGAACTTTCCCTGGGAATCACTCTGAGGCACTGAGGCAGATTTGAAAATAGACCCTTTTGTTCAAGGTCAGGGTAATGAGAGAGATCTGACGCTAGTGCCCAGGTGCACAGGTGAAGTACCGTCACCCCACGTTCTGCATTAAGGGTTGTGTGGAAACAAATTGGAATCTCGAATTTCATATGCCACATTTTAAGTCTTGCTAAAAAAAAAAAAGTGCTTTTGGAAAAGGTAAATGTTTTCACTCGTTCTGCCAAGGGCAAGGTGTTTCAGTTTTTGCTTTGTGGAAAGTGCAGCAAGAGACAAAGGAAGGGCCAGTGTTCAGCCTGGACAGTTGTTACACATCTACACTTAAAGCCATTACCCTGTCATCATGCAAAGTCGTAACAGAGAACATTGGACTTTTTATCTTAACTGCTTGATAAGCCACAGAGATAATTAAAATTCATATAAAGATATATTGATGTACACAGCTTTATGTTTGTTGCTTGTTTGATCTTAACCATTATCTTACACAATATCTTATATGTGGAAATAAAACAGCTCTTTTGTATGTGACAGTGTTTATCCTCTGGAATAATTTTAAATTAATGCTTTCCTGAGTTTTATATATTTCAATTGTTTTCTTAGCTTTGTATTTTATTTTGCAGAGAAAAGCTCACCAAAGTTCTGCAAAGCATTTCTTTAACTTGCAATTGGCTGTGATTATTCAAAGCTTACTTATTTTTCAGTTAAATGCATTAAATACTATTGTTTCAATGGCCCTTGCTGTGTCAAACTGTTATTTCTGGCATTTCAATATAAGCATCAGGACAAGAAGAATAGAGAACACCAAATAAATTTCTCAGCAGGAATTCCAGCTTCCTTTCTCCTATATTCATACTTCTGATTTCCAGGAGAAAAAAAGAAACCTTATGGGCAGATAAAATTGTCTGAATTCGGCTATCATTTCTGCTCATGGCTTTAGGAACACTGAATGTATAGTATTTTATACTGTAGTGGGTAGTTCTGTATAGTCAATGCTGACTATAAATCTCCTTGGTTCATATTGGAGAATAATCTTAAAAGAAAATATGTTTTAAGTCCCGAACTTACACACTCTCGGGTCCTTCCTTATATAATGCTTCTACAGGAAAATAAACCACCACGACGTCTCATTTCCAGAACTCTCGTTGACTGGTGCTTTGCAAACTTTGATGTCTGGATGTCTTTAAAAATGTTTAATCATCGTAATGCATAAAACAATGTGGAGCAGTCTGACATTGTTTGTCTTTGTGTGGTTGAAAAAAATGCAAAAATAAATTGTTTGTATAGTGCTGAAAATGGAGGTTGGGATTAAATTGACCTAAGGTTAATGATAGGATGAAGATCAACTGTCAAGTAGCAAGAAAATGCTATAGCCTTGGCAATAATTAATGTTGAACAATGACTGGAGTTCAGATTATTGTAATGAGAGATGATATGCTGTTCTAACTGTCCAGAGGTCAATGTTACTTGGTTTCCTATGGTTAGGGGTAAATAAGGAGGACTTCCCAGTAAAAACAATGTAACTGGATACAATGAGCCTGCGGTGACCCCAGGTTCATGGGAGACATTGTTAGTATGTATAAAGAGTTTATAAAATATGTAGCAACCAATGTTTTATGGAATTTGGTGCCTGAATGGAAGGGGCAGGGGAGTCTCTGGAACAAGGGAGCTGTTTATCTAACCAGTAGAAAACAGACCAAGATTGCAGTTTCCAGAGTCCCATATGTTGGCTATTATCCTGTAATTCTAATGAATCTTTTCTTGAATCCTTCATTTTCTGAATGGCACCATTACTTCCCATAATATATCATCAGTTGTCCTTGCTCTGATAATGTATTACATTAATATATCATTAAAGCAACAGATGTGTTAGAGTAATACATTATCAGAACAAAGCGCTCTGGTGGTGATGTATTTCACAAAAGATGGCTCCACCCTGGACAGAACAGATCCAGAAGCAGAGTCAGTTCAACAATACAAAAGGTGAGCCCATGGCACATACTCATTGGCACCTAACCTTTGGCTCCCACTGTGGGTTGTGACCTGAGTGGAATGTGTATTCCTGTTCCGATGGTATCATTGATCTTCAGAAAAATCCTTGGATATGGTGAATCTCATTTCTGAAAAAGAAACAAAAATTGAATGAAAGTCTTCTATGAGAGAGGATCATTTGTAGGTGATGAATTGTCCAACGCTGCTTTGTTTCTGGGAGTCCAGTTCATCCGGCAGTGCAAACCTAAGTCTCTCTGGTCAGGGTGGCATATGTACCTCTTGCTGGTTCAGAATGACAGCTGTATTTGCTTTCCCTGCCACCTCACCACAAGCATCATTTTCCCTCAACACTTTATCAAGTCCTTTAACCTGGGACAGGTGCTTTTTAAATCAAACATTTGATTTATAGGTAAGGAGAACAAGTTCTAAAGATGCTGGACAATTCCAGAAAAACCAAAATAGGAAAAAAGAAAGGGTAAAGAGAGGAAGCAGGTATACTTCATGTAAGATGGTCATATATTACTTCTGGCAAATGGCCAGAGCAATGGAGCCCAGATAGGAGCAAATATGAAGTACTTTAGCAGTGTTTAGGGCACTTTCAGATGAAGGTGTTTTAATGGTTTGTCTATCATCAACTTTAATCCCTTTATAATTGATTTAGAAATTCAGGATATGTGCTTTGGGGGGGGGGCGGTTGGACCTGCAGGGTGTTCAGATCACATATGGTTATGTTGACATGTTCATATGCAGAGAGGACCATGGCTGGTGCCTTGATTGGTGCTGGGATTTTTATGACAAAACCCCACTCACATTATTACTTTCACTGTGCAGAAATGAAATTTCTTGTTCACTGCCACCCTTTGCAGCTACTAGGCTTACCTGCAAAAAGTCCAAGGAAAGGCACAGAATATTTATAATAACTCAAAGGCAAACTGGCTAGAAGCCACAACTGATGGGAAGATGTCCATCAAATATGGCGTGAGCGAGGTGGGGGTAACACCTTCTACGTATGGACCCCTTCCATTTGAATGAGCCCGGGAGAAAGGGTTATTCACTTAAATTCTTTCCCTTTCCTCTCACAGCGGGGAAGTTACCAGCCCCTTGGTCCCTCCCACCTAAGAGAAAGCAATAATCACGTCCCAAGAGCCTGCAGCAGCAGCCAACACCTTGAGAAAATAGCCCCAGTGTAAAGAATGACATCCCATAGGGGTTTTCTTGGGCACTTGAAGGAAGGATTTGGACATGTCCAAAGGGAGGACCATATATACTTGCTAATGTGATTTTATAGTAATTGTTGTGACTCTTTGCCACATGACTTTTTCCTAGACTCTTGGTATGAGATATTCATTAACTAACCGGCCATTTTCTAAGTGGATGGCTTAGATGAACAGATGGATCTATCCCTTAATGGATTGACTATCTTTTAACAGAATGCCAGATATCCCAGGGGAGAGAGGTGCAGGGAGAGAAGAACTGTTGTTGTCTTGGTAATTCTAGTTCCTTGCCTGGAAGTCACAGGGCAAAATACACGTGAGTAATATGCCTGAAAGGGAAAAGAATTTGGAGTGAGACTCATGGCAGAATGCAAACAACCTTAACTAGAAGACACAGCAACAGGCTATCCAAAGAGACAATTATCTCCCGCATGAACTTGGGTCCTGTTATGTGTGTATTTACTGTGACCTTGCAACTGTCACTTAGTACTGAATGATATGAGAAATAATTGAGTGCCATTTTGTTTTTGTTTTTTTTTACATTTCACCAGGATAGACTTAGTTCCCACAAGGGAACTGATACATCCAGTCCCTGGGCACCCTAGATTAATTCATTGATTTTAAATATTTTATAAAATACACCCGTCAAAAGGCTAGGAGCATATATCCATCAATTAAAAATTAAACAATCAAGGCAAAACAATACACACGCATACACACACACACACACACACACACACACACACACACAAACTCAATCATGCTCTCCATTTCTATAAATAAGCCGTCAACAGGAGACCAAGGAAAGACAAATAACTTACATCAGGCCTGCAAGTGAAATACATTTATCAGCCCACTTAATAAATGCTTTTTGACATTTAAGATCCTGTTTCTATGTGGTCCTGTACCAAGAAAGATTTACGCATACATAATCTGTGCGTTCTCAGAGCTTCTGGTTTAAGAAAGACAACTGAGCAGAGTCTGCTGAGGGTTGATATACCAATAGGCAGTGATTTTTAAACATAAAAAGTGAATGTGGGTGCCTTTTATGGGTTTTCTTATATCACACTCTGAAATAGGCAGGTAGATGAATAAGAAGGCTCCCATCAGATAAGTACGCAGGGACTCACAGATATCACTGAGGGGAGTACACATTCTTTCCAACTTCCTGGGGCAATTTGGCAATGCATATTTAAAAGCCTTAAAATTTTTCAGTCCTTTTGGTCCAGGGATTTGTCTTTTAAAAAATAGTCATGGAGATTTCAAAGATTTAGCAACAAGAATATTCATTTCGGCATTGGTCACAAAAGCTCACATTTGTAAACAGTCTCAGTGTCCAAAAATGCAGCATTATTTCAATCTCTTATGGAACACTTACTTACATCATGGAAGCCTGTCAAGTTTTATTTTTATGTATTTATTTATTTATTAAAGATTTTATTTATTTAACAGAGAGAGAGACAGCCAGCAAGAGAGGGAACACAAGCAGGGGGAGTGGGAGAGGGAGAAGCAGGCTCCCAGCAGAGCAGGGAGCCTGATTTGGGGCTCGATCCCAGGACCCTGGGATCATGCCCTGGGCAGAAGGCAGATGCTTAACGACTGAGCCACCCAGGCTCCCCAGCCTGTCAAGTTTTAAACAAGATAATGAAGAATAGTTAATTACATCATAAGATGAAAGAAATATGCCCCACAACAATATTTACCAAATCATCCTGTTTTGGCCCTCCAAAATCTGCATACTCTCATTTCTGTGTACATGTAGGTAGTGCCAGGCCGCAAAGAAACACACCCAAATATTAATGATGATTACCTCTGCGTGATGAAATCATGGGCGATTTTATTTTATTTTTGCTTATTTGTATCATCTTCATTTCTAAATGGAACCCTTTGAAACTAATGCAAAGGTAGTGAGGGGCGGGGAAAATGAGTGTCAGCGTGGCTGGGGATGGGAGTGGGGGGGAGATAAAGTTGGAGATGTCGGTAGAGCCAGAAGAGTCTTGAATGTTAAGCCAAGAAACAAGACATTTTCTGCATGCGTGGGGCATTTTATTGAAGTTATGTAGGATGGAACTACTGCTGTGTAAAATATTAGCAGTCTCACTTTATGTTCCAAATCAAAGGTAACTTAACCCCCCCCCCCATTTAAAACCTTCCTCAAGAATCACACACCATCCTTGTGGGCGGGCTGAGTGGTAGGGAACCATGTTTGCTCTGTGGCCACTCAGCCGGGCCACCTTAGCCACCTGTCATTCTTTGTAAATACCTGGCGAGCCACAGCTATGTACCTGCATGGGAGCCCCTATGAGAGACCCGATGGCTTCTTCTCTGTTATTTGAACATTTGCTGCCATTCTAATTTAAAATCTTCTTTATATCCTACCTATAATCCCATAACAAGGTCACCCAAGAGTTCATTAAGTGGTAGAGCCTTAAAACACTCAGGCAAGTCGGGGACTTTGGAAGAGAACTTAGAAGTGGTAAATCTCCATCGAGAAAGGCCAAACAACCACCATGATGCTCTGTAGTGTTAATTTAAGAGAGAGCACTTCAAAATATTGGAGAAAATATAGGGAAAATAAAAAGCCGTCTTAAAGCAAATATACATTACAACGTTTGCAGATTTATGCACTCCGAGATTGCTTTCCCCCCTTCTGCATACACTTTATATTCAGTCCTTTGGGGAAAGTGGGATTGAATTATGGAAGTTTTGAATCAGAGGGGGTCTCCAGGAATACATTCTTCGCATAAAATGTACAGTGGGGACGGGGTGGAGTGAGGGTGGTGGTGGTGGAATGGAGGGCAGACAAGATATTGAAAAGAGGGCAAGAGGAGCACAGGGTTTTTGAAACCTACTCAGCCTTCTGCTCAGGGAGGAGAAGGACGGTAGTTGAAGATGGGGCCTGGGAAACAACTGGAAAGGGGCAAGAAGGAGTTAAAAGTGGCTCATTCAAGGCACTGGGGGAATTGATTTACATAGATCTTGTCGCTTAACTTTTATTACCTGCAAGACCTTATTTCTTCTTGACAAGAGAATATAAAAACAAAACACTGGAGACCCCAAAGAGGCTTGCATGGAAAGTCTCCTTTATTTATTCATCCATTTGTTTTTCATTCTTTTGATTTTTCTAAAATGAGGATTTTCATTATAAAAGCGATGTATGCTCTTTAAAAAAAATGATTCAAATAATGAAGAGGTATTTAAAATAGAGAGTGGAAATTCACCATCCAACAACTTCCCTGCTTCCCCACCATTGAATTCTGCTCCTTAGAGAGAACCACTGTTAACCATTTAGTTGTGACCTTCGAGACTTTTTTTTTTATTACTAAACTTTATTTTTCAGAGGAGTTTTTGTTTCACTGCAAAATCAAGCAGAAAGTACAGAGAGTTCCCCTAGAGCCCCTGTCCCCCACACACGTACAATTTCCCTCACCATAGACATTCTGAAGCACAGTGGGACATTGTCATACTCGATGAACCTACATTGACACATCATTATCCCCTACAGTCAGCAGATTACATTAGGGTTCAGGCTTGGTGTTGTACATTCTGTGGGTTCGGACAAATGTATAATGACATGTGTCCCCCACTCTATGTCATGCAGAATAGATTCACTGCTCTGAAAACCCTCTGTGCTCTGCCTACTCATTCCCCCAGCTCCTGGCAAGCGCTGATCTTTTTACTGTCTCCATAGTTTTGCTTTTCCAGAATGTCATATCCTTGGAATCACACAGTGTATAGCCTTTTCAAGATTGTCTTCTTTCACTTTCTAAGATGCATTTAGGGTTCCTCATGTCTTTCATGGCTTGATAGCTCATTTCTTTTTAGCACAGAATAATATTCCATTGTCCAGACGTACCACGGTTTATTTACCCATTCACCTACTCGAGGACATCTTGGTTGCCTCCAAGTTTTGGCAATTACGAATAAAGCTGGGGAGACTTCTGGTTTCTGATTCCACATAGAAGGAGCTTGGAAGTTGCCAGTCCAAGCTCACAAGTAAAAAGCCAAATAGACTAAAATATCAACAATTCCTCTTGGTTGTATAGGAGAGGGGAGGACACCAGGCAAACCCCTACAACTGGAGAATCAGACAAGCGAGGACAGCTCACCAGAGCAGACACCAGTGAGTGGGAATCTCAGCGGTAACCAGTGTCATGGTCAGAAAACCCGAGCTGTAATTGCCAACTGTTGGAAGCACAGGAGTTAAGACCCTCCAGGGGTACCCAATCACGAGGAGGCCTCCACAATACCATGCGCTTTACCTCCAAGAGCCTGACCAAATTCTCGTAGAAAGTATCGGGGGGAAAAGTCCCCTCATCCTTCCTGCAGAGGAAAGGTAAAAGGAATGAGTTTGAAATAATGCCAGAGCACCTTGTTCTTTATAGCCATGCTTGCCCTCAGGAGAAACAGGTTAACCTAATCTGCGGGGGTATTATCAGATCCTGACTGACGGAAGGAAGGGAAATGCCCTAATCCAGCCCACTCTGGCCATCCTGACTCACCGAAGTGGGGGGGGGGCAAAAAAAGGAGAAACACTCTTGAAGTTCACTGTCCAGAGACACAGGCTCACTAAAAGACCGAGACCTAATCATAGGATTATAGAACACTTCTATGTGTATCTTTATATTTAAAGTGTGTTTCTTGTAGATGATATACACTTGGGTCTTGCTTTTTTATCTGCACTAACAATGTCTTTCGATCGGTGAATTTAAGCCACTGACGTTTTAAGTGATTATTTATAAAGTTGGACTACTAATCACCAAGTTGTTACTGTTTTCTATTTTTTGCCCTTCTCCTTCATTCTTATTTTTGTTTTCCACACTTTTTCTGTCTTTCGTGGTTTTTATTGAGCAATTTATGATTCCATTTCTCTCTCTTTTTAGCACATTACTTATACCTTTATAAAAAAAGTTTTTTTAGTGGTGGCCCTAGAAACAATACACATGTACAACTAATCCAAGTTCACTTTCGAATATTACACCACTTCACAAGTACTGTAAGTACCTTGTAATACAATAATGTGAATTTCTCCATTGTCCCTTATATCATTCGTGTCATTCATCTTACTTATAAACATATATAAGCATATATATGTATATATATGACACATATGTAAGCTTACATAATCAAATACATTGTTGCTGTTATTATTTTGATCAAATTATCTATCAGATCAGTTAAGAATAAGGAAAATAAAAGACTTATTGTACCTTCACTGATTTATTCTCCAATGCTTGTCCTTTCTTTCTGTAGACCCAAGTTTCTGGCCTATGTTATTTTCCTTTTGTCTGAAGAACTTTTTACATTTTTTTTGCACGACATGTCTACTTGCAACAAATTCTCTCAATTTTTCTCTGTCTGAGAAAGTCTTTATTTCTCCCTCACTTTTTAAGGATAATTTTTCAGGGTACAGAATTCTAGGTTGGTGGATTTTTTTCTCTTAACATTCAAAAGATTTCACTCAACTGTCCTGTGGCTTCTGAGAAGAAGTTGGATATAACTCTTATCTTTGCTTCTCTTTAGGTAAGGTATTTTTTTACTCTGACTTCTTTCAAGATTTTTCTTTTATCTCCGAATTACTGTAGTTTTGAATATGGTATGGGTAGGCGTACCTTTAAAAAGTTGTTTATCTATTTGGTTGTGTTTGTGTTTGGTTATAGATCCTTCTCGGTTCTCTAAGCTTCCTGAACCTGTGTTTTGATGTCTGTCTGATGTTAATGTGGGGGAAATTCTCAGTCATTATTGCTTCAAATGTTACTTCTTTTCCTTTCTCTCTTTTTTTTCCACCTGGTATTCTGACTACACATATGCTACATCTTTTCTCGCTGCCCCACAGCTCTTGGATATCGTGTCTTGGGGTTTTTTCCCTCAGTGCATTCTTTCTTTGCTTTTCAGTTTGGCGAGTTCCTGTTGTCCTATCAAGTTCAGAAAGTCTTTCCTCAGCTATGTCCAGTCTACTAATGAGCCATCAAAGGCACTCTTCATTTCTGTTACAGTGTTTATTGCTACCGTCCCTTTTCCATTCTTTCTTAGAATTTCCATAACTATGCTTACATCGTCTCCCCGTCTTGCATATTGTCTACTTTTCCCATTAAAGCCCTTGGCGTATTAGTCATAGATTAAAAAAAAAACCCATTATGATAATTCCAAGTTTCTGCCATATCTGACTCCTGGTTGTGATGATTGTCCAATTTCTTCAAACTGTGCTTTTTGACTTTTAGTATGGCTAGTAATTTTTTGTGTAGAGGTGGACATGATATCCTGGTTCAAAGGAACTGTGCTAAGTAGGCCTGTAGTAATGTAGTGGTAAGGTGGGGGGGGGGAGCATTCAGTCCTTTGGTGAGATTGTGTCCTGGGTTGTAAATGTTACCAGTGCTTCTCAGTCTCCCATTTCCTCTTAGGTGGAACAGGACAGGCAGAGGGGATGGAGTTGGGTATTTCCCGTCCTCTCCCAGGTAGGCGAGGCTCTGTGAAAGCAGTTCTGCTCTGGTAAGTTGCAATTCTCTGTATTCTCATGTCTCTGTCTCCAGCTTTAGGGGAAGCAATTTGGCCTGTGACCTCCATCGTTCAATGGATCTAAGAAGAGTTGTTGATTTTTCAGCTTTTTACTTGTTGTTAGGTTGGAGTGGCAACTTCTAGTCTTCCAAGTTGCAGGTTGAGAAACCAGGAATTTCCACCTTTTTAAAATAGCTTCACAGAATCTCAGTTATGGTTGTCCCATACTTTAACCAGTCATCTGTTATCACGGACACTTGTCAATTTTTTTTTGGCTACCCGGCTTCCGTGGCACCTTGGTTTCCTTGTATTTAGTCTTGGTGGGACTTAAATCCTGTGTCTGCCTCTCACTAAGGGAGTCAAAGGGGCCAGTCTTTCCTCTCCTTGCCCTAGATACGGACAGAGTTCACCCAGTCAGATGCTCTCTGCTGGGACTTTGACCCGAGGAAAAGCACTGGAATAAGCTATACGAGATCCTTCATCCAGGCAAACATGTCCTGATTAAACATTCCTGTTATTAGTTATTGGCTGTGGTTCCTGCTTCCATGGGCCTCAGAATCACCTGGATTTTCAAGTAGGCACTTCAGACCCTTGTTGATCTTTAAGTCTCTGAGAGCCTCTAATAAGTTGGCCAGACCTGATTTCTTTTCTTTCTACCCAAGAACCCTAATCTGGGCTCCCACCTTTTCATGTCATGCCCCACACAAAAATTTATATGAGAAGTATACTTTTATGGCTCCTTTGGATAAACCATAGACCCCTGCTAGCTGTCCTATGAGCTGAAGTACCCAGTCTCAACACACCCGCACCCATCCTCAGCTCACCAGTGGACAAGGCCCACTGGGTGGCAGCTCTGCCCTCCCTTACCTGTTGATGTATATTTGGATTTTTTTCCCATTTTGCCCCACAAGAAACTATATTATAATAGATGTCCTATGATGTTCTTTTTAGTTCTCAATTAACTTAGTGCATTTAAAATATCCCCCCAATTTAAGCCACAGTGGATTTTGAGAAATGCACTTATTATAAACCAAAAAGGTATCTGTACTTTCTCCCTGGCTTACCAAGAATGTTCCTACTAGCTGTAGGCAAGTAGCCTGTACCGTACTGGATGATGGCAAATGTTTTGCTATCCTCTGTGAAAACGGATGGACCACATCACACGGAGGACTCAGGGTGCCCTGTCTGGCGGTTACAGGTATCTATCAGATCGTCACAGACTCCCGTGTCCTGTCCTAGCTGTGAGGCCTTTGCAGAACTGTGGTGGAGATGTTAGGGCCGCACAACAGTTATCAAGGACTCACTGTTTGTGGCATGGTCCGCTTTAGGTGCTATCCCTGTCCCATCAGTCCTCTGAGGAAGATCACCTTATCAGCCCACATCGACATATGAAAAATGGAGCTAAGAGAAAGGAAACAACTTTCCCAGGGTTGCCTGGATAGGCAGTAGTGGAGCTAGGAGTCGAACCCACAACTGTCTTGTTCCACAGCCCTCAGGAACAAGTGGTATAAGACAGATAGCTTTAATTTAGCATTTTAGGATCTATTTTACCCATTTTACATCTCTCAGACATACAGTATTGGTACCTGTTTTGGTTTTTCAATGAAGACATAGCAGTTGTTATAAAGATAGAACAATGTCATTCCTTTAAAAAATGAAAAAAAAATCACAGGCAAGTAGGAACAGGAAGGAAAAGGAAGAAAAATATGTCACAGTAATCCCATTGTTCCAAACCATCTCTAACATTTTGAAAAAATTCTCGCTTGTATTTATACTAGAAATACAATTATTTATTTTATGGAGTTAGGACATACTGTAGATAGTGTTTTATATCTTCTATTATGCAAATTTTTGTTATAAAATTTTATTTTATTATAAAATTTTTACTGTATTTTTAAATAATGTTCAAAGCTTGATTTTTAATGACTCCATATGAGCCCACAGACTTGGGTATTCTATCATTTATTTAGCACTTCCCTTTTGTTGACATTTAGGTCAATGTGGATTCTTTGAAGAAATAACTATTGCTATGATGAACATCCTTTGTGTTTTCAATCCTGGTTTTCTGAAACTCTAGTCAACTCAGAAAATCCTGAGCACCTGTGCTCATGCCAGTCCATGCTGATGACAAATCTTGGAGCTGGGTACATGTAGCCTAACAGGCCCATTCCCTTCCCTCTCTAATGAAAATAAAAAACACGGGAAAATGAATGGGGAGAACATCAAACAGATGTTCACACTTAAACCCTTACACTTAAATGGCATTCGGTGCCTTCTCATTACCACCCTTCTGCAGCTGAACTGGGTACATTAAAGGTGGGTCCAGGGATCATACATGAATTCAAAGAAATGCATCAATTATAGATATAGTTCACAATCAATTGTTATCATATGTTAAAATTTCCTTTTACTGCTTTGCTCCATTTTAAATCTTGAAACTTTCATCATCATCTTCTTCATCATCGTCTTCATTGTCATTCCATAATGTATTCTCATGTGATTAATCTGACATGCCCTATTTTTTAAGTGACATTTGAATTGTGTTTTGGAATCACTTGGAAGAAAATTTTTAAAAATTATTATTATTATTATTTTATAGTCTTTGGAACTCAAAGGCCCAAAGTTTGTTTTTTTGTGATTGAAAACGGTATCATTTTCCGGACTAATCATTGTATCCTACCTGACATGGTTTACTTATTGATAGAACATTCATTGGACCCTGGTCCTTGGACTCTGGTTTGCTGGTATTGGGTCACAAATGGTTTTCTTCCCTCAGAGCAGTTTCTGCAAAGGAACATGGAGGACAGCCTCCACCATTTTCATTCACTGTGTCTTTTTTTTTTTTTTTTAAGATTTTATTTATTTATTTATTTGACAGAGAGAGAGGCAGCGAGAGAGGGAACACAAGCAGGGAGAGTGGGGGAGGGAGAAGCAGGCTTCCAGCGGAGCAGGGAGCCCGATGTGGGGCTCGATGCCAGGACCCTGGGATCAGGCCCTGGGCTGAAGGCAGACGCTTAACGACTGAGCTACCCAGGCGCCCCATTCACTGTGTCTTTGTATTGACACATTTGTAGGAGAAATTCCCTGAACCCGTGTTTCCTAAAGTGTGTTCATGGAATAATTTTTTTTTTTTAAAGCAATAAGGCTCCAAAGACAGGATGCCCTGTAGTGGTTGGCCTTGCTCAGGCATTGGAGCCAGGCTTTCCCAGTCTGCACACCTGCTCTTCCTCTCACAAGCTTCAATGTCCACATTCTCCAAGTGAGGGTAATTGTACTTACATCTTACCATTGTCATGAGGACTAAAGGAGGTAGCAAATGTGTGTGTGTGATGTTGTATGTGCTAAGTTTGGGGAACTCTGCTTTGTACATTGCAAGCATTCTCAGGACCTGTGGATGGGCCAATATGCTTTCTGAATCTCTAAGAAGAATTCCCCTCAAACTGGACCAGAAAACCCCCTTCAAGGAGTGTTTCCCAGGACTCATGTTGCAGAAGACCTTTCTGGGAAGCACAGCCCCAAGCAAACTCTGTGATGTTGGCCAGGACTCTCGGCTTCTCCACCCAGGGTGCATAACTTCAGATTACTTGAAGTTCTCTGACTGCAACTCCACCTGTTGTCGTACCTCCTTTGATGCGATTCACATCTTCGAGGAAGCCTGTGGGGATGAAGGGAAAACAATTTACCCACAAATGAGCCAACAGAGGTGCCTGCGTGCACACAACTGCACAGAGGGTTAGGGTCCATCCGCATAGGGCAAGTGTCAGTAAGTGGGGACAAAGTTTTTAATTTTGTTTTAATTTATTTCACAATTCTGCAAGAGGTTCTCTGTTTAGAACCAAATAGAAATCCTTCAAAACATTTTATTGGGACCAGAATCTCCTTATAATCAGTCATATATGGCCTCTGTGACCTTCTTAAGTATACATGATTCTCCAAACACCATTTCAATTACTTCTATTTTTTTAAAACTTTAAGTAGAGTTTACGCATCATAAAGTTCACCCATTTCAAGTACACAATTTAATTGTTTGTTTGTTTAGTAAATTTACTGAGTTGTGCAACTGCCAGCATAATCTAGCTTTCATCATGGCAGTAGGGTCCCTCATGTTCATCTAGATGCCCGTTCAGTCCCCAGTCCTGCCTCCAGCCCTGGGCACCCACTCATTGACTTCCTATCTCCACAGATTGCCTTTTCTGGACATTTCATAGAGATGGAATCATACAGTATGTGGCCTTTTGTGTTCACCTTCTTTTAATTAACCCCAATATTTTTGAGGTTCATTCATTCTATTGCATGTATCAATAGCTTGTTTCTTTTCGTTGCTGAACAGTGTTCTACTGTATGACTATACCGTATTTTGTTTATCCATCCATCAGTTAATGGACATTTGAGTTATTTCCATTTTTCGGCTGGTAGGAACAGTGCTGCACGTGAATCTTTGTGCGTGTGTAAGCTCTCAGTTCCCTTGGGTAGGTACCTAGGAGTGGAATTGCTGAGTCTCAGCTGCTTATCTGACTTTGGTAAGCGTATGATGAAGAAATCCAGTAAAAATAGATCCATTTCTACCTGATCTACTGAATACAAAGAAATGTTAATGAGGACAAGGAAGAGAACATTAAGCATGAAAGGATGCTGATTTCCTTAGGACATTTATGTTGCCATAGGTGACTTGTTATAAATCTCTTATCCCCAAAGTGAATACTCAAAGCAGGCCCTTGAACAAGCTAGTAGATCCGGTGACTGCCACTCAGCATGTGCTCAGATGGCCCGCTTCTCGTGCCTTCCTGTACCACACAGGCCAGAAAACAAAAATATTTCCCAGACTCTCTTCTAGTTGGGTTCTGGTTGTGAGTTAGGCTCTTCTGATTAGGCCCTGAGACCTGGAGAGTAGAAACGTGGCAAGGCCTTATTCTGGTTATTTGGCTATTGTTCCTGACGAGCATAGGGGGCCCATTGGATAATTCTGCAGCAATGTCCCTGTGTCCAGGCCCGTTTTACACACTTGGAAGAGGGCAGCAGTAATAGTGACTTTCTGGCCCTTTGAATACAGCCAGGGTGTTCTTGTAGTCGGCAGTTCTATCCAGTCCCATCTTCAGGATTATAGGAAGTACCCCTTCCTGTGGGCTAGTCTAGTGATGTGGTGCAGGGAGTCAGTCCTGTAGACCCCGCCTAGAACCAACTTCTGAATGATTTGTAAGGGCCTCATTCCTTTATTAAATTCCTTCTGCTAGACACAACTAGGGTAGTTTCTGTTTCTAGCAACCGAATCCTACTAATTCCAAAACCTCAAAAATATTACTTGGCCACACAAATAGGGTGTCTGATTCCAATTCCCCAGGAACAATTTTTTCATGAGATAAGAATTCACATTTATCATATGGTTTCTTTCATCCATGGAACATAAGAACTAGGAAGATGGGTAGGAGAAGAAAAGGATAAAGCNCTGATTCCAATTCCCCAGGAACAATTTTTTCATGAGATAAGAATTCACATTTATCATATGGTTTCTTTCATCCATGGAACATAAGAACTAGGAAGATGGGTAGGAGAAGAAAAGGATAAAGAATGGGGGGTTAATCAGAAGGGGGAATGAAGCATGAGAGACAATGGACTCTGAGAAACAAACTGAGGGCTTCAGAGGGGAGGGGGGTGGGGGAATGGGATAGGCTGGTGATGGGTGGTAGGGAGGGCATGTATTGCATGGTGCACTGGGTGTTATACGCAAGTGATGAATCATGGAACTTTACATCAAAAACCAGGGATGTACTGTATGGTGGCTAACATAATATAGTAAAAAAGTATTATTATAAAAAAAAAAAAGAATTCACGAGCAAGTGATTTATTAAGAAAATTTTCCCAGGAAAGACTAGTAAGGGTATGGGAGAAGCAGACGGGTGAGGAGAAGAGGCCAAGTGTGGAGGTTATCTCAGGAAAACCCTGCAGAGGCTAGTTTCCAGCCCATCCCACCAGGGAAGGGATGGTAAATACCTCAGATTTGTCCTGATTCAGGGCAAAGGGCCTGGGGCTTCTATTCTCCCGCTGGTCAGTCATTGGTTAAGAGCTGCCCCAGGGGGCCTGGGGCTTCTATTCTCCCGCTGGTCAGTCATTGGTTAAGAGCTGCCCCAGGGGGTGGTTAAGAGCTGCCCCAGGAGGTGCTTCCAGCTCTCTGCCGTTTTGGACAATGTAGTTCTCGCAGCAAGGCTGGTCCTCCAAAGACCTTTGGGTGCTGGCTGTTGAAAGTGACAGCCCATCAAAGAGGAGAAGGGGGCACAAAAACAGCAGGAAGGGAACCGAGGGGGTCTGGGCAGTGCTCAGAGCTACACGGGGCTTGTTGCTAGCCCAGGGCTGAGATTCTAGAGTGCTGGAAGTCCTCAGGTACAGCCGGTTTCCTTTTATCTTGGTGCAATTTGGGGTTAATCTGAAAAACAAAATTGACATCAAGAGGACAACATTCATCATCCACCAGCTAGTTGACTCAATCTTCACTTTATAACTAGTTAGGATTTTCTTAACAATGAGGGTTTGTTTGTCTTTCTGTGTTGGTCTCAGTTACCATTCACGCTGATTGGATTTCTGCTTTTATCAAGGCACTGTTAGGTGTCGGCGTTATGAAGAGACATAGAACCCAAACTCATCAGTGAGGCCACAGAGATCATCAGGCTTCGACCCTGTGTTTCCATTTCCCTGCTCGCCTCTGCAGCTCCAGCCATGCAGAACGTTTGTCAACAGTTCGACTCTGTGTTTCTCCTCCTCTCCTCCTGCCTTCTTGTATGTCCTTTCTTTAGCTTGCATGCATGCCCTTCCTTGTTTCTTTGGCTGTGTGCTGCCTATTCACCAGGATCCAGCTTATGGAAGATGTTGTGGAACGGACCCGACCGTGTTCCCAGCTCCTTCTCCCTTGTTCATTTCTCCTGTCAAGGACAGAGAGGATCCCTTTTGCAGTCTTCCTCTGCCTCCATGGTTGACCATGTACTCAGTGCTAGCCAGAGAAGCAAAGGGGATATCTAGCTACTTGGGGCTCGTGCATTTTCATAAAAGGGACAAGCACAAGAGGAGAGAAGCTGGGGCTGCCTCTTCCCCATTCTTCCTTTCTTGAACGTGGATGGACCCGATGCTA
>NC_048222.1:109318103-109348455 GCF_002007445.2 Ailuropoda melanoleuca | reverse complement strand
TTCTGGTTGTGAGTTAGGCTCTTCTGATTAGGCCCTGAGACCTGGAGAGTAGAAACATGGCAAGGCCTTATTCTGGTTATTTGGCTATTGTTCCTGACGAGCATAGGGGGCCCATTGGATAATTCTGCAGCAATGTCCCTGTGTCCAGGCCCGTTTTACACACTTGGAAGAGGGCAGCAGTAATAGTGACTTTCTGGCCCTTTGAATACAGCCAGGGTGTTCTTGTAGTCGGCAGTTCTATCCAGTCCCATCTTCAGGATTATAGGAAGTACCCCTTCCTGTGGGCTAGTCTAGTGATGTGGTGCAGGGAGTCAGTCCTGTAGACCCCGCCTAGAACCAACTTCTGAATGATTTGTAAGGGCCTCATTCCTTTATTAAATTCCTTCTGCTAGACACAACTAGGGTAGTTTCTGTTTCTAGCAACCGAATCCTACTAATTCCAAAACCTCAAAAATATTACTTGGCCACACAAATAGGGTGTCTGATTCCAATTCCCCAGGAACAATTTTTTCATGAGATAAGAATTCACATTTATCATATGGTTTCTTTCATCCATGGAACATAAGAACTAGGAAGATGGGTAGGAGAAGAAAAGGATAAAGAATGGGGGGTTAATCAGAAGGGGGAATGAAGCATGAGAGACAATGGACTCTGAGAAACAAACTGAGGGCTTCAGAGGGGAGGGGGGTGGGGGAATGGGATAGGCTGGTGATGGGTGGTAGGGAGGGCATGTATTGCATGGTGCACTGGGTGTTATACGCAAGTGATGAATCATGGAACTTTACATCAAAAACCAGGGATGTACTGTATGGTGGCTAACATAATATAGTAAAAAAGTATTATTATAAAAAAAAAAAAGAATTCACGAGCAAGTGATTTATTAAGAAAGTTTTCCCAGGAAAGACTAGTAAGGGTATGGGAGAAGCAGACGGGTGAGGAGAAGAGGCCAAGTGTGGAGGTTATCTCAGGAAAACCCTGCAGAGGCTAGTTTCCAGCCCATCCCACCAGGGAAGGGATGGTAAATACCTCAGATTTGTCCTGATTCAGGGCAAAGGGCCTGGGGCTTCTATTCTCCCGCTGGTCAGTCATTGGTTAAGAGCTGCCCCAGGGGGTGGTTAAGAGCTGCCCCAGGAGGTGCTTCCAGCTCTCTGCCGTTTTGGACAATGTAGTTCTCGCAGCAAGGCTGGTCCTCCAAAGACCTTTGGGTGCTGGCTGTTGAAAGTGACAGCCCATCAAAGAGGAGAAGGGGGCACAAAAACAGCAGGAAGGGAACCGAGGGGGTCTGGGCAGTGCTCAGAGCTACACGGGGCTTGTTGCTAGCCCAGGGCTGAGATTCTAGAGTGCTGGAAGTCCTCAGGTACAGCCGGTTTCCTTTTATCTTGGTGCAATTTGGGGTTAATCTGAAAAACAAAATTGACATCAAGAGGACAACATTCATCATCCACCAGCTAGTTGACTCAATCTTCACTTTATAACTAGTTAGGATTTTCTTAACAATGAGGGTTTGTTTGTCTTTCTGTGTTGGTCTCAGTTACCATTCACACTGATTGGATTTCTGCTTTTATCAAGGCACTGTTAGGTGTCGGCGTTATGAAGAGACATAGAACCCAAACTCATCAGTGAGGCCACAGAGATCATCAGGCTTCGACCCTGTGTTTCCATTTCCCTGCTCGCCTCTGCAGCTCCAGCCATGCAGAACGTTTGTCAACAGTTCGACTCTGTGTTTCTCCTCCTCTCCTCCTGCCTTCTTGTATGTCCTTTCTTTAGCTTGCATGCACGCCCTTCCTTGTTTCTTTGGCTGTGTGCTGCCTATTCACCAGGATCCAGCTTATGGAAGATGTGGAACGGACCCGACCGTGTTCCCAGCTCCTTCTCCCTTGTTCATTTCTCCTGTCAAGGACAGAGAGGATCCCTTTTGCAGTCTTCCTCTGCCTCCATGGTTGACCATGTACTCAGTGCTAGCCAGAGAAGCAAAGGGGATATCTAGCTACTTGGGGCTCGTGCAAAAGTGTTTGCTTTTTCATAAAAGGGACAAGCACAAGAGGAGAGAAGCTGGGGCTGCCTCTTCGCCATTCTTCCTTTCTTGAACGTGGATGGACCCGATGCTAGAGCTATTCAAGTTATTTTGTGTCATGAGAACACATGTGTGAAGGCAGGCAAAGCAGACAGATGGAAAGAGCCTACTGGTAGCCAGGAGCTTCTGAGCCAGAACCAATAATCACTCATCTCTGAGTTCCCTGTCATATGTAAGAAAAATAGACTTCTATTTGTTTAAACTAGGGACTGGCAAATTATGGCCTTGGAATTGCTTGCCTGTTTTTTTTTTTTTTAAAGATTTTATTTATTTATTTGACAGAGATAGAGACAGCCAGCGAGAGAGGGAACACAAGCAGGGGGAGTGGGAGAGGAAGAAGCAGGCTCATAGCGGAGGAGCCTGATGTGGGGCTCGATCCCAGAACGCCGGGATCACGCCCTGAGCCGAAGGCAGACGAGTAACTGCCGTGCCACCCAGGCGCCCCTTGCTTGCCTGTTTTTTAATTTTTTTTTCTCTTATTCTTCAGCCAAAGCATTCTTAATTGAGACGTGACTGGGGGATCGCCTCTTCGAGATCTTTCCTCCACTCCTCCATGCTACTAATGGATAATGCAGATTTGTAGATTATTTTACCGCGCTTATCCACAGTGCTAGAAGAGCTGCTGTCTCTCCTTTCCCACAGGCTGCGAGCATGGGACGGGGAGGCCTTTGTGTTATTCATGCTAAATTTTTAGCACCATTCCAGCCCGGTGCTCGAGTCTCAGAAGATGATTGTCGAATGAAGGAAAGCTGTGGTCTCCCTTCTGCAGCGGGTGCTGAGGACTGCCTCCCCAGCTCCCGAGTCATCCTGCCGCTGCAGTTTCTTTCCAGCCTGCTGCCTGCCTCGTGTGGCCACCCTCCCTCCTCCTTCCTTCCCCGAAGCGCCACCACGATCAGGCCACTTACAGTGAAAGTTTGAGGGTAATGGATAAAAATTTTAGCGCAGTCCAGAACAGGAGCCAACTGAAAATGAAGTTTAACATTGGACATTACTGCCTGAAGTTCTTTAGTACCAGGCACCGAAGAGAATCTGGGTGAAATCTCACACTGGTTGTCTTTGTCCCCGGGCCCTGGCCTGCTGCCATTTTGCTTGCTCTCTTTATTTATCCTGAGACCTCTCCCTTTTCTGCCCCCTTTGCCCCATTCCAGAGCTTGCTACCTGCAATTCCCTACCTCATTTCACAAATACGTTAACCGATTTAACTCTCAAGGGCTTCCCGAGCTGACTGGACACTTACTTTTGAGTACCCGTGGTATCTTGCTACACAAAAGCGTGAGCTATCTCTGACGACACTTGGCAGAAGGTTTGCCATTCGTTTTTCTTCCAGTTCTGCAACGTCAGTTTCTTAGGCAGGGTTTACGGCACCCTAGAACCTGTGGACCGGGGTGGAATGGAGGTGGAGTGGTTCTTATTCTTGCTGCAGGTGGGAAAAAAATGAGATGATATATCCTAGAAAAGAGTAAGCTGAGAAACAATTTAATAGTCTTCAAATAAAAATTTTATTAGTATCTTGAGGGAAGAGAGTGGTAGCTGTGATAATCCCAAATTTATGAACAGTATTGAAACACACATGTTTGCACACCTGACTTAGCTAATTTATAATGAGTTTGCATTTGCTCGCCTTTTGAGAATATACTAGCTGAGTCACAGAAGGACATGGTACGATGGTAATGTGTCAGATGTCAGGATAACTTAACCTAGGATTGAAAAAAATGTCACCAAGTGTAAAATGAAGAGCTAACTAACCATGAAGAGATATTCTGTAGTAATTCTTCAGCCCCAGGAAAGGAGGAAGTGAGAGGAGGGTAGGGAAAGGTGGAGAGAGCAGAGGGGACAAGCCAACTGCTCTCTTCAATGCTCGTGGTGCTAAGATTTTCTGTCATCTCTGTTGGGAGTCTTTCCTGTCCCTTTAAGTAAGAGTCACATAGCTTTTCTATGCCGACTTGTGACAATCTTAGTTCATTCTGCTGAAACTATGGGTCTAGAAGCTGGTAGTGCAGTCTAACATGCATAGCCTACTTCAGCCAATGCCAGTGTTCCTTGGAATAGTTTCTACCTAGCATCTGGAAATGAAACAGAGACCAAGTCACCATGCACTTGACTTTCTTCTTACCTCTTCCCGCATGTTGTTTTCCTGAGGATGGCATGGAATCAACACACAGCTGGAGGGAGAAGGAAAGGAAGACCAATCTGTTATCTCGCAAGAAGTGCAATGATAAAAATCCCAGGTTGCAGGGCCATTCAGGACCCCATTCCCTGCAACACACTCACTGCCTCAACCCCCACATGTCTACCTGGTTTAGGAATGAGTGAGCCAGGGCATATCCAAAGTTCGTCTTAGCATGGGCCTGAACTCTCCTCCATCTAAGACAGCAGATTTTCTAGATCCTAGAAGAATTCAAGAGACAAAATTAGGGTTGCTTTGAGTGGAGGGAGACAAGGGAATTAGGTACGTGTGTGGAGAGGAGGGAGTGTGGAACCACATGACGCATTGTGATAAAGGCTATTGTTAAGGTCCTAGCTTTGGTTCGAAGCGCGGTTTCCTAGGTGCTTATGATATTATTAAAAGTAACTAATTGGCCAAAGAGGTGAAAGTAGGTTATGTGTGAACCTGCAGTAATGAGAGTGTATCATAAAATAAGGATTATGACCAATCTAATGCTGAGTTCCAATCGGAGGGAAAGAAATACCATTGATTGTGGTGGTGACCCTCACAGTGAGTTCTATGCATACACATACAACGCAATCTCACTCAATCCTAGTAAAGAGTCCATGGATCTGGTATTAACACCCATTCCACAGAGGAGAGAACTGAAGCTCAAAGAGATTAGATGGTGGGCCCAAGGTCAGGGAGTTAGACAATGGAGTCATCAAAGTTTGTAACCTGGGCGTGACTCCCAGAGTTCGAGCTCTGCCTGCCCTGTACCATGCAGCTGGCCAGTGGGCCCGTGGAGAGTAAGAGCGGGGTGAGCCAGGAAGGCTTCGCTCCTCTCTCAGGGCTCCCACTCTGGGGCCAGGTTTGGGGACAGTGCTTGTGCTTTTATAAAGATTCTGTCCTAGGATGAAGCACAACGACAAGGGTGATCCCGCTCCATGCTGCAGACAGGCTCCGCACACCACATCTCCCAGAAATCTTGTTCTGAGTAATAACAGTGCTTTTCCTAGGAACCAGGTTTTACAAGTTTCTAATACTAAACAGTATTAAAACCATCTACGTGATCATCTGTTAACCACAATGTCAAAAACAACAACAAAAATAACAGTGAAGTCCCAGAGTGGGCATAAGACACTCTCAGGACTTGTAGGAAGAAAATACGGGGACAAACAAGACTGGGGACACAACCCAAGGTCATGTGACCTCTCTGCACAGGACTCACAATAGTGAGTCCTTTAAAACAGCCAGTCTTGAGCCATTTCTGCATTTTGAATCAATTAAGTAGGTCTCGGCCAGTATTTAAAAAAATAATAATAGAAAATAGAGTTCCTCTATTTCGTTAAGGGTGAGTACCGTTTTATAAGGCTTTGTTTCTGTCACATAGGTGTATTGTGTGTTTGCTCGTGTGGGCACGTGCACAAGTACGTGCATTGAGTTGCGGACCTCTTCCTGTGGCTACTGGTTAAAAAGCTTGATGGTCCTTCTGTGTGACCAGAGCATTGATGGGCACCTCTAGGTGTTAATGCAAAGACAGCTGAGAAGGGCCCCTGATCTGTGTGCGCACGGGGAACGCAGACTGGCTCTCACACGGGATTTAAATCCATGACCGGTGCTTCACAGGGTTAGAATTAGATATTGAAGCAAATCATGAATGTGTGCCATTTTCAAGATGGCACCTGGGTGTAATTTGGAACTTGAATGGTCAGCTAGAGAGCCGGGCTGGACGTGGCCATTTGGACCGAGTAATTGCATGAGTTATAAGACTGTAGAGAATTGCAGGCCCTTAGAAGTACTGTGGCCTAACTGCTACCTCACAGCCTTTAGGCAGATTGGGAAAGACTTTCTTCTATTTATTATAGATGGTGGTGGTTATTTATGGCTTCTTTTAAGAGTAATTCGAGACATGCATAATTATATCCAAAATACAAATAATAACGACAGCAATAAGTCCCATGTTTGTTGTCTACTAGGTGTCAGGCACCCATGGGTGCTCTGCTTGCATCTTCTTTAATCCTCGCAAAGACCTTATAAGGCGTTCCTATAGGAACATTACATACAAAAAGACAGCAGCTCTCTGTGGCTCCCAGTTAACAGGAAGCTGGTTGCCCAAGCACAGCTCCCAGGATACCATTAATTTGGTGGCTTTATTTAACCCAGTCCTCAGCTCTGTGCTCTCAGATGCCTGCTTCTGTCAGCCAGCTGGTAGGTCTCTGAGACATGAGTCATGCCCTCCACGCTCACAGTGGAGGTGGGGACACCTGGAATGCCTGTTGATTAACGTACAGTGAGAACTATGGCAGAGCCTGGACCCCCAGAGGTAAGCCTGAGCAGCCCACAGGAGCTCAAACCTTATTAGAAATCTGCTTAGTGAACATGGCGTTAGAGGAGGGGGTGAGAGGTAACTAGCAGGGTTTAATGTTATCAGGTCAGGAAGGCCTGAAGCCTTTGCAGATGAGGACTGGAGGTGAGCGTGCCAATCCTCCCCTTAGCCCAGGTGGAGTTCTCCGTATGGAGAACACAGCCAGGGAACTATTAGGGATTGAAATAGTAGCCTGTGCCCTCTGAAACTCCTGTGCCCTGAGCAAGAGACCTCATCTTGGGCTTGAAGCCAAAGTGCCGATCTTTGATGACCCACCTGAACTGAAGATGCGCAGAGCCATTTCCACGCACCCTGAGAGGCTGGGGCAGAGAGAAGGCAAAAGGCAGCTTCCCGGAGATGTGAGGCTCCAGTGCCCCAGTGCCGGGCAGGCTGATCCAAGGAAGCAAAAGAGCACTCCACGCATGAGCCGTGCCCCCAACTCCATGGCCCTGTCCCCTGAAACAGGAGATCCAGGAGTTGATGGGCTGTCCTCAGTCTCATTACCTCCTCCTCCTTTGGGGAGAAAAGAAGAAAAGGGGGAAGGGAAAGATTGCAACTGTTCTCTACAATAGAGTCTGCAAGTTGGGTGGGGAAGGTCCCCTCCTCTATGAGCCTGAGATAGGAATATGGGAAGGGAAATAACATGCATGGCCGCAAAGGGGCTAGCACTGCCTTTGGCCTGAAATGCTGGATGTCCTTGACCAAGTTGGTTTTTTCCCCTGAGTTGTTCATAGATGACTCCGTGCGTTTGGCTTGGGACCCCACGAAGGCAGCGTAAGTGGTCTTTGTTCACTAGCTCAGTGCTTAGCAGACTCAAAATGTGGATGGAGTGCATGGATCTGCTTTCTCCACTCTCTCCTTTCCCTTGTCGCGTGGTACCCAAACACACTCCGGATTGACCACTAGTCCTTCAGCTGTGTCAGTACCTCCAATCAGATTACCACGTTCCACATGATGACTTTGCACATCTCTGCTCCATACGATTTGTATCGATTTTGTTGGTTAGCTCTTGGAGGACCATTTCATTTTCCTTTGTTGCTCATACCAAGTTCTCTACGGGGACCTTTCCTGTAGATGTCAAGTCTTACCATCTCATTCCATTCTCTGGTCACTTGAGAGCAAAGTCAAAGTGAAGATCCAAGGTCACAGAGAAAAGAAGTGCCTGGATACACTGTTTGAGCCATTCCTGTTCAGCACTAGTGTTTCAAGAGAACTTATCAGAGACATCCAGGTCTTCCCCGAATTCTGTATGTGTCTCCACCTCCCACTGCCATCATCTTACCCAAGAGACAAAACTGCCTTCAATTTACACATGGCAAAGGGCACCTCTGAAAATTCTCCTTTGGGGCCTGGAGTTTAATCTTGCCGCTGGTCGAACACTTTTATTTGGGTAGCTCCTTTTCCTGAGGATGGAGGCAATACTTCTTCCACTGTCTCTTTCTTCGTTGCTGCGAAGAGCTCTGGTGGGGCTGCTGTGGAGACAGCCTGGGGAAACCCGGTTAGATGCTGCTGCTGGAGAACAGAGGCGTCCAGTTCAGGTTCATCCACTCCAGCCCGGAGCCCCGCGATGCCCAGCCTGTTAGAGCCCAGCCCAGTGGGCAAAAATGCGGAGATCCCTAAGCCTCTGTCTTCCACTTCCTGTCCTTCCACTGCTTCCGTGGCCTTCCCACAACTAATCTGGGCTTTCCCCTTCCTTTTGTCTTCTCTTTTATGTTCTCAAATGACAGGATAACTTTTCAAAGCCTTTCTTTCTTTCCTCACTCCCTCCCCACCCCCTCAGCCACTCTAATATTCCAAGTTCAGCCTTCAGGGAAGAGAAGGAGTCGGTGAGATTTTCCCAGCCCAGAATGCAGGCCCCCCCGCACCCCCAGACTTCCTGGGACTGGCTCCCATCCTGTGAGAGTCATTTCATTCTTTGCTGCCTGTGTTTCTGCATCTGTAAAATGGGGGTGATTCAAATAATACTTAGTTCATACGGTTATTAAGAGGATCAAAGCAGTTAATGCATGTACAAAGCTTAGAAATGTTGCTTGTCACATATAACAGTGTCTGTTGGGGGAAAAGAGAAAACCCCAAATATGTCACAGGTGGGTAAGAATGAACAAGAACGTGAAAATGAGCCTTAGGATGTGGATCGTATTCCACACCTTCCTCCTCTGATTGAAGATGGGGGTTTGGCTGCATGGGTGTTTCTTTTGCTAGAACACCCATCTATTTAACCCTGAATCTGTTCTTCTCATGGAAACGGAGCCGAGTCCAGAAGTGTTTGCTCATTTCCTTTTTTTCTCTTTGTTCCTCTTTGCTACCATTTCCTTTTTGCAGAGTGAACAACCTGGTCCCCTTTGCGAAGAGATATCTCTGGGCAGTTTTTAAATAGTGTTTGTATTAATGACTATTTATTTATGCTCCTGTGATGTGAAGGCTCAAGGGCTGCCCGTGCATTATATAATTCAAGTCCCAAGGTACGGGGAGAAAAATGTCAGGAGAGCATGGAGCGGAAAGAAAGTACACATCACCAAACCCACCAGTAAGCCCCCCCTTCCCCATTCGCTCTTTAATTACAGAACTGTATTTATGTACACATTTAGATAATTACATGTTTACATGTTGTCTCCCCTAGATCACAAGCTCGTGTCTGTTCGGTATTACGTACTCCCAGTGCTCACATCAGTGCTATACTTACCTGTGGGTGTAGAAGTACAATTTGCTGACACACTGAGGTTGTTTATGCAAATCAACATAAATATACCGTATATTAAGCTAGTTTTAAAAATATGGAGTCCATCAAATTTATGAGCCTTAAATGACAAAAATTAAAGGAGAGAATGAAAGAAAATGACAGCAATTTGCATTTTTCTGATCACATTTTCTGCAGAAAGATCTGAGAGGCAATCTTAAGCACACTTTGGCTCTCACATGCGCATGGAAGGGATACATACAAGGTATGCATTTGTACACACAGAGAGACGCACATCTATATACACATACCTACCTAACATGTACATTACAATGTTTGTTTTGCAGCGTGACTTTTAGACATACCTGAGGCTTGTAGCTTTTCCACGTGAACAGAGTTAGGGCTGTGCCTGTGCTGTGGAGTCTCTCTATAAACCAGACGGGAAGAGGACTTTTGGTCTCAGTCTCACTGGCATCATACATCAACCAAGTCACTTTACTTACATGTGCCAGGGGTCACAGTAGGAGCTCGCAGTGTAGGGGTATGGCTGGCTTAGCTCAACCGATTTCTTGTCTCTGAGAAATGATTCTAAGCTCGAAGCCTATGGCTGGAAGGCAATTGGGTATATTCATACAAGGGCAGCTCAATTTCCTTCCACATTATCATTTCTTTACAAAACCAAAAAATAAGGTGCTATGCATCATCACGAAGCATGGGCAAATTGGTACGGAAGTTATAAAAGAACATAACTCTATTGTGAGACTCATCTCCCACTTATTTTTTATAATTAGTAATTTTTCATGATCTTTCATAATTTAGTAGGGTAGAAATTGCCCAAAAATTACTATCAAAGAATCACTGACTTTCTTGCAAAGGCAAATGGAAAATTTTTAATTTTTACTAGATATGGGGTTACAAATTGAGAAATTACTGAGGAACCAAAGGGAACCTATGTACCTGTTCCAAGCCGAGAGATTATATTAAAATAATTTTGACATTAAAAAAAAAGAGAATCAGGGGCTCCTCAGTGGCTCAGTCATGTAAGCATCTGCCTTCAGTTCTGCTCAAGATCTCAGGGTCCTGGGATCGAGCCCCGTGTCGGGCTCCCTGCTCAGTGGGGAGTCTGCTTCTCCTTCTCCCTCTGCCCCTTCCCCCCACTTGTGCTCTCTCTCTCTCTCTCAAATAAAAGAGAATCAGTTACCTGGCTGCATTAGATACATGGCTAAAGTCGAATAAGACATCCCCATGTCAGCACATAAAGCAGGTTTCCACCTAGTTCCTACTCTCAAGGAGTCCATTAGAACTTACTGCATATTTTATAAGCGATTGAGCTATTAGGATTATTTTGAACAGTGAGGTTATCTGCCATTGCAGGTTATTAAAAAATCTATATCTATATATAAATTAGCTAAAAGTGATATTAAATTTGGTTTCTATGAACAAAATGCAAGAGTCAAGCTGAGAATGACATGGGAACATTGTGCCTGACTCATTTAATACAGAAACGCATGAGAATGAGTTAGGTACCTCCAAGCCGCAAACAGTAGATGAATACATTACCGATTTATTTCTGAGCAGAAATGAGCAGTCTTTTGCATAAACAATGACCTGTAAGATCAGACGATGAGAAAAATCACCTCTTATGGAAAGAGCACTCACTCTGGGCAAGACTCAGTGCTGAGTGGTTTACCTCAATGACTTGCCAAGTAATGAAATTGCTGCTGCTGATCAGTCCTGAAGGCCTGTTAGACACTTACTCATTTTCTCTTAACTTCCAAATAAATTTTTGTTGAGCATCTCCTAGGTGCTAAGTGCTATGGGAGAGAAGTAGTTAAGCGGACAATGACTCAAACGCTAATCCTGTCCCCAGTGAGCTTTGTCTCAAGTCAATAGGAGAACCACATTATCTGCTCAAGTAAGCACAGTTCAAGAAGAACGTGCTAAGTGTAACTAGTAGAAGTTATAGTACAGTTATCTTTAAGTTTCACGGCTGTGGGAGTTTGGAAGGAGAGATCATAATTTAATTGGGTTAAGGCATTAAGTCGTCTAGGAGGGCTACCGCATTGACAGGGACTAAATTGTTTTTGAGTAAATCACTCCCATTGTCCTTTGTCTTCAGCGATCGTGTCTAAACATTTTTGATGGCACAGGCCAATAACAAATAACATTTTGTGTAGCAACTCCCCAGCATGTATATTTATATTTTGTTCTATACGTGGATAGCTAGATTAATATATTAACACAAAACATATACGTTTAAAGGATGAGCTAAATTTGAAATACACACAATTTAAAAATATTTATTTTTATTCACGGCATAAAATTTTCCGCCCAAATTCTATTTTTAATCAGTACAACGTGGTTAAATATGCCTCGTTATTTTTGAAAATTGTAGTTTAACATTTTGTGATACAGCGGTTTGAAGGTCTGATTCTAAGTTCCATTTGCTTTGTCACTGATTTGAATGTTTATCATAGTTGAAAAAGACATTTCACAGACACAATGTAAGCAGGATAGTTACACGTCATGTGAGTCAGCGTAGTAGGTACCCTGCCGTACAGCTGGTAGTCTTCTTGATATTTTCCGTTTGGTGGGAACAACGTCTTATTAGATCTGATTAGATCATCCTTGTATTTACTGGGTGATGTGGCTGCAGGAATCCTGTCCCAGTGACACCAACATCAGCTCTGCCATTATCTGCTTGCCTTAGGAAGATCCTTGATTAGAAGATCTTTTTTTTTTTTTTTTTGGAATCCTTTTTAAGTCATTTGTATATTTTGTGAGGGCTAGTTTACATAAAATTAGATACTTTGAGGTATAAATCCAGTAAACCTGGCATAAAGAAATGGCCATGTGTTGCCAGACGCTGGAATAGCGGGAGGGGTGGGATGCCCCCATCGATTCCCCCCACCCCCACCCGAGGCGGGGAAGCCCCTGCCTTTCCGGAGAAATGTCCCCAGGGGGAAGCGAGGCCTGGCCATCTGACATAGCTACGTGGTGTTGCTGCTTCTGTCAATCCACACACTGAATGTTGGAAATGCATATTTCCCTTATTTTTAAGATAATGCATTTTTAAAGGTTCTAATATTTTCTTCTCACACCCCAGTGATCGCACTGAGACTCCCACTTGATGCACATTCACAGCCCACTTGGGAGACCTGCAGGCGGTCTCTCCCTTCCACAAGAAAGCTGGGGGCAGGGGAAGGCCTCGACATCCCAGGATGGGGCCCTGAAGTGGCATCCTTGCCCTGGCAGATAGAATCCCACCTATTTACAGACACAGATAACCATTATGTTGCAACCGCACCACTTTTTTTTTTTTTTCCCCTTTTGGGACCCTTTTGACAAAATAATCATTTACCCTGTTCTATTTCCCAAGTCTCTTGAACGTCTTAAACCTGTACTGGTGGATTCATTACACTGATGGATTAGAGCTCTGCTCCCCCCACATTTCAATAGCACAACACAGAACATGAGGATCCTGTTTGTAAATCATCAGCATCGGGAGCCTGATAAACAGTTTTAATACTGAATGCCAAATCACTGTTTGTAGATGTGTCAAAACAGATGGTCCAGTGTTGTTCTTTTCTTACTTCTCAGACTCCAAATGAAACACTGCCCTCTCTAGGATTTCACTTATTCCACTGACAGCCCCTGCGGCTCAGTCTCTGGGGGCCTTGCTATCGGACCACGGCCATTCTGCTCCTCCAGAGCCCAGACAGCTTTCTGCTTGCCTTGGACCGGCCTCTGGACTCCAGCCGCGTGGCCCAGCTCTCTTGACTCCGTTGGGTTGTGTCTCACATCCGGAATTTCCGTTGGCCTGAAAATACTTGTAGGACACCAAAACCCCCAATTCAGCTCTGAGTTCCATTGGATTCGTTGCTTGGCATCTTCCAAATGGGCTCAACACCTAGGTCCATGGTTATTAACTCTTTTGAGGGGTGGGGGGAATCAACCCGTTTGAAGATCTATGAATGTTTAATCAGAAAAATGCTCAAACACATAAATTACATATAAAATTTCTATTTTATAGATATTCCTTCTGAAGTTCATCTTAAACGAGAGCTTTTTAAAAAACTAAATTTATTGAATTGCTATCTTATAAACCAGTTCATAGTGGAACTGATTGTTTTAGTTTTTAAATTTTCATTGCAGATTTTTTCAGTGGGTTTGCTTTGAACAGTTATAAAATGTTTATGGTGTGCCTATTTATATGGGCTTGAACAGTTAAGGACTGTTCATTATGGCATAATGTTTACCCTTAAAGACATAGTTACAAAGGCCCCAACTTTATAATTTGGTTGTCACTGAAGCCTGTACACAGGCTGCTAGTTGTTTACCTAAAATCCATCTCTCTCCTTCTTCCTCACCAAGAGAATGCTGATTTTGTTGGGGTGACAATGTGCCCAGCTGAAAATCTACATTTTCTAGCCTCCCTTGTGGACAGAGGCGGCCATGTGGCTAGATTTTGCCAATGCCAATGTAAGGAATGCCCCTTAAAAGGGCCGACTCAGCTGGAATTGCTCTTTTGTCTCCCCATCCCCACGCTATTCTTTCTTCTTCTTGCTCAGAATACAGATGTTGTGGCTGGAGTTCCTGCAGCCATCTTATGGCCATGAGGCAAACTTGGGAATGAAAGCCATGCTCTCTGCACGTGGCAGAACAGAGTTAGAAGGAGACTGAGATATGTATAACCTTGAAGCCTCTAACTAGCCTTGGGCTTCCTTGCTTTGGGCCTCTGGTCTTCAAGTTACCTAAGAGAAAAAAACCCCGACCCAAGTAAATAAATAAATAGCTATGTATGTATAACATACACACATGCATATGCATAAATACACGCATCTATGCAGCTTATACATTTCTTGACTAATATAGCCTCTTACAGATTTATTTTTTTAATTTTATGGATGTTAAGTAGCAGATTATCCCTCATAGAAAACTGATAATTTCAGCAAATTCAGCAGTCTTCTCAAAATGAGTTATCAAACAATCTACTTGTAAAGCATCACCAAAAATATATATAGTGGTGGAGAGAAAATACAAATAATACATTTTTGCAAAAATTCCCAGTTTAGAAGTATTCATGTCTCTTGATGTCTCCTCCCACTTCCTTTCCCTCCCAAATTTACTTCCTAAGAATAACCACTCATATCACTTTCCTACTGCTGCTGTAATGAATTACCACAAACTTAGTGACTTAAAAAAGAACCCCACCAATTTATTATCTTACATTCTGGAGGTTGGAAATCCAAAATGGGTCTCATTGGGCCAAGATCCAGCTTCTGCCAGGGCTGAGTTCCTTTGTAGAGAATCCAGGGAAGAATGAGTTTCCTTGGCTTTTTCAGCTCCTAGAGGCTGCCTGCATCCCTTAGCTCCTGGGTCCCTCCCATCGTCAGAGCCAGCAGTGGCTGGCTGAGTCCTCTCACATCACGTCACTGGGACACTGACCCTTCTGCTTTTCTCTGTCACTTATAAAGACACGTGTGATTACATTGGGACCACCCCGATAAACCAGGATCATCTCCTCACCTCAAATCCTTAATTTCATCATGCCTGCAACATTCCTTTTGTCATGGAGCTCTGGGAATTAAAATGTGGGCATATTTGCGGGCCATGATTCTGCCTACCCCACCACTTTTATAGGTTGGGTGCATCTCCATGAACGCTTTTAGGGCAAGTATTCAATTATACTTGTATTTTAATATATTTTACCAAAACAAGACTTCTTGCTTTTCTGCAAATTGCTTGTTTTCACTTAAAAACATATAAAATACAACTTTCCACACCAGAATCTTTAGCTCCAATAAGGTGTTGTTTTAAAGGAAAGCTTCCTTTTGAAATTTTGAGAGAATGTTTGTTTTTCTGTGGAAAAAATAAAAAGAAGGAAAAAAGAAAATTCTAGGAATCTTTCCTAAGGCTAAGTGAAGGGAAAAATGAAAGTAGGGGGGCATCTGGCTGGCTCAGTCCGTAGAGCATGTGACTCTTTATCTCAGGGTCATGAGTTTGAGCCCCACATTGGGGGCAGGGAGCACTTAATAAATAATGAAAGTAAGAATTTCAAGAGACACATTCTCATGTATTTACATATTGCAGGTGACTGTGCTATTTCAGGAGGCAGTTGATACCCAATTTCGTTCAGCTTAGCTCTGTTGAAAACACTGGAAGTTGTCTGCGGTGTGTATTCATGGTTATTTTATTGCTTAGCACCCATTCCTCTTACCAAAGGCATCTGAATTCCCTTGCAGAATTACCATTTCCCAGTGGATAAAGTTTGTTGGGATCAAAATAGGTGCCCTGCCCACCTCTCAGCCAACGGTGGCCACATGACCACAACCAAGCCAGTCAAATGCTCCCTCTTCAAAATCTAAATTTTGAATAGAGCATTATGGACTAAACTCATATGTTAAAGCCCTAACCCTTGATGTGATGGCATTTGGAGATTAGGGGCCTTTGGGAGGTGATTAGGTTTTGATGAGGTCATGAGGGTGGGGGTCCTCACAGTGGTATTAGTGGCCTTATAAAAAGAGGAAGAGAGAGAGTATCCCCTTGCCCCACACCCACGTATCAAAGAAAGGCTATGTGAAGGCCCAGCAAGAAGCTGGAAGAAGGTTCTCACCAGGAGCCAAATCTGCCAGCACCTTGATCTCAGACTTTCTGGTCTCCAGAAGGGTGAGAAATAAACCTCTGTTGTTTAAACTACCTGGTCTATGGTATTTTGTTATGGCAGCCTAAGCCGACTAGGCCGGAGAATGACAACGAAACTGAAAATGGCGGACATTCATGTGTCACGCAGGGGGAGTACTCAGTGAAAGAGAAAACAAAACCTCTAAAAACAACATGGAATCAGGTCTCTAGAATTGTAGCAAAGGATGATGTTAAGAATTGTCTCTCCTGACGTGTGGCAGACAAGAGCTATTTGCTGAGATCTCTTGTTTCTATCATTGGGATAAAAAGGTCAGGGTAGTCCTCGGAATTGCTTAGGTACTCCCAAGAACACTGGGTGCCTTCGCTTTGGTAACCTGATATTATAATTTAGGGAGGTATGTTCCCTACCGCCCTTGAGGGGTGGTGCCCCCCTGCCTTTGTAGTCTGTGGCCAGGCCGGCAGCATTTCACAGGTGGTCGGTGTCTGAGCTGGGGGCTGGGGGAGGGCAACAGGGGAGAAAAACCCCAGCAAGGGAGCATAGAGTCCTTAGAAATCAGTGATTGAGAAACCAAAAAAGAAAAGTAGTGGAATGCTTTGCCTAATTAAGCAGTGCTTTTATAGCTATTTGATAAAACAATATGAAGAGTAAATAAAGGCATTATAGTCACCAGAGCTCTTGGTTGTAAATACTGGAAACCCCACTTGACTTACCTTGAGCTGGAGAGAGGGCTAATAGGAAAGATATTAGAGCATTAGAGCTCACAGAATGGAGAGGAAAGGGGGAGGACCAAGCCGCAGAGGCAATGGACGCCAAAGAGAGCTTTGGGGACCCCAGGACTCCACCCTTTGGGTCACCTACGTCTGCAACTTGGCTTCATCCCTTGAGACCAGCTTGCTTCTGTGAGCCAGAGTTAGGCAGCTGCTTCAGGCATCATCGCCAGCAAAGAAAGGGCTCTGCCTCCACTCCTAGCTCCCCTTTGAAAATCCCGGAGAGGGCTTCTAACTGGTTTAGCTTCCATCGCCTCTTGGAGGCATCACGAAAGCCGGTGCATAATACATGATGATTAACCACATTCCTGCCCTTGTGACAGGAACAGAGAAGTCAGGGCTCTATAATTAGCCGTTCACACCAGAACCGCAGGGCTGGAGTGGAGAAAGAGCAGTTCCCTCTGAAAAGTGAGGGAGTTGTTATCAGGAAAAGCGATAAGCAGGACTGGGCAGATAAAGAGTCAACTAAACCTGTATATGGGGGCAAATATGCCGAGGGGTACGTCTGAGTGAAGTTCGACAGGCCTGTGGGAAGCAAGAATCTGTGTGCCGTTTGGTTTCAGAAACTAACATTCCATCAAAAGAGAAGACAAAATAGAATTTATTCAACAAATATTTATATAGTTTAAAATGAGCAAAGATGGTTTATTCCTGAGTTTTGATCACTGACTGGTGTTCTCAGGACAGCGCTGACGTTTTTCTTCCTCTGCACTGAATATGGAGCCCCTTCTAAATCTGGCTTAGCAAGATCACTTTTGCAGGGTTTTGTACCATGTGCAGGAGAGAAAGGAAGAGCCACCCCACAACTGACCCCAGTGTGGATTTCTTTGCAACTTGCGTTCTAAAGGGACTACTGCATACATTACCCAAGTAAAACCTAGAGTCTATAGAGCTACGCTTTGAAAAATGTTTAAAATACCAAGAGGAGTGTGTGTGTGTGTGTGTGTGTGTGTGTGTGTACTTGTATGCATATATATGAAAATTCTTCTGTAAAGTGAAAGGTAGAGGGAGCTTAGTAGCCTAATAGCTCAACAACTTTGAAAGGAAAAAAGAATACCTATTAAATTGACTTATAACATTTATTTCTCCTGCATCATAAAAATGTTGATTTCATTAATCATAGTAGTTGGCCAATGATAGCAATTTCAGAATAATCCCTTGATAGTTGACAGCCCTGCCAACTATTTCTATAGTTATTAAAATATTCCTCTCTTACAGTGTAAGTATGTATTACTGCATTTTTTTCAAAGTTCAATTTTTCTCATTCTTTATAAACTAGTGAAAATAACTTTCTTTTTACCATTCTTCACATTTTTACTACTACTACCAGTATGTATTGCTTGGGCCCATCAACTAAAATTTGATTATTTTTCTCCACAAAGTTATTTTTGTAGCACGTAACAAATAAGTATAGGTAGACACACTTGTTGTTTTTTTTTTTTTTTAAAGATTTTATTCATTCATTTGAGAGAGAGTGCAGAGAGAGAGAGCACGACTGGGGCGGGGGGGGGTTGGGCAGAGGGAGAGGGAGAAGCAGGCTCCCCGTTGAGCAGGGATCCTGACTCGGGAGCTCGATTCTAGGACCCCGGGATCATGACCTGAGCCGAAGGCAGACACTTAACTGACTGAGCCACCCAGGCGCCCTGGTAGACAAACTTATAATGAAAACTTACCATCTTTGTTTGGGCTCCCCAAAGGGCAGACTCTGAAATAAGGACTGGACTGCATGTGGTTTATTTGGTGATCTCCGGGGCTCATGGGATAGAACTGGCAAAAGAAGAGAAGGAAAAGAGAAAAGTCCAAAATGCATGCTTTAATGAGCAAGCTACCACTCCGGGCGACTGGGGCTCACCTCCACTGGGGGTCCTCTGCGAAACTATGTGGAACATGTCTCTGAGCCAATCCTACTGGAGGGGTGGGGAAGTCGGAGAATTTCTCTTCTGATTCTGGAACCTCAGTGGTTAAAAATTGACTTTGAAGGCATCGTGTCCTGGCACTTCCAGGTTACCCAAAGTGTGGACTGAGAGGGGCCTCTGGCAGAGAAGCAGAAAGTTATGTACTCCAGGGAGGAGGCTGTCTGATGCGTGGAAATGTTTGCTGCAGTTGCAGGGGAACAAAGAGGTGGACCAAGGACATGAACTGTGTGTCAGTGGTGATTGCCATATTTGCTCCTTGTTCTGATAGACCCCGTTATACCCACCTTGAATTTACTGTGTTACTGACATTTCAAGGTCGTACCTGACTGCAATTTCCAAAAAATACTAAAAAAAGCAGAATTAGTGGGACACTCCACAATCTTCGCTGCTATTCCTGGTCCCATGGCCATGCTCCATACTTACCCTCTCTCTCTTCTCCCACCTATTCTAGATTGCCCTGACTCTGAGCTAGCAGTCACTAGGTTAAGTTGCTTTCTCTGTAGAATGACTGGACCTTTATTTCTGAGCAAAAGAAGCCTGGTATCCTTGCTGTTGTCAGACTCTGGTTGCCTCCATCACCCTTCTACTCTTACCACCAGGCATTGAAGCGCTAAGTGGTACCATGGTGAATCCCCCAAGTTCCGGACATCTTCCTCCCTGCCCCCTTTGTGTTGCAGCAACTTCAACTCCTCAAGATAATCAGAGTCAGGTATCCCCACAGTAGGGTAATTCCAGTTTGCCTGCTGATCTATCAAAACGAGGACCCCCAAATCAAGCAGTGGCAGTCAATAGTTTAGATGCAGGGGGGCACCTGGATGGCTCAGTTGGTTGAGCATCTGCCTTCAGCTTGGGTCATGGTCCCAGGGTCCTGGGATCGAGGCTGGCATCCGGCTCCTTGCTCAGTGGGGAGACTGCTTCTTCCTCTGCCCCTTCCTTTGCTTGTGTGCTCTCTCTCTCTTAGATGAATAAATTAAATCTTAAAAAAAATAGTTTATATGTAGTGAAACCATTACTAGATCCCTATGGGAAGTGTTCCCCTCCACACACGTTTCCTGAGATCAAGGTCTTTGATCAGGAACAGCCTGAAGTTATAAGGATTAGAACCACAAATTATCACTAATGGGTCATTGGGAGTATGGTGAATAGGGCCATTCCTACTTGGATTCTTTAGTTACCATCCCTGTGTATTCTAGATATTGGGGACACAGAACATATAGTCACACACACACACACACACACACACACGCACACACTAGATCGCTGGTTTAACGTATTAGCCACATCCTTGAGAACAGCCACACAATCATGTGAGGAGTCATCGCTCGGCTGATAGTTACTCTGAGTCTTTAAGAGGTTATTTAAATACTCCCTTAGGTCCCCTCAAAACCAAAAATGTTCTAATAAATGGGTCAGAATCGTATTTTCAAGGGCAGTAATTTTTGCCTCAAATACCCAAAGTGGCTCGTCAAGTGCTCTGCCTCTTTCTTGGGGGTAAGAAATGCAATGTATCCTTTTAGACGAGATGTGTGAGACCCTTGGACCCCTCTCTCCACCTCAGGCATGAAGTATTTTACTAAAGCAACCCGTGCACTGGCTCCTTCCTAAAAACCAAGTCCAATTATCATGCCGTCATTCGTATAATGGGACAGTATGGGGTTGTGCAGAATGAGAAGATGATCAAGGTCCCTGGAGACAATACTGTAACAGGAAGGACGAAAGTTAGCACATTCCTAGGACCAGGCAGCAAATGGGGAGTAGAACGCACCCATGAACCACAGCCTTCAGCATTCAGCGGAGGCAGGTGTTAAGCAGTGTGCGTTCACAAGGGAAAGAGCGGGGCTCATCCACTCTCAGCACGAGGCTCCCCCTAAAGCAGCCAGTGTCCCTGCTCTTCATGTGCCTTGGCCTTCTGACAGCGTGGTGGCCTCAGGGCAGCTGGTCTTCTTACACGGTGGCTCAGCTTACACAGGCAAACGTCTCCATGAACAAGGCAGAAGTGGTATCCTCTTTTATGACTCAACCTCGGAAATCACACAGCGTCCCTTGTGCTGCACACTGTGGGTGAAAGCACGTACAGTCCAGCTCGGATTCAAGGGGAGGGGAATTAGACTCCATCTCTCGGTAGGGGGATGGCAAGGTCGCATTGCAGAAGAGCCACTGGGACGTGGGATGTTGCTGCAGCCCTCTTGAGAAAATAGAATATTTCACACGTCTCACAGCGTGACTCAGGCTATGCCGAGACCTGGCCCTCGTTTTTGGTGAAGAGGCCGTGAGGGAGGAAGGGCAGACGTTGAGGTAGACAGGCACAACCGGGGGGCATCTGCTGCTTCTGATTCAGAGGAAGACTTTGGAGGGTCTCTTGGCGATGGGAAGCCATCCTCTTCAACTACCAGGGTAAAGGATACTAGCCTGGCTGGCTCAGGGACACCTCGGGGTATAGCGTTCTCTAGTGCCCCTCGCCACATGCCTTCACCTCAGGCCTGAGGTGGGGCACCTCGGGGGGCCTCCCTCCCCGGGCTCTGACTTTTGCCTGAGAGGCCCATCTGTCCTGTGTCTTCAATCTCCTTTGCAGTTTCGTAGTCCTTACAATTAGCCCCGGGCCCAGGTTTTCAGAACAGTCTGCCTTCTGTGGGAAATGGGGATCTCCAAGGAGGCTTTCTGGCTCTCATTGCCATGTTCTGAATTGATAGTTGGATGATGTAAACCTGTTATTTTCTTTCCTCAATGCTTCTGGCCCGTGAACAAAAAGCCAGACACCTCAGCAATCCCTATGATTACCACAACCCCATATCTTTCAGGCATAGCCCTACTGCACAATCCCAGCTTCTCCTTTATCTCATCCCGGGACGCAGCAGGTGAAGCTTTGGTAATTGTGATTTTTATGAAGTGCCAGGGGTTATCACTACCTAACTTACCACCAGCAGTGGGGGCTTTGTTGCCTCCATACCATTGAGAATATACTTTCTGGGGGTACTTCCGATACCAGTTGTCTTCATTTGAGTTCTTGCAAAATCAGACCTTGACACAAGGCCTTCGACACAAGGAACTTATTGTGGAGAGCCTCCCAGGAAGCATAACTGAGAGAGTGTGGAAAGTGAGAGAGGAAAAGGAAAAATGTCCAATTGAAGATTAGGTATGGGCAATTTAGGCTCAGTCCCTCTGGGGACTTCTGAGGAACTAGGCAGAATGCCTCAGAAAAGTCCCACCAGGGGAAGTTGGCTGTAAAGCCACTGATTTCTATTCTTTATTAGTTGGGGTGTTAAGTCCCCTGGAATTCTAGGATATCTTAGGTGAGGGCTGAGCAAACTTTTGTGTTCCAGAGAAAATCCTCGGTCAGAGAAGCGGAGTGATGCAAGAGCTTGAGTGGGAAACTGTTAGCATGCTCAGAAAATGCTGTTTCCTGCAGATGCAGAAGTGAGTCAAGGGGAGATGGCGCAGGGTGTCTAGAGTGTCTGCTGTACTTACTTTTCAGTCGCTCAGATGAGAAAATCAGGAGGAGGTCTCTGTTGAATGCATGCACTCATCACACCTCCGTCCCAAAGCCTCTCTAAAGTGACTGAAGATAAACAGGACAGAAGAAGCAACAGAGACAAGAGCTAGCAACAAAATGTGGGAAGACAGAAGGCAGATGGGTGAGCGGTAACAAAGTTAACAGAGTAGCAAGAAAGTTTGCTTTGCTGAGGAAACCATCAAAAGCAAATGCATCCCTATTATAAAACCTTGTAAAACCCTGTAAAGGCTCAGAAACTGGAGTGAGCTCTATAGGAAGGGGTACAGGGTAGAGCTGGAAAAAAAAAAGGCTATAGTTGGATCCTCAGAATTCCTGTCCTCTCCTGAGCAGGCAAGGGCCAACACCATCACCAACTGAGCTGGCAACAAGGAGTTTAATTTCTGGAGAAATGGAGGCAGAGTCTTCAGACTGAATGATACAGGTCTGGTAGAGGAGTCAGCCTGAGAAAGGACTGGGTAAGGTCAGCATACCGTGTACTGAATAGCGAGAATCCCCCCCGCCGTCTTATTTCCTTCACAGTGTCGGGCACTGGCAGCCGGATTCGTTCGTTTGTTCCTTCCTTCCTTCCTTCCTTCCTTCCTTCCTTCCTTCCTTCCTTCTTTCCTTCCTTCCATTCAGATTTTTTATTTTTATTTATTTGAGAGAGACAGAGATAGTGACAGAAATAGCGAGAGAGATAACGAGAGAGCAAGAATGGGGAGGAGAAGAAGAGGCAGGCTCCCTGCTCAGAGGATTGGATTGCAGGACCATGGGATCGTGACCTGAACTGAAGGCAGACATTTAACCGACTGAGCTACCCAGGCACCCCGTCGGGTAGATTTCTATTCACCAGATAGAAGATTAGAAGATTCATCTCTGATGAAACCAACTGGTTGGAGAAAAGACTTTATATTCTTTTGGAAGTATCCCAATGAAACAGCCAGGGAAGTTCCTGACTGATAATTCTACAGTAAATAATAACAATTGACAAGCATGCAAATATACACAGAGCATTCAGTCTGGTAATTTTAGTGCCCTATTCTTAAATATGAAGTCAGTCAAGTATCACTTGACATGTGGAGAAAGTCTCGAACACTAACTGTAGAGAGTAAAACTAACAAGCAGATAAGCAAATGAACAAAGGTAAGAGAATAAACAAAGACGATGCAGTAAAAAGAACATTTAAATACCTTGTTCATAATGACCTTAGAAATGTAAGATAAAATAATCGCATCGATGAAATAACGTGATAAATTAAAAAAAGGAACATTTAGAGAATAGGAAATAGCTCTTGGAAAACAATAGAATTTCAAAAAAACTAGATTCAGTAAAAGGACTGGGAGATAAAGTCTTCAGGAAACTAAGCAAAAGGACAAACGGATGGAAAAATAGGGGGTCAAGTAAATTAGAGGATCAAACCAGGGGACCCATCATTTACTAACAGGAGTTCAAGAAAGACAGAATGTAGAAAATAGGGAAGAAATTAACAAAGAAATGACTCAAGAAACTTTCTCACAACTGAAGGATATGAGTGTCCAGATTGATAGACTCATGATATGAGTACAAGGAATGAAAGATCAACTTCTGGTTCATAGTTGCTCTTTCCAGTATTAACGTCCCCAGAGGGTTCTTAACAACTCAATGTCTATGTAGACATTTCTTCTAGAACCCTGGCCTCTCAGCTCCTTCACCTCCTTACTTGCAATTATTTAATTAATTTCCACAATTTTCCAGCCATCTTCTTCTCTCTCATTAGACCCTAGACTTACCAATACCAATAACTGCATTGATATTAACTTAATTAAGCAACTTCAAGCTTCCCATGTTCTAGCCTCCACTGCCTGTTTTTCCGGTTCACTCTCACTAGCATCCCAACTCCAAATATATTTCAAGTCCTTTGAGACCTAAAATCAGTTCATCTGATTCTACCTCCTTTTCACCGTCTCTCCTCCACCTCGTGTCTGCACTCAGCTAAGAATCCATGCTCCATCATTATAAATATTCCTTTGCATATTTTCAGTGCTCTTGTTCCTCTCTCCTTTCATTGTGTTTTCTTTCTTTTTTTAAAAAAAGATTTTAAGTAATCTCTATGCCCAATGTGTGGTTTGAACGCAGCCCTGAGATCAAGAGTTACATGTTCTACCTACAGAGACCGCCAGGCGACACCCCCATTGTGTTTTCTTGATAAAGACCCAATCCTAGATTAATAGCTCAATCCTACTTTCCACCTCTTCTGTTCTCATATATGCGTGCAACTTAATTAACATGAGTGGAGGAAAACCCATGTCCGCACTGCGTGGTCCCATTCATTATCAGTCACCTCCAATGAGCCTTCTCTGCTACTCAGAAATCCTACCATATTTTCCTAGTCTGTTCATTGCCCACTCTCTTCGTTTATTCCTCTCCCACTCTCTTAAATGACTGTTAACATCTCTCCTACCCTCATGTAAAGGTAACGAGCTTACTTCCTAAATCACTGAAAAAATGAAAGCTATCTTTCAGGTACTTTTCAAGTATCTCTGCTCATTCCCACCACCACGTTCACCTGCATCTGTTGGTATACTCTGTATATAGACTGTCCATTCTTTGACTTAAGATAATCCCTCTAGGTGCACTCTAGATTCTATTCACTTGCTTGCATGTTCTAGCAATTGTTCCTTCTCTCTCCTGTACTATCAGTTTCCCCCTTTCTTGTATTGTTCTCACCAGCCAACAAATGCACTATAATATCTTCCATTAAAAAAATGAAACCTCTTCCTTATATCATATCTCTGCTTCCTTTCAGGATAAAATTTAAAGAGTTGTCTATGTTTGCTGTCTCTACTTCCTGTTTTTCACTTCCTCTTGAACCCACTCCAATCATGTTTTAACTCTTGCAGGCAAATCTAATCAAAATTACTGATGACCTCCATGTTGTGAAATCCAAAGGTTAATTCTCAGTCTTTATCATTATCAGTGAGCCATTGGTCACCCTTTCTTCTTGAAACTGTCTCCTGGTTTTCTTTCTACCTCCCTGTCTACTCTGTTCTCAGTATCCTTGCTGGGTTCTTCCTCTGAAACCTGGTCTTTAATATATTGACATGCCCAAATCTCAGTCCTCAGACCTCTTGTCCTTTCTGTATTCCCTTATTCTTTTGCTTATCTCACCGGTTTTGTCATTATTTATATGCTAATGACTTCAAAGCTTATATATCTAGCCTGGCCCTCTTGCCTTAACTCCAGGTTCCCATTCCCAGCCATCTTGGTCTCCACTTGAGATCTCCACTCAGATGTCTACTAGATATTTCAAACAGAGATGTCCAAAGCTGAGCTCTTGCTCTTCCTACAGACTTCTCCATTTTAATAAACAGCAATTCCCTCCTTTCATTTGTTCAGGATAAAAACATTGGTGTCATATTTGATCTACTCTGCCTTTATTCCACATATAATCGCTAGCTTATCCTGTTGACTATGCACTCAAAACATAACCAGAAACTGAACACTTTTGAGCACTTCACACTGCTAACAGAACACCCCAGCTGGGTGCCAGCTCATTATTACTTGCCTGGTTTACTGCAGTCACCTTCCCTCTGGTCTCCCCGCTTCTGCCCTTAGCCCACTCAGTCTATTCTCAACACAGCAGCCAGGATGATCCTTTAAACATATAATTCAGATCATGACATTTCTCTGCTCAAAACCCTTCATTGCCTCCCTAGCTTATTCAGGATAAAAGCCAAATCCTTATGAAAACCTCCAAAGCCTGATATGATCTGGCCACTGACTATCTCTCTACTTCTTACCTCTCTCTCTTGCTCGCAAATTCTGCCCCAGCCCCCGACCTTTATTGTTCCTGCCACTCACCACACAGACTCTTCACACTAGACGTCTAGTGTCTGTCCAATACTCTTTCCTCAGTGGCCCATTACCCAACTTCCTTGAGCTCTTTTCTTACACTACAAGAAAAATACAACACCAATACCTTTAAAAAATTTACGGGAAAAGATTTCTAATCTACGGTTCTCTACATATCTAGAATACCAATCAAGTTTGAGGGTAGAAATTATATTTAAAGGCATGCAAAGTCTCAACAAATTTCCCTTCCATTTCTTTTTCAGGAAGCTCCTAGAGGATGTGCTCCACCAGCATGACATAATAACCCAAGAAAGAGGAAATGGCATCCAACACTGAAGAGAGGCACTGGGAATTCCCAGGGTGACGGTGATGGGAAGTCCTGTGCAGCCAGCCTGGGAGGGTTGCAGAGAGAGGGTTCTGGCAGGAAAGTACCAGTGGGGAACAAAACAGAACTAACCACAAGATTGCCTGCTGTATTTGATCATAGTAAGGAGGGGGGTGCAGGTCTGGAGTTTGGGGATGACACGTGGGAGTTACATAGGAAAACACATAGTTTTCAACATGTCTTCACTGTTAACCAGATTTTCAGTCATGAAAATGAATTAACCAAAAATTGTGTAATAAGTATTTTGGGAGGACATAAGAAGAGTGTGTGGAAAAGAAGGTGTAGAAAAGAGCTAGAGCCTCGACTTCCAGATTTAGAAGCTAACGCATTATGTCTAAAAGTTTAAAAATTAAGATAGAGCAGTGGGGTCATGCTATTTAAGAATTTGGAGGTGCATACTAGAAATTATTGCTGAAAGATTTGAAAATGGTTCCCTCTGGGAGCAAAAATCAAGATAGAGAGGGGAGGGCTTTTCCTTCTAAAATTAGAAGACTTATAATAATTGATTTTTAAAAACTAAGTTGTGATGGTCAATTTTATATGTAAACTTGACTGGCCATGGGGTGCCCAGACTAAACATTACTTCTGGATGTGTCTGTAAGGGTGTTTCTGGATGAGATTAGCATTTAAATTAGTGGATTTAGTCAAGTAGATTGCCCTCCCCAGTTTGGGTGAGTGTCATCCAATCCCTTTAGGGCCCGAAGAGAACAAAAGTCAGAGGAAGGCAAAACTTGCTCCTTTTTCCTGCTTCAGTGCTTGAGCTGAGATGTCTCATCTTTGCCTGCTCTCAGACTGGGATTCACACTCTAAGCCCCCCTGGTTCTCAGGACTTCAGACCTGGACCCAATCACACTACTGGCTTTCCTAGATCTCAACCTTGTGGATAGTAAATTGTGGATCTCCTCTGCCTCCATGCTAGCATAAGCCAATTCCTAATGACAAATCTACATATATGGCCTATATACATCTCCTGTTGGTTCTGTTTCTCTGGAGAAACCTGATTCATACGTAAGTATAGTAATTTCTCTGTGAAAATTCAAGTAAAATAAAAATAAAGTAAAATAAATAAATAAGCCCTCTCCAAACACTCTCCCCACACAAATCATGAATTACACAAATTATACATAACAAGCCTGGTAAGCGAGTAGTACAAATTTCTCATAGAAAAAAGCAAAGGGAATTATCTCCGTGTACTATAACCCTGTGAATAGCTAGTCAGCTAACATTCCTTCTTTTTTCTGGGAAATGTATCCTCTTTGTTTTAGAGAATTTCTCCTTTCTTCAACCCAAATACCCATTTTGGACTTACCTTTCGCTGAATCCTATATCATGTACACAGGGTCAGGCATATGACTCAGGACAATCTGAGTTCTGTCCTGGAAGGTTTTGAATTGAATAGAGAAAGGGAAGAAAGGGAGCTCTGTAAGTGCACCCCCAGAGCTGGCTGCGAGTATGTCTTCTGTGTGCAAAATCTTGTCTAGTATGTCTGCTTTATGGTGCTGCATGTAAGAAGCTTGGAAGTCACCACTCCATACTAACAACAGGTAAAAAGCTGAATAGACTGAAAAATCAACAACTCTCCCTGGATTTGTAAGAGAGGGGAGGGCACAGGGCACACGGCAAACCACTGCCCTCAAGATTGGAGAGTCAGACAAGAGATTATAGGCAGTTACAGCTTACCAGAGCAGAGACTCATGAGTGAAAATCAGTGTGGGAATCAGTGCCAGGGTAGGAAACCCTGAACTGTGATTAACGAACTTTCTGGAGGCTCAGTGTGGACAATGCTGAGAGTTAAAAATGTCAGGGTTCTCAGCCATAGTGGGCCTCCCATATTTTTGTGAGTTTTCCCTCCAGGAGTTCAACCAGCTTCTTATAGTAAATACTGGAGAACAGTCCCTCCGTGGTATCAGCATGGAGAGGAGAAAATAAACCATTTTGGAATATGCTGGATAACTCTATTCTTTTTAACAAGGTTTGACCTCAGGAGAAACTAGTTAGCCAGAGCCAACCTGCTGGGGAATTATCAGAGCTTAATTGATCTGGGATAATGGAAGCACACAACTCTGACCCACTATAGTTATCTTGTTCCACTCAAGGGGGAGAAAAAACTGAAAAATAATTGTGAAGTTCACAGTCTGGAACATAGGCTCACTACAAGACTGAGATCTAATCATAAGAGTACAAATCACTTCTCCTCCCCCCCACACCACCACCACAGTGCTAAAGGTCTATTTATAGCAGTTCTTTTTTTTTTTAAAGATTTTATTTATTTATTCGATAGAGATAGAGACAGCCAGCGAGAGAGGGAACACAAGCAGGGGGAGTGGGAGAGGAAGAAGCAGGCTCATAGCAGAGGAGCCTGATGTGGGGCTCGATCCCACAATGCCGGGATCACGCCCTGAGCCGAAGGCGGATGCTTAACTGCTGTGCCAACCTGGCGCCCCTATAGCAGTTCTTTTCACCTAGTACATCATGTTAGACTATCAAGAAAAGGTAACAAGACATACTAAAAAGCAAAAAACACAATTTGAAAAGAAAGAGCATACATCAGAACTGGACATGGAAAGGATGTTGGAATTATCAGATCAGGAATGTAAAACTACGATGATTAATATGCCAAAGGCTCTTTCAATAGAGTAGACAGCATGCAAGAGCAGATGGACAGTGTAAGCAGTGAGAATGAAACTCTAAGAAAGAAATAAAAAATGCTAGAAATTCGAAACACTACAACAGAGTAAAGAATTGCTTTTATGAGCTTATTGACTGGACATGATCGAGAAAAGAATTTCTGAGCTCGAGGATATCTCAATAGAAACATCAAAATTGAAAAGCAGAGAGAACAGAGACAAAAAAAAAATAGAAGAGAATATTCAAGGACTATGGGACAATCACAAAAGGTGTAACATACACATAATGAGAATACCAGAAAGAGAAGAAAAAGAGAAATAAACAGAAGAAATATCTGAACCAAAAATCACTAAGAATTTCCCCAAATTAATGTCAGACACCAAGCCACAGATCCAGGAAGCTCAGGGAATACCAAACAGGAAAACCCAGGAACAAACAAACAAAAACTACAGTTAGGAATATCATTTCCAAGCTACAGAAAAATCAAAGATAAAAAAAATTCTGAAATAAGCTAGTTTGGGGCAGGGCATCTTACTGATAGAGAAACAAAGAATTACATTCAACTTCTCAGAAGCCATGCAAGCAAGAAGAGTGTGGAGTGAAATATTTAAAGTGTTGAAAGAAAACAGCACCAACCTAGAATTTTCTACCCTGTGAAATTACTGTTCAAAAATGAAGGAGTAGTAATGACTTTTTCAGACAAACAAAACTTGAGGAAATTTGTTGCCAGTAGACTTGCTTTGCAAGAAATGTTAAACATCTGATAAAGGACTGCTATCTAAAATATACAAAACCTTTTCAAACTTGGCAATAGGAAAACAAGCAACCTGATCAAACAATGGGTAAAAGATCTGAACAGACAACTCACCCAAAAAGATATACAGAAGGCAAATAAGCATGTGAAAAGACGCTCTACACCATATGTCATCAGGGAAATGCAAATTAAAGCAACAATGAGATACCACTACACACCTATTAGAAGGGCCAAAACTGACAACAGAAAACTGACAACACTAAATGCTGGTGAGGATGTGGAGCAACAGGAACTCTCATTCACTGTTGGTGGAAATGCAAATGGTAACGTCACTTTGGAAGACAGTTTGGCTGTTTCTTACAAAACGAAACATACTCTTATCATACAGTCTATCAGTCATGCTCCTTTGTATTCACACAAAGGAACTGAAAATTTGTGTCCACACAAAAACCTGCACATGGATGTTGATTTATAATTGCCAAAACTTGGAAGCAACCAAGACATCCTTCAGTAGACGAATAGATAAATACACTGTGGTACATCCAGACAGTGGAATGTTATTCAGGGCTAGAAAGAAGAGACCCAGCAGGCCATGAAAAGACTTGGAGGAACCTTAAATGCATATTGTTAAGTGAAAGGAGCCAATCTGAAAATGCTACTGCATAGTTGC